>NC_067435.1:0-358333 GCF_009764475.1 Pristis pectinata
AATCCTCAAGGCCCCTAAGCCTAACCCAACTGTAAACCTAACCCTTCCCTCCCTTATCACCATAACCTCCCCATCCCCTTCCCTTAAACCTAACATTACACAAGCCTAGCCAACACCCCGACTGACCCAAGTCAACAGCCCGATTAACCCTCACCGACACCCCCACTAGGAAAAACGATCCACAAGCACAAATTTCCCACCCTATTAAGATATGGATTCTGGAATAAGGCACAGATCGCAATGAAGGCGAGTGGAAGCAGACCAAGATCATGAACCCGTGGGCCAATCAAAGTGACAGGGTACAGTGAGACTGAATCTCTAGTAACAAGATCAGCGACCACAAGAGGGATAATTTTCCCACTGCCAACTTATGCCCTACTCCTCAGTTCTGTAATAGTCCAGTTTCTAAAATACACATTAAGTTAAGATACTTCATAACCCTACTTAGCTGCAACATTCTGTACACATTCCATCAGTTTGTTATTCACAGCTGGTTAATTATTAACTGTCATTTTGAACAATGAGTTCACACCTTGCTGTTTAACAACATTTTTGCATTTCATTTTCTCACACATCCTATAGTATTTTTTTAAAAGCACATTTGTTCTTCATTACGAGTCAGAAAAAAGCATTTGTATCATTACACATTCCATTGGTTTTTCCAAAGGCAATGTTCAAGAGTAACTTTGTTAACATTTCCCAGTTTTTGTTACATTCCTGAAACAGTTTACCATTAACACATTCCTGTTATCACACAATCAATCATTGCAGCTTTATCATGCTTCCCCACACCCACCCCCCCCCCCCAGGGTTTTGTCTCATTACATTTTTCCTGAAGCATTAAATGCTTTATCCTGGACTATGTTGATTGTCATTCACCAAAATAGTTTTGTAATACTCCAGTTTCTATGTTTTTCTAAAATACACATTAAGTTGTTGACATACTTCATAACCTTGCTTTGCTGCAACCGTCTGTACACATTCCATCAGTTATTCACAACTGGTTAATTGTTAACACTCATTGTGCACTACATTAGTTCATGCCTTGTTTAACACATTTGCATTTCATTTTCTCACACATTCTACAGTTTAAAACACATTTGTTCTTCATTACGAGTCAGAAAACAGCACTTGTTTCATTACATATTCCATCAGTTTTTCAAAAGGCAATGTTGTGACATCTGTTCATGCTTTCATGAACACATCCCGTTGTTTATTCTTCACACATTCTCCAGTTTATTCCACTTGCCAAAAACACAGCACTTTAAAAATCACATTCCCTCGTTGCAGTACAGCTTCCCTGCAGTTTAATTTAGTTCCAAACACCAGTTTTCACATTCCCTAACAGTTTATGTTCATTATTCACACATTTCCAAAACAGCTTTATAAATTTTTTTAAAAAAATTACCCAAAACTGTATTTTTGCAGTAGCAGATCCCCACATTGTAGTTTTCCATTACAAATTCCCCACAACACCCTAAATCAGTCAAAAATCCATTGTTTCATTACTTGTTTCATTGCATATTCCAAAGATTTTTTTTTGTGAACAGTTTTTTTTATACACATTTTCCAACAGCTGGTGTACTTACATTCCAAGTTTTATTGGCACATTGACCAACAGTATATGACATGTTTGTGCATTCATGACATTTGCTAAGTTTTTATTAGCATATTCCTTTATTCATTCACCCCCACCCATTCTAAGCACTGGAGCTTTTTGCACATTCCATAGTAAAGCACATTCCCCAAACATTTGTTTCATTACATGTTCACTTTCAGCTTTAAACTATGTTTGCAGAAACAGCTTAAATACTCTAACACCTTGTGTTCATTATTCACACATTCCAAAAATAGTTTTATGAACACACCTGGTTTGTATGCATTAAAAACACATTCAAGCAATAGGTTGACGCTCACCTAAGTTTGTGTTTTTCGCCTCGAGTTGTGTGTTTTAACATATTCTAGTTACTTAATTTGTCACATTTCCCAAAGTACAGCAGCTTAAGCTTTCCCCAAACAGCACTTTAAAGTCACACATTCTGCAAACAGTTTTAAAACCACATTTCCAAAAACAAAGTGTTTTTTTTAAACTACACATTCCCAACAGCCTGTGTTCATTATTCACATATTCCCCAGAATAGTTTTATAACACTCACCAGTTTGGGACTATTAACACATTCACAATTTAAGAGTTTATTAGTAGTCTTTGTTCATTTTTCCATATTCTCAACAGTTGGTGTGTATTTACTGTGCATTCCCCAAACTGTGGTATTTTTGTTCACATGGCATGAAGTTTCCCTTAACACTCCAAGTTTGTTTCTTATGACACATTCCCAGTTAATTCATTTTCCACACATTGAAAAATGGTTTTCATTTCATTCCCCAAGCAGCGCTATTTATTACACACTTAACTGTGCACTTAGAATCACATTAACAAATCATAGCACTTATGTCACTTCTCCTAAAGTGCTACAAAAACATGTTCCCAAATTTTATTTCCAAACAGCTTGTTTATTACTCATATCCCCAAAGAAGCTTCCTAAAACCATTCCAAGTTCACTAACACATTCCCCAGTGAGTGTTTAACACATCCTTTTTACTACTTCCACATTCCCCATATTGGTTCTCATTACACAATCCTCAACCATTCATTGGCACAGTACTCAGTTCATGTTGGTGTTTTATTTAATACATCCCAAATTATACATCTACTTTTTGCATATGCAAACAGTTTACTACACATTCCCAAAATGGTTTTCCAAACCATGTTGCCAGAAACATCACATGCTCTCCAACAGCTTATGTTCATTATTCACTTGTGTTTTCCCCTAAACAATTTTCAAACACCTTGCCCAAAACACCTGTTTTCCATGACACATCCCATTTTCTTCATTACACATTCCCTAAAACACCTTACAATCACTCAAACAGCATTTTTGTTTGATCATACATTCCCCAATTTAAAAACATGTTTTCAAAAGTCTTTACTCATTTCCCAACAGCTGGTATTTACTCATTCCAAGTTTACTGGACACATTGCCCAAGCAACAGTTCATGACACCCCCACTGTGCACTTATGGCATTTGCAGTTTGTATTACTAGTCACTTATTATCCACACACACTCCAAACATTGCAGCTTATTACTTTCCAAACTATACAAAAACGTTCAAACAGTTGTTTCATTAAACATTCCCCAGCTTTTTAAATGACATCCCCAAGTTTAAATGTTTCCCAGCAGCTTGTTCATTCACACAATCCCCAGTTTTATAAACACCCCAATTTGTATGGATTCAAAGCACAAGTTTATTTAACACATTTCCCAGTTTGTCTAACATGTACCCTTATAGTTTCATTCCTTCCCTCCCTCCCTCCTAAGTTTGTATTTGCTATACATTCCCCAAACAGTATTTTATACACATTCCAACAGTTCTTTGGCATATTACCAGAAAGATTGCAAGTTTTTCAACATTAAGTCTATGCACATTTCTTACACCATATTCCCAAAACAGTTTTCCATTATTCATTCCCTGGCAGTTGATTCACTGATTTTCCACACATTCCCCAGAGTTTCTATTGCACACTGCAAGCACAATTTTGTTACATACTCCCCATGCACTGTACCTCTAGCTCTCAAATCAGTTTCACACATTCAGTTTTTGAAGCCATGTTTTGAAAACAAACTAACCAGCTTATTATTCACACATTTCCCAAAGCAGCTTTTAATACCACATTCTCCAGTGAATTAACACTCCTTCCTCCACACACATTACCCAGCTGCATGTCTTAATTATATTCCCCAAACAGAACCTTTGAAAACCCACATTACCTAAACTACAGCTTCATTTTATAACTGCCAAGTTTAAAATAATGTTCCCAAAAACAAGCTCTTACAGTTCCAACAGTTTGTGCACATTCCTTATGTCATTTGCCAAAAAGAGGTTTAACACCACATTCCCTTATTCATTTTTGCAACTTTAAAACAAAAAATCACATTCCCTAGTTTTGTTTCATCACATGCTCCCCTAAACTTCACACCATGTTCCCAAAAACAGTTTAAATTTTTCCCCAACAGCTTGTGCCCTTTGTTCACACATTCCTCCAAAAAGATTTTTGTAAAACATTCCCTTATTTTCCAGTGTTGTTTCATTATACATTCCCTAATCAAGTTTCCCTTCAAACAAATGTTTGCAAAGTTTTTTCCATTTTCCCCAGTTTGGAAGTTTATTATTCACACATTCCTCAAACTGCACATTTTTGCATCAACTCTTTCCAAGTCTGTGCTTTTGTTATGCATTCCTCAACATTCTCCAATAGTTCACATTAGTATGTTTTTAAAAGTCAACATTCCCAGACAATAGTATAATACACTCCAGTGTGTTTATGACATTTCACAAACTGTTGTGCTTCTTATGATGTTTTCCAGGTTTTTTTTAAAAAAGATTCAGTTTTTGTTGTACATTCCCCAATTATACCATTTTAAAGTCACATTCCACAGACAGTTATGTTAAAACCACACTTCCAAAAGCAATTTTTACATATTCCCAAGTCTGTGTTTATTACTCACACATTCCCCAGAATAATTTTATGACTCCCCAGTTTGGGATTTTTACAAACATTCCCGATTTGTTTATTACCACATTCCCTTATTTACCACATTCCCTTATTCATTCATTTCTCTGCCACCCCACATTCTCCGTTTGTGTCTACTTACTATGCATTTCCCCAACCAGTGGTATTTGTGCATGTGACCCAAAGAGTGAGAGTCCACTCCCCACATTAATACATTCCAAATGTGTAGTCTATGAAATTCTGCAAAAACAGTTTTATTACTCATTCCCATATAGTTTATTTCCCATATATTCCCCAATTATAGCTGTTACACATTCCACACAAGTGCACTTTAAAAAATAAAATCACATTCACAAATTACATATTCCATAAACCAATTTTAAGAAACCATTTCCCAACAGCTTGTGTTTATTATTCATATTCCCAAAAAATCTGTTTGATAAAACCATTCCAAGTTTATTGTTAACACATTCGCCAGTGCAAGTTAACACATCCCATTTTAATTCATTTCCCCCACACATTCCAACAGTTTACTACACATTCCCAAACAGGTTTTATTACACAATCCCCAACTGTTTAACACATTACCAGTTTATATGGGCGTTTTTAAATCACATTCCAAGTTATTCACCTATTTCTCATACATGCCAGTTTACTGCACATTCCCTTGTTTAATTATAAATTCCCTAAATGGTTTTTCAAACCACATTCTAAAACTTTAGATGCTCCCAACAGCTGGTGTTCATGTGCACACTCCAAACTGTTTTTTTTAAAACATCTTCCCCAGTTTGTGTCTACTTAATTTCCCCCCACACATTGCACAAACAGCAGTTTTCATTACACATTTCCTAAACATTTTAAACCATGTTCCCAAAAACTTTTTGCATATTCCTCAGCTTGTTCATTATTCACACATTGCCGAAACAGTCTGTGTTTATTAACACATTTCCCAACAATTCATTCAACTTCACACTTACCCTTATTTATTACACAATCCCCAATGGTTCTCTAAAACATTATCCAGTTTTGGCACTTTAACGTTTCCAAACAGTGGGGTTTTCTAACAAACATCCCCTAAACAAAGCAGGATTTATATTTACACATTCCCCTAACCGTGTGTTTTTAAAATGTGACAAATTCCCCCTCATAGCTTTATTCCCCCCAGACCTTCCACATTTTACTACACAATCTCTAGACATTTTATTATACATTCCCAACAGTTTGTGTTCCTGTATGAACATCCCAAACAGCTTTTCACACATTCCCTGGTTCTTCAACACATTACCCAGTGTTTTATTAACACATTCCCCAAACAGCACATTGTACATTCCCAATTCATTGTTCATGTATTCTTGCTTATATTTAAGTTTTCACCACACTTTCCTCAAACAGCACCTATTATAAATGAATCCCTATCAAGCACCTCCAAAGATTACATATTCAGTTTTGACATATTCCCCAACACTTTATTCATACAATCCCCACACAACAGCCATTTTTCTTCTAAATCATTCCCAAAACAGCTTTATTACACTGCCAAAACACTTTAAACCACATTCTGAAAACAAATTGAGTATTCCCAGCATAAGAAATCACACTTCCCACACAGTTGTGTTTTTATTAACAGTCCCAAACAGTTTATTCATTAATTCCCCCACACATTCCCTAGTGGTGCATTTTGTTACACATGCCAAAATATTGTTTACAATTACACATTTTCCACTCTAGTTTTGAATTATGTATACATTGCAAAAACAGGTTTAATGTATATTAAAACAGTTCTTTAACACCTTCCACAAACATTACCCAAGCAGTGTGCATGTTTTTCATTAACATTCCAAGTTTCTTTAAATATCATTCCCAACATAATTTCCACAAATTAGCATCCTCAAAAATATTCAGTGAATCCCTATGGTCAGTGACTCAGGATAAATCCCATGTTGAGGAGACCGAATACTCTCCCATTGCTGAAACAGGTCTACAGTGGACCCCATCTCCCTGGCCCAACAATCAGCTCTGCAGCCTCTGGACGGTAAAGACACCTACATTAGACTACTGTTTATTGACTACAGCTCTGACTTCAATACTATAATTCCAAATAAACTCATCACCAAACTCCAAGAGCTGGGACTCAACAGCTCCCTCTAACTGGATCCTTGACTTCCTGACCAACAGACTGCAGTGAGGATAGGCAGCAATACCTCCAGCATGATTATTCTCAGCACTGGTGCCTCACAGTGCTGTCTCCTCAGCCCTCTACTCCCTATATACTCATGACCGTGGCCAGATTCTGCTCTAACTCCATCTGCAAGTTTGCAGATGACACCAGTTGTAGGCTGTATCTCAAACAACAATGGGTCTGAGTACAGGAAGGAGATAAAGAGCTAGTAGAATGGTGTCATGACAACAACCTTTCCCTCAATGTCAACAAAAAACAGCTGGTCATTGACTTCAGGAATGGGGGCAGTGTACGTGCACCTGTCTACATCAATTGTGCTAATGTTGAGGATTGGGAGCTTCAAGTTCCTGGGAGTGAACATCAACAGCCTGTCCTGGGCAAAGCACGTGGCTGCTACAGCCAAGAAAGCTCACTAGCACCTCTACTTCCTCAGGAATCTAAAGAAATTTGGTATGTTCCCTTTGACTCTCACCAACTTTCATCGATGCACCATAGAAAGCATTCTATCTGGATGCATCACAGCTTGGTACAGCAACTGCTCTGCCCACAACAGCAAGAAACTACAGAGTTGTGGACACAGCCCAGCATGTCACAGAAACCAGCCTCCCCTCCTTGGACTCTTCTTCACCTCGCTGCCTTGACGAAGCAGCCAGCATAATCGAAGACCCCACCCACCTGGGTTATTCTCTCTTCCATCAGTTGGAAGATACAGGAGCCTCACAGCATGTACCACCAGGCTCAAGGACAACTTCTACTCCACTGTGATAAGACTACTGATCAGTTTCCTTATGAGGTGGACTGACCTCATGATCTACCTTGTTGTGACCTTGCACCTTATTGCACTCTCTGTAGCTGTGACACTTAACTGTACTGTTATTGTTTTTACCTGTACTATAAAGTACTCTAGTAACTCAATGTAACTGCACTGTAATGAATTGACCTGTACCATCAGTATGCAAGGTAAGTTCTCACTACCTCAGTACAAGTGACAATAATAGACCAATACCAAGTTAGTGTATGTTTCTTTTGACACATTCCTGAATGGTTTATTCATTCATTTTCCAGACATTCCCCAAGTAGGTTTTAATTGCACTTTCCAATACACCCATTTATTGCTCAATTCTACACTTAAGTGCACTTTAAAAGTCACATTCACAAGTCAGTTTTCTTACATTTGATAAGCTTTAAAAGTTTGTTCCCAAGGTTTACACATTTCCTGACAGATCACAATTATTCACTTGATTCACAAACAATTTCTTCATAAGATTTTATTAGTAACACATTCCCCAGTTTCCACACATCCTCTATTTTCCCACACATTTCAACAGTTTATTTCAAGGCATGACATTCTCAACAGTTCAACATATTATCCAGTTTTTAATGGGTGTTTTTTTTTGTTGAGACATTCCCCAAATTATTCTTTTATACTCATGCCAGTTTGTTTACCACACATCCCTCAGGTTATTTTACATTCTAAGTGTTTTAAATGACATTGCCCAAAACCTTACATGCTCCAACAGGTTGTGTATTATTTACACTCCAAACTGTTTACATATTTTAACATTTCACATATAGTTTGTCTATTAATTTTCCCTGAAAAATTTGTTTGAACACTCCCAGACAGTATGTGTTAACACATTTCCCAACAATTCACAAGATCACAAGACAAGGGAGGAGAAGTAGGCCATTCAGCCCATTGAGTCTGCTCCAAGGAAAAGGAAAAAAAATGAAAAATTGGTGGGGGGGTGAAAAAAAACACTATTCTAACCCCAATTTCCAGCCTTATCCCCATATCCCTTGATACCCTGACTATTTAGATACATGTCTATCTCTTCCTTAAACACCTCCAATGATCTGGTCTCCACTGCTGTACCTGGCAAGGAATTCCACAAATTCACCACCCTCTGGCTAAAGAAACTTCTCATCCGTTTTAAACCTGTACCCTCTAATTCTAAGATTGTGCCCTCTGGTCCTGGACTCACCCACCAAGGGAAATGGCCTAGCCACATCTACTCTGTCCAGTCCTTTCAACATTTTAAATGTTTCTATGAGGTCCCCTCTCATTCTTCTGTACTCCAGTGAGTACAGTCCAAGAGCCAACAAACACTCATATGTAAACCCTTTCATTCTGGGAATCATCCTTGTAAATCTCCTCTAAACCCTCTCCAACATCAGCACTTCTTTCCTAAAAGATGGGCCCAAAACTGCACAGTATTTCAAATGAGGCCTCACTAGTGCTCCGTAGAGCCTCATCAACACTTCCTTACTTTTATACACTATACCTCTCGAAATGAATGCCAACATAGCATTCGCTTTCTTTACCACTGATCTGACCTGGTGGTTAACCTTTGAGGTATCCTGCACAAGTACCCCTAAGTCCCTTTGTGCTTCTGTACTTTGAATTTTCTCCCCTTCTAGATAATCTGCCCATTTATTTCTGTTTCCAAAGTACACAACTGCACATTTTTCAACATTGAATCTCATCTGCCATTTCCTTGCCCATTCTCCTAAACTTTCTAGGTCTCTCTGCAACCTTCCTGTCTCCTCAATACTCCCTACTCCTCCACCTATCTTGGTGTCATCCACAAACTTAGCCACAAAACCATTTACTCCATTATCCAAATCATTAATGCAAGAGGTAAAAAAAGAAGCAGCCCCAACACAGACCCCTGCGGACCACCACTAGTAACTGGTAGCCAACCAGAACAAGATCCCCTTATTCCCACCCTTTGCTTCCTGCCAACCACCCAATGCTCCACCCATTGTTATCCTACCTGTAATTCCATGATCTCTCATCTTATTAATCAGTCTCTTATGCAGCACCTTGTCGAAGGGCTTTTGAAAGTCTAAATACACATCTACTGCCTCTCCCTTTTCCACCCTACCTGTGATTTCTTCAAAAAACTCCAATAGGTTGGTCAGGCAGGATCTTCCCTTCACAAAACCATGTTGGCCAAGACCTATCTTGCCTTGCACTTCTAGGTATTCCATAACCCCATCCTTGAGGATTGATTCCAATAACTTTCCCACCACTGATGTCAGACTAATAGGTCTAATTTCTTTATGCTGCCTCCCACCCTTCTTATACAGTATAACTACATTTGTGACCCTCCAGTCCTCAGGAACCATGCCAGGGTCTATTGATTCCTGGAAAGTTATCACCAATGCCTCTGCTACCTCTAAAGCCACCTCCTTCAGAACCCGGGGATGCACCTCATCTGGTCTGGGAGACTTCAGTCTTTAGCCCATTTAGTTTTCCTAGCACCTCTCTAGTAATCTAACTGAACTCAGTTCCATTCTGTGAGACCCCTGACTAACCAGTATATTGCTGATGTCCTCCAGTGAAGACTGATGCAAAATACTCATTTAGTTCTTCTGCCATCTCTTTATCATCCATTATAATCTCTCCTGCACCATTATCAATTGGTCCTATATCAACCTGTGTCTCTTTTACTCCTTATATTTAAAAAACTTAGTATCCTTTTGAATGTTATCTGCCAGCTTCCTTTCATAATTCATCTTTTCTTTCCTAACAACCTTCTTTGTAAAAACTTGCAGAAAGAAACTAAGTTCCCCAGTCTTCCATTTTCCCCACTAATTTTTGCTTCCTTGTATGCCCTCCCTTTTGCTTTCATCTTAGCCTTCACCTCCCATTATCCACATTTGTGCCTTTTCTCCCCCCATTCAAAACCTTTCTTTGAATATATCTATCCTGCATTTTCCTTATTTCTTGTAGAAATTCCTTCCATTTCTGCTCCACTGTCCCTCCAGCTAGCTTACTCTAATCAATTTGGGCCAGCTCCTCTCTCATACCTCTGTAATTTCCTTTGTTCCACTGAAATATTGATACACCAGTTATCAGCTTCTCCTTTTCAAATTTGAAACTAAACTCAATCATACTGTGATCACTAGTTCCCAATAGTTCCTTTACCTTTAGTTCCCTAATCACCTCAGGTTCATTACACAGTACCCAATCCAAAACAGCCAATCCCCTGGTGGGCTCAACAAGTTGCTCCAAAAAAAAAAACATCCTGTAGACATTCCACAAACTCACTCTCCCGAGTTCTACTGCCTTGCTGGATTTCCCAGTCCTTCATGTTAAAATCCCCCATAATTATCTTCACATTGAAATAGAAAGTGTGCCAGAGTGACAAACTGCAACTTATCATCCACTTCCTAACTGCTATTGGGGGCCTATATATAACTGCTACTATTGTCCTTTTACCCTCGCTATTTCTTAGCTCCACCCATAAGGATTCTGCCTCTTCTGACCCAATGTCCTTCCTTTCTATTGATTTTATCACTACTAACCATCATGGCCACACTGCCCCCTCTGCCTACCCACCTATCCTTCCTATACACTGTACCCTGGACATTCAGTTCCCCAATCACATCTGTCATAAAGCCATGACTGATTGCCACAATGTCATATTTATTAACCTGCAGTTGTGCCACTAGGTCATCTACTTTATTCCTAATGCTATGTGCATTTAAATATAGTACATTTAGTCCAGTATCTGCTATTGATTGTTGT
Organism: Pristis pectinata; assembly: GCF_009764475.1. Taxonomy (NCBI): domain Eukaryota; kingdom Metazoa; phylum Chordata; class Chondrichthyes; order Rhinopristiformes; family Pristidae; genus Pristis; species Pristis pectinata. Next base: position 11,284 of record NC_067435.1, read on the forward strand.
ACTTCTATTGTTCAGCAAATTAACCTGACTTTTTAACCTGCCTGCCCTTCTTGCCATCCTCACTGCACACCATCTTGGACTTGTTTCTATAAACTTCCTCCCTTACCCTAACATCTTGGTTTCCATCCCCCTATAAGATTAGTTTAAACCCTCCCCAACAGCTAAATTAAACATTCCTGCCAGGATATTGGACCCTTTGGAGTTTAGGTACAACCCATCCTTAGTGAGTAGGTCATGCCTCCCCCAAAAAAGGTCCCAATGATCTGGAAATCTGAAGCCCTGCTCTCTGTACCAGTCACTCAGCCACACATTCATCTGCCAGAGCTGTCTATTCTTTCTACCACTGGCACATGGCACAGGTAGTAATCCTGAAATTACCACCCTTGAGGTCCTACTTCTCAACTTTCTCCCTAACTCCTTGTATTCCTCCTTCAGGACCTCTTCTCTTTTTCTACCTATGTCATTGGTACCTACATGTACCAAGACTTCTGGCTGCTCCCCCTCAATATTCTGGACCTGGTCCATGACATCCCATACCCTGGCACCAGGGAGGCAACACCATCCGAGATTCATTGTCGGTTTCGCAGAATCTGTTCTGTACCCCTTACTATAGAATCCCCAATAACCACTGTTTCTTTCCCTGCTGGACCACAGTACCAGGCATGGTGCCAAGGTCCCAATTTCCAAGGTCTTCCTGTCAGGTCATCCTCTCCAATGGAATCTAAAATGAGATACCAATTTGAGGGGGACTGCCAGAGGAACTCTACAAACTCTTTATAACTCCTATTTCCTGCTCGCTCTCCCTAATCAGCTGATTTTACACTTCCTTTTATTTTCTGCACATTTCCCAAGTTCTCTGGAGTGTTACCTAAATTGTGCACCTTACAATTCTCCAATGAGCTTTTCTATCACATTACACAAACAGCAGTATTATTGTTTACATATTCCTTAAACTGAAAGTTTTAAGACAAATCCCCTAGTCATCAAGGTTCCTTTATTCTGCCATTCATGTCCTTCCTTCAAATTGGGATAAACTTATCCTGTACCTGATATATTTGATCCTTGAACACTTTCCACATGTTCGATGTGGACCTGCCATCTAAGAGGTTTTCCCCAGTTTACTCTACCTAGTTCCTGCCATATGCCTTCATTAGCCCTGCTCCAATTTAAAACTGTCCTGATAGCCCCTTACCCATGTTATCTATAGTTATCCTGAAAGGTTATGACCTGTGGCCACTTCCCCCCTGCCACTGTTGCTCACCCACTGACAAGCAAATCACTTAGCCAGGCTCATTACCCAACACTGCATCCAAAATAGCCTCTCCCCTTGTTAATCTGTCAACATCTTGATTTAAGACTGCCCCCTGGATACAGCCAACAATTCTGCCCCATCTAAACCCCTTGCATGATAAGATCCCAATCTACATTTTGGAAGTTGAAGTCTCCCACATCCACAACTGTGTATTTAAAAAATTTCTCTAATCTGTTTGCATATCTGTTCCTCAATATCCTGGTGGCTATTGGGCGGTCTATAGTACACCCCCAAGAGAGTGATTTCACCCTTCCTATTCTGGAGTTCTACCCACACAGAATGTAACTCAGCCCTCGATAATCTCACTGGAGAGCAGCTGAATTATCTCTAATTAGCATTGCAACTCCTCCCCCTCTTTTACCCCTTCTCTATTCTTCAAATTTCATAACCCTGGTACATGTTACATCCATTCCTGTTGCTCCCTCAACCAAGTCTCTAATGGCCACAACATCAGTTCCCTGTACTGATCCATGCTCCAAGTTCACTCTTGCCCATAATACTCCTAGCATTAAAGTACAAACTTCAAACCATTTGTCTCATCACATCTGTATTAGGAATCTGCCTGATACTACATTCCCTGACATCAGCCCTCTGACCCGTTTCCTCACTTACTGACCTGTTGTTCCAATTCCCATTCCCCTGCAAAGCTAGTTTAAACCTTCCCCAGTAGCATCCTGCCAGGATATTGCTTCCCCTCCAGTTCAGGTACAACCATCGCTCTGGTATCTGTCACTCCTTCCCAGAAAAGATTCCAATGATCCAAGAACTTGAAACCCTGCCCCATCTCCTCAGCCACTCTTTTGTCTGTGCTATCACCCTGTTCTTTCCTTCACTAGCCCATGGCACTGGAAGAAATCCAGAGATGACAACCTTGGAGGTCCTGCTCTGTAGCCTCCTTCCCAACTCCCTACAGTCATTGCACAGGACATCTACCCCTCTCCTGCATCAAGTTACAAACCTTAAGTTGAAACAAATTTTGCAGCATCAAGTATCACTATTCATGGAAACCAACTGGTTTTAACAGAAGCTCAAAGCATAGACTTTCACTTCCTATACCCAGGATATCAGTGACATGCAGAAGATTGTGGTCCCACAGTGCAACACATCCAAATTTTGGTACACGAATCTTAGCAGCCAGGCTGAATTTTCCAATCAGCTGATTTTTTTTTTTTCAGTGCAGCCCACATCCAACAGCAGCAGTGTCATCAAGCATCCTCTCTATTCCAGAGCATTAACCAGGTTATTGAAAAATCCAACAAGTTAGCTCACTTTGGAAAATGACACACCTCAGCTTAAAGGAAATTGAGCACATTGAACATGAAACTAAGGATATGGATGAAGTTTTCACTGAGACCAAATTGACTGGTTGATTTAAGAAGACTGTCTAAGGTAGTGGCTGAATTAATGAACTGCAGTAGTCTTACTCCATAACTGGGGATGTGCAACTTCCAATGTGACAAGATCTTTTGACTTGTCCAAAGTCTTGCTGGACCAACATAACCTTCGAAAACCCTACATTTGGAACATACCTATTGCATGGTAACACAGGAAAGACTAGATTCTGGAATCTGGAGCAATATTGTTGCACCTTCCACCCAACATAAGAAAATCCTCTCAGGAGACTGGATGTTGGCCATAAGCTCAGGGAAGAGTGTTCGGGCAATTGAAATCAAAGCAAAACAGTGGCAGTAAACAGCAAGACAAAAAGCTTGCGATGCAAATCAGGAGTTCAATAGGGACAGTGGTCCTGCTGCCCAGTTACCAGAACCCTGGCCTCACTCTGCTGCTGACAAATGGACACCCTGACATTTAAAGTGGCAAGCTCCAAATTACCTTTGTTCTATAAACACCAATAAAGTGAACCAATCAACAAAATTTCAAGCTAGAGTGTACCTTTCTGTGAAAAGTCATGTTCAAGAACAAACTGGATAACAAATGCAAATTCTCCAGTATATTCCCATTCTTGCATGGAAAAATGCTCCTGGAATTAGACCAAGGGAGTGAAGACAAATTGGCTGTTACCAATGATAAACACAAGTGGTTGCTGGTGACTGCCCACAGCTCAGACACTGACTGAGGGGTTTAATGGCAACTTGGTCATTAAACTATCAGTACCACTTATGTTTAAGCAATTTGGACAAGCAATTAACAAACATGACACTGAACTGAAAACCCATCTGGAAAGAAACAAGGCCAATTAAAGACATTTGAGCAACTCAGTCTTCATGGACAAGAAATAATTTCAGTACCTGGGTGGATAAGAGCCCAAGAGAAAGCTGCATGCCTTCAAGTTCAGCAGCATGCCTTCAGTGTCTGGTGAACATACCTGGAGAATTCACAATCTGCTATGGTTACCCTGGTGAGTTTACTTGGCCTTGTTTCTCAGCCCACTGGAGCACATACAATGGGTATATAAAGGAACATGAATCAGTCAAATTTTTGACTGCATCCCCCTTCTGCCATATTTCACTATAAGCATTGAAAATGTTTACACAGAATGTAAGCAATGGGCAGATTGTGTTACAAATACTCTGGAAGAATAGTCCTGGTCTGAGACTAGCTAAATCCATAGTTTGGACCTACACCTGGTATTAAGAACAAATTCTATCTACAGATTAAAGTCATGGCTAAGGGCAAGATTCCAAGATCTGTTATGGGCTCTGCCAATATACACACATACACAGAAGACTAGAAAAGCACCACCCTTCAGGGGTGCTCAAGGTTTCTTGTGCAGCATAACATGTACCCTGATGTATTGATATTCACAGGCTGATCAAGAAATTCAGCAGTGACCCATCATCCTTCCATGAAACAACCTTCGACAAAGACAGTCTGAACACTACTTTTGGTTTTGAAGTTTCTCCACCGACACCCATATTCTACCCCATCTAGCCTCTTGTACGAAGGAAGTCCCAGTTAATACTGGGGAAGTTAAAGTCACACCAGGGCAACCTTTTTGCTTTTATATCTTCCATGATCTGTCTACACATCAGTGGCCATGAGTAAACTCTAGGATTGTGTTGCTTCCCTCGTGCCAAGGTCAAACTGTCTCAGAACAGACACAGGATATCCTGCGTAGAGGGTGACCAGCCAGGTCTTGTTGTGGCAGTAGGAAGACCTGTGGTATAATCCCAGAGTGATTAAACCGTCAGTTTAACCATATTGCCTCAGTAGATGAGCCTGCCATTATGTCCTCCAAGTGCAATGTGACATTATCCCCTATTAGTGCAACTCCTACACCTATTAAGTGTCTATCATTTCCAAAACAGTGAAACCCTGGAACAATGATCTGCGAGACATCCTGTTTTTTTTAAATCTTTCCACCCACCTCCCTAAATTGTGTTTTCAGGACCTCATTTAATGGTACCAACATGAACCAGTCTCTGGCTGCTCACCCTCCCCTTTCACAATGTCCTGTTCCCACAGACATCCTTAGCCCTGGTACCAGAGAATCAAGACACCACCTTAAGTCTCGTGGATGGCCACAGAATCTGCTGTCTATACCCTAGGCTATAGAAACTCCTATCACAATTGTTCACCTGGACTTTGCCTTACCCTGCTCTACTACAGTGCCAGTCATGGTGCACTGACCTGCATACTGGTGTCACCCCCTCCCCAGAGACTATCCCAGCAAGTTTCTAAAATGTTATGAGGTGGAAAACAGCCACAGGGGACTCCTGAATTAACCGTCTGCTCCCCCTGCCAGTCACCCATCGATTTGAACCTTTGGTATGACAACCTCTGAAATTTTTATACAATACATTCTGCCTCATGCGTGCTGGTCAGAGAGTCCAACAGCTGCTTCGACTGATCCATGTGATCTGAGGGGACCTATAGCTGTACTAATTTCCTGCAAATGCATTCCTCAGGGACATGGGACTGTCCCCCAATCTCCCACATTTGACAGAAGCAGATCACTCCTGAATTTGCAGCCAGTAACATCCCCTGCCTCAAGATACATTGGCATATGGGGCTTGGGTATTATGTCAAGTGGAAAATAATGTTTAGTCTTTGAGATTAAAGAAACAGCAGCTCAAAACAAGTGCCTACAGCAGATTGTTACCCGAGATGCAAACATCTGCAGTCTCCTGGGCCCAGCTTAGTCTCTCCTTACAATTCAAGCCCTCTAGTCCTGGCAAATCCTCGTGAATCTTTTCTGCACTCCAGCTTAATCACACCCTTCCTTTTGAATGATCATAATGGCAGACCATATTCCAGCTGCAGTATCACCAATATCTTGCAACACAAGGTCCAAACTCTTGTCCTCATTCCCTATCTGAAGGAAAACATGCCTTGTGCACCTGTTCAGGACCTTCTGGGAAATATGTAGTTGCAGGCCCAGGTCTGTTTGACAACACTCCCCATGGCCCTACCATTCACTGCACAAGTCCTTCCCTTGTTTTGCTTCATGTAATGCACCATTCCATTTGTCAAGTTAAATTCCATCAGCCACACCTTGGTCCACTTTTCCAATTGATCTATATCAAATACTACACCTTCACTGCCCACCACACCACTCATGTGCCATTCACAAACTCCCTAACCATGCCACCTACATTCTCATCCAAATCATTAATACTTGGGGATGGGGAAAGTCAGATCTAACAGGCAGAGAGGATTTGAGGAAGGAGAAGCAGAGTACAGGGTATAAGTAGAAAGGTGGATGGGCTAAAGTGCATTTACTTAAATGCAAGCAGCATCAGAAATAAGGGTGATGAACTGAGAGCTTGGATAAGTACATGGGACCATGATATTGTGGCTCTTGCAGAGACTTGACTGTCACCAGGGCAGGAATGGATACAGAATATTCCTGGTTTTCAGTGTTTTAAAAGGGATTGGGGGGGAGAGAAGAGGAGGAGAGGTGGCGATACTGGTCAGGGATACTATTACAGCTGCAGAAAGGGTGGATAATGTAGAAGTATCCTCTCTAGAGTCAGTATGGGTGGAAATTAGGAACAAGAAAAAAAGCAGTTACTCTACTGGGAGTATTCTATTGCCCCCCCCCCCCCCCAGTAGCAGCAGGGAAGCTTGAGGAGCAGATTGGAAGGCAGATTTTGGAAAGGTGCAAAAATAACAGGGTTGTTATCATGGGAGACTTCAACTTCCCAAATATTGATTGGCACCTGCTTAATACCAAAGGTTTAGATGGGGTGGAGTTTAAGTGTGTCCAGGATGGATTCCTGTCACAGTATGTTGACAGGCTGACTAGAGGGAATGCCATATTAGATCTAGTATGAGGTAATAGACAATAGAAGCAGAAGTAGACCATTCAGCCCTGAGTCTGAACTGCCATTTTGAGATCATGGCTGATCCTCAACAATCAATATCCTGTTCCTGCCCTGTCCCCATATCCCTTGATTCCCCTAAGAAACCTATCTAGCTCCTTCTTGAAAGTGCCCAGAGAATTGGCCTCCACTGCCCTCCGAGGCAGTGCATTACACGAATTCACAACCCTCTGGGAGAAGTTTTTCTTCACCTCTTCCTAAATGGCCTAGCCCTTATTCTTAAATCAGGCCCCCTGGTCCTGGACTTCCAACATCTGGAACATATTTCCTGTCTCTATCTTGTCCAATCCCTTAATAATCCTGTTTGTTTCAATCAGATCCCCTCTCAATCTCCTCAATTCCAGCATGTACAATCTCGGTCTCTCCAACCTCTCAGCATAAGACAGTCCCGACATCCCCAGAATTAACCTCAAACCTATGCTGCACACCCTCTATAGCCAGGATATCCTTCCTTAACCCTGGAGACCAAAACGGTACACAATATTCCAGGAGTGGTCTCACCAGGGCCCTGTACAAATGCAAAAGAATCTGCTTTTGTACTCAATTCCCCTTGTAATACAGGCCAACATTCCATTAGCCTTCATCACTGCCTGCTGCACTTGCTCATTCACTTTGTGACTGATGAACAAGGACTCCAAGATCCCTTTGTATTTCCCCCTTACCTAACTCCACACCATTCAGATAATAATCCACCATCATGTTCCTGCTCCCAAAGTGGATAACCTCACACTTATCCACATTAAACTCCATTTGCCAAGTATCTGCCCACTTACCCAACCTATCCAAATCACCTTGAATTCTCCTAACTTCCTCTACACATGTTGCACTGCCACCCAACTTTGTATCATCAGCAAACTTGCTAATGTTATTCACATTGCCTTCATCTAAATCAACATAGATCGTAAACAGCTGCAGTCCCAGCACCGAGCCCTGTGGCACCCCACTAGTCACAGCCTGCCATTCTGAGAAACATCCATTCACCCCTACCCTTTGTTTCCTATCCGCCAACCAGTTTTCTATCCATGTTAATACCCACCCCCCAATTCCATGAGCCCTAATTTTACCCACCAATCTCCTGTGCGGCACTTTATCAAATGCCTTCTGAAAGTCGAGGTATACAACATCCACTGAATCTCCCTCGTCTATTTTCCTGGCTACATCCTCAAAAAACTCCAGTAGATTAGTCAAGCATGATTTGCCCTTGGTAAATCCATGTTGACTTGACCCAATCCTATCATTGCTATCCAAATATGCTGCTATTTCATCCTTAGTAATGGACTCTAGCATCTTCCCCACCACAGATGTTAGGCTAACTGGACAATAGTTCCCTGTTTTCTCCCTCCCTCCTTTCTTAAAAAGTGGGATAACATTAGCCATTCTCCAATCCTCAGGAACTGACCCCAGATCTAAGGAACATCAGAAAATGATCACCAATGCATCCACAATTTCTAGAGCCACCTCCTTTAGTACCCTGGGATGCAGACCATCTGGACCTGGGTGTTTGTCAGTCTTCAGCCCCATTAGTCTACCCTTCACCATTTCTTTCCTAATGTCAATACACTTCAGTTCCTCTGTCACCCTCTGCCTTTTGTCCATCCTTACCTCTGGGAGATTTCTTACATCTTCCCCGTGAAGACAGATCCAAAGTACTTAAATTCAACTGCCATCTCCCCGTTTCCTGTAATAATTTCACCTGATTCAGTCTTCAAGGGCCCAACATCGTTCCTAACTAACTTCTTTCCCTTCACATACCTAAAAAAGCTTTTGCTATCCTCCTTAATATTCCTGGCTAGCTTGCCTTCGTACCTCTTTCTTCCCGAATTACCTTCTTAGTTAAATTCTGCTGCACCTTAAAAATTTCCCAATCTTCTATCTTCCCACTCAGCTTGGCTCTGCCAAGCTTCTTCCTTTTTAACACAATGCTATCTCTGACTTCCTTTGTCAGCCACAGTGGCCCCTTCCCCCTCTGAGTCTTTCCTTCTCTGGGGAAGGAACTGATCCTGCACCTTGTGCATTATTCCCAAGAATACCTGCCATTGCTGTTCCACTGACAATTCTGCTAGGATGCCCGCCCAGTCAACTTTAGCCAGCTCCTCCCTCATGGCTCCATAGTCTCCTTTGTTAAACTGCAAAGTTGACCCTTCTGATGTGCCCTTCTCTCCAATTGCAGATAAAAACTTATGTTATGGTCACTACCTCCCAATGGCTCCTTTACTTCGAGTTCTCTTATCAAATCCTACTCATTACACAGCACTAAATCCAGAATAGCCCTCTCCCTGGTCAGCTCTCGTACCAGCTGCTCCAAGAATGCATCCTGGAGGCACTCTATAAATTCCCTTTCCTGGGGTCCAGTACCAGCCAGATTTTCCCAGTCCACTTCCATATTGAAATCCCCCATAACTACTGTGACATTACCCTTGCCACATGCCAACATTAACTCACTATTCAGCTTGCACCCAATATCCATGCCACTGTTCGGAGGCCTGTAGATAACACCCATTAGGGTCTTTTTGCCCTTACAGTTCCTCAGTTCTATCCACACTGACTACTTCTGATTCAATGTCCCCCCTTGCAAGGGACTGAACGTCATTCCTCACCAACAGGACCACCCCACCCCCTCTGCCCACCTTCCTGTCCTTACGATAGCATGTATACCCTTGAAAATTCATTTCCCAGGTCTGATCTCCCTGCAGCCATGTCTCCATTATCCTAACATCATACTTACCCATTTGTAAGTGAGCTTCAAGCTCGCCTACCTTATTCCTGACACTGTGCATTCATATAGGATTTTTAACCCATTTCTCATCTCTCCATTTGTATTAATGTTCTGAAATTGTAGTTCCTACCCGTCCTCTATCCTCCATTTCACTATCCTCTCATTCTGGATCCCCAGAATGAACTGGGTCAGGTGACGATCTGTGAATGAGCATTTGGGGGACAGCGACCACTGCTCCCTAACCTTCAGCATTGTCATGGACAAGGAATAGGAGCAAAGAGGATGGGAAGATATTTAATTGGGGGAAAGGCAAATTATGAGGCTACAAGGCTAGAACTTGCAAGTGTAAATAGGGATGACATTTTTGAACAGAAATGTATTATGGAGACATGGTCTCTTGCAGGATGTTAGGGATAAATTTGTCACAGTGAGGCAGAGAAAGAACGGCAGGGTGAAGGAACCATGGGTGTCAAGAGAGGTGGAACAACTAGTTAGGAAGGCAGCATGCATAAGGTATAAGCAGTAAGGATCAGATAGGGCTTGTGAGGAATATAGAGTCGTAAGGAAGGAACTTAAGGGGCTGAGGAGAGCAAGAAGGGGACAGGAAAAGGCTTTGGCAAGTAGGGTTAATGAGAATCCCAAGGCTTTTTCTCATACGTGAAGAGCAGAAGGATGGCTAGAGTAAAAGGTAGGTCTGATTAAAGACAAAGGTGGGAAGAAATGCCTGGAAGTGGGTTAGGTTCTCAGTGAATACTTCTCTTCAGTATTCACCAAGGAGAGGGGTTTTGATGATGTTCAGGACAGTGTTGGTAAGGGTAATGTTCTAGAGCATGTAGATATCAAGAGAGGATGTGTTGGAGCTGTTAGAAAATATTAGGACAGATAGGTCCCCAGGGCCTGACAGAATATTCCCCAGGCTGCTTCATGAGGCAAGGGAGCAAATTGTTAAACTGTTGCCTAGGATCTTTGAGTCCTCATTGTCCACAGGAATGGTACCGGAGGATTGGAGGGTGGCGAATGTTGTCCCTTTTCAAAAAAGGGAGTAGGGAATAGTCCAGGGAATTATAGATAGTCCAGTGAGCCTTACATCTGTGGTGGGTAAGCTGTTAGAAAGGATTCTGAGAGATAGGATCTATCAGCATTTAGAGGATCTATCAGCATTTAGAGAATCATGCATCGATTAGGGACAGCCAGCATAGCTTTGTGAAGGGCAGATCATGTCTCAAGCCTGATAGGATTCTGAGGTGACCAGGAAGATTGATGAGGGTGGTGCAGTAGATGTGGTCTACATGGATTTTAGCAAGGCATTTGACAAGGTTCCACATGGTAGGCTTCTTCAGCTCAGAGGCCAAGGGATCCAGGGAGGCTTGGCCGTGTGGATTCAGAATTGGCTTGCCTGTAGAAAGCAAAGAGTTGTGGTGGAGGGAGTGCATTCATATTGGAGGGCTGTGACTAGTGGTGTCCCACAGGGATCAGTTCTGGGACCTCTGCTTTTCGTGATATTTATTAATGACTCAGATGAGGGGGTGGAAGGGTGGGTTAGCAAGTTTGCAGACAACACAAAGGTCAATGGTGTTGTGGATAGTGGGGAGGGCTGTTGAAGCTTATGGAGGGATATTGATAAGATGCAGAGCTGGGCTGAGAAGTGGCAGATGGAGTTCAATCTGGAGAAGTGTGACATGGTACACTTTGGAAGGATTAACTCCAAGGCAGAGTACAAAGTTAATGGCAGGATTCTGGGCAGTGTGGAGGAGCAGAGGGATCTGGGGGTTCATATCCACAGATCACTGAAAGTTGCCTCACAGGTGGATAAGGTAGTTAAGGCAGCTTATGGTATGTTAGCTTTCATAAGTCGTGGGATCGAGTTTAAGAGCTGTGAGGTAATGATGCAGCTCTACAAAACCCTGATTAGACCACACTTGGAGTATTGTATCCAATTCTGGTCACCTCATTATAGGAAGAATGTGGAGGCATTGGAAAGGGTGCAGAGGAGATTTACCAGGATGCTGCCTGGATTAGAGAGTATGGATTATGAGGAGAGACTAAAGGAGCTGGGGCTTTACTCATTGGAGAGGAGGATGAGGGGGACATGGACATATAAAAGATATTGAGAGGAATAGAACAATAGAACCATACAGCACAAAACAGGCCCTTTGGCCCACCATGTTGTGCCATCCATCAAACCACCCTCACTATCTTAACACTTTCCTCCTGCATATCCCTCACATTCCTATCCAACAAACTCTTGAACCTGTCCAATGTATCTGCCTCCACCACCACCCCAGGCAGTGCATTCCATGCACCAACCACTCTCTGGGTGAAAAACCTCCCCTGACATCTCCCCTGAACCTCCCACCCATAACCTTAAAGCCATGCCCTCTTGTCTTGAGCATTGGTGCCCTGGGAAGGAGGCGCTAGCTGTCTACTCTATCTATTCCTCTCAATATTTTATATACCTCTATCATGTCTCCTCTCATCCCCCTCCTTTCCAGTGAATAAAGTCCTAGCACCTTAAGCCTCTCCTCATATTCCATATGCTCTAATCCAGGCAGCATCCTGGTAAATCTCCTCTGCATCCTCCCCAATGCCACCACATCCTTCCTATAATGCAGTGACCAGAACTGAACACAATACTCTAAGTGTGGTCTAACTAGAGTTTTGTAAAGCTGCATCATCACGTCACTGCTCTTAAACTCAATCCCATGATTTATGAAAGCTAACATCCCATAGGCCTTCTTAACTGCTCTATCCACTTGAGGCAACACTCAGTGAACTGTGAATATGAACACCCAGATCCCTCTGCTCCTCCACACTGCCCAGTACCTTTCCATTTACCCTGTACTCTGCCCTGGAGTTTGTCCTTCCAAAGTGTACCACCTCACTTCTCCACATTGAACTCCATCTGCCACTTGTCAGCCCAGCTCTGAATCCTATCAATATCCCTCCAAGTTCTGACAGCCCTCCATACTATCCACAACACTGCCGATCTTAATGTCATCCACAAACTTACTAACCCAGCCTTGCACCCCCTCATCCAAGTCATCTATAAATATCACAAAAAGTAGAGGTCCCAGAACCGATCCCTGCGGGACACCACTAGTCACTGCCCTCCAATCCGAGGGCACTCCTTCCACCGCAACCCTCTGCTTTCTACAGGCAAGCCAATTCCTAATCCACACAGCCAAGCTTTGCTGGATCCCTTGGCCTCTGACCTTCTGAAGCCTACCATGAGGAACCTTATCAAACACCTTACTAAAATCCATATAGACCACATCCACCGCACTACCCTCAATCTTCTTCGTCACCTCCTGAAAGAACTCAGGCTTGTGAGGCAAGATCTTCCCTTCACAAAGCTATGCTGGCTGTCCCTAATCAGTCCATGATTCTCAAGGTGTTCATAGATCCTATCCCTTAGAATCCTTTCTAACAGCTTACCCACTACAGATGCAAGGCTCACCAGTCTGTAGTTCCCTGGACTATCCCTACTACCTTGTTTGAGCAAGGGGACAACATTTGCCACCCTCCAATCCTCCAGCACCATCCCCATGGACAACAGGGACTCAAAGATCCTTACCAGCGGTTCAACAATCTTGTCCCTCACCTCTTGAAGCAGCCTGGGGAAAATATCATCAGGCTCCAGAGATTTCTGTCTTGATATTATTTAATTTCAACACATCCTCTTGATATCTACAACCTCGAGAACACTACCCTTACCAGCACTCCCTTCCGTGTCATCAAGACCCCTCTCCTTGGTGAATACCAAAGAGAAGTATTCATTGAGAACTTCTCCCACCTCCAGGCAAATGCTCCCACCTTTGTCTTTAATCGGACCTACCTTTACCCTAGCCATCCTCCTACCCTTCACGTAGGGTGAAAAAGGCCTTGGGATTTTCCTTAACCCTACTAAGGAAAGCCTTTTCATGTCCCCTTCTAGCTCTCCTCAGCCCTTCAAGTTCCTTCCTCACTACTCTTATATTCCTCACGGGCCCTGTCTGAACCTTGTTGCTTATACCTTATGTATGCTACCTTCTTCTCCCTAACTAGTCATTCCACCTCTCTCGTCACCCACGGCTCCTTCACCCTGCTGTTCCTTCACTGCCTCACCGGGACATATTATCCCTAACATCCTGCATAAGATCCTTGAACATCAACCACGTCTCCATGGTACATTTCCCTTCAAAAGGGACATCTCACTTTACACTCCCAAGTTCTCTCCTTATAGCCTCAGTTTGCCCTTCCCCACTTAAATATCTTCTTGTCCTCTCTGCACCTGTCCCTGTCCTTGACAATTTTAAAGGTTATGGAGCAATGGTCACTGTCCCCCAAATGCTCACCCACCAATAGATCCTTCAACTGTCCCAATTCATTTCCTAAAACTAGATCTACCATGGCATTCCCTCTAGTTGGCCTGTTGACATACTGCATCAGGAATCCCTCCTGGACACTTAAATTCCGTCCCATCTAAACCTTTGGCACTCAGCAGGTTCCAGTCTATATTTGGGAAGTTGAAGTCTCCATTATAACAACCCTGTTATTTTTGCTTCTCTCCAAACACTGCCTGCCAGTCTGCTCCTCATCTCTGCTGCTACTGGGGGGCCTATAGAATACTCCTAGTAGAGTAACTGCTCCCTTCTTGTTCCTTACTTCCACCCATATGGACTCTAGAGATGATCCTTCTACAACATCCATCTTTCCACAGCCGTAACAGTGTCCCTGACCAGTATCACCACCCCTCCTCCTCTTCTCCCCCCTTCCCTATCCCTCTTAAAACACCCAGGAATATTCAATATCCACTCCTGCCCTGATGTCAGCCACGTCTCAGTAATAGCCACAATATCATAGTCCCCCATACTTATCCAAGCCCTCAGTTCATCTCCCTTATTCCTGACACTTCTTGCGTTTAAGTAAACACACTTCAGTCCATCTACCACTTTTATAGCCCATATTCTGCTTCTCCTTCCCCAAAGCCTCTCTACCCGTTTGATCCAACTTTCCCCATCCCCTTCTTCCTCTGGTTTCCTTCACCCTCAAACTAGTTTAAACCCTCCCGAACCACCCTAGCAAACCTAGCCGCAAGGATATTGGCCCCCTTCTGGTTCGGGTGTAACCCATCCTCTCTGTACAGGTCCCACCTTCCCGAGAAGAGATCCCAATGATCTAGAAATCTAAAACCCTCCCTCCTGCACTAACTTCTCAGTCACACATTTATCTACCACCTCCTGTTCCTGCCTTCACTATCATGTGGAACCAGCAGCAATCCTGAAATTGCTACCCTTGAGGTTCTGTTCCTCAGTCTTCTGCCTAGCTCCCTGAACTCACTCTTCAGGACCTCATCCCCCTTTCTACCTATGTCATTGGTGCGAACATGGACCACAACTTTTGGCTGCTCTCCCTCCCGCTCAAGAATCCTGTGGACCTGATCAGTGACATCCTGGACCCTGGGAGGCAACATACCATCTGGAATTCATGCTCACTGCCACAGAACCTATTTGTTTCCCTGACTATCAAGTCCCCTATCATTACCGCATGTCTCTTTCCCACCCTGGCTTTCTGAGCAGCAGTACCAGAGGCCTGGTTACTGCAGCTAGGCCCATGCAGGTCATCCCCCTCAACAGCCTCCAAGGCAGAAAACCTGTTAGAGGAGAACAGCCTCCAGGGTTCCCTGCTCTGTCTGCCTGACTTCTTCCTCTTCCCTCCCCTGACAGTCACCATTCTATCTGCATCCTGAACCTCAGATGTACCTGCTCTAAGAGGGGTGAATGCCTCCTGATGGACCTTGTCTACATAACTCTCCCTCCCTTATGCTGTGCAGTGTTTGTAGCTGCGACTCCAGCTCATCAACTCTGAGCCGAAGTTCATCCAGCCTCAAGCACTTACTGCAGATGTGGCCATCGTGGATCGCAGCAAGGTCCGCGAGTTCCCACATTAAGCAGCTGCGGCATGTGACCATGTCCTCCATCTGACTACCTTGTTTTTCCCCCCCTAGTTAATCCCACCTACAAATCTATAATAGACAACAGGTAAACCTTACCTTAACCTACTTACTAGCTGCTTACCCTCCTTGCCCCTTTACACCGAAGACCCTTGAGCCAAAGCCTGACCACTCTGCTGCCTCACCCCACTGCCTGCTCTATAGGCTGTTTGCTTTAAGCTAACAGAGTTAGATAGAGTGGACAGCCAGTGCCTCTTTCCTAGGGTACCAATGCTCAGTACAAGAGGGCATGGCTTTAAGGTAATGGATGGGAAGTTCAAGTGAGATATCAGAGGGAGGTTTTTCTACCCAGAGTGGTTGGTGTATGGAATGCACTACCTGGGGTGGTGGAGGCTGATATGTTGGTCAAGTTCAAGACATTGTTAGATAAGCATATGGAGGAATTTAAAATGGAGGGATGTGGAAGGAAGGGGGTTAGATAGTCTTAGGTGTGGTTTAAAGGTCAGCACATGGGCCAGAGCCTGTATTGTTCTATGGTTCTAGACAAAAAGTGGACCCACAACCAATCCCTGCAGCACACCACTGGTCGAAAGCCCCCAGATCTGATAAAATCCTTCTTCTACCATCTGACTCCTTCAACCAGGTCCACTTGGTATCCAATTGGCTCACGCACCTTGGATTCCAAGCAATCCAATGTTCTAGACCAGCCTACCATACATTACCTTGTCATATGCCTTGAAGCCCATGTAGACAACATCTAGAGTCATGAATACTGCAGTACAGAAACAGACCCTTCGGCTCATCTAGGCCATGACCACCTGATCTTCTGCCTAGTCCCATCTACATGCACCTGGACCATACCCCTCCAAATTCTCTCTCCTAGCTACATATCCAGAATTCTCTCAAACGTTAGTTGAACCTGCATCTTCCACTTCTGCTGGCAACTTTTTCCACACTCACCACCCTGAGTGAAGGTTCCCCTCAGATTCCCCTGAAATACTTCATCTTTTCCCCTAAACCTATGACCTTCAATTCTCATCTCACCCAACCTGAGGAAAACAGCTGCATGAACTCAGCTGATCTCTGCCCCTTAATTTTCTTACACTTCTATAAGATCTCTCCTCATTCTTCTGCACTCCGGGAAATAGAATCCCAGGCTGTTCAACCTATCCCTGTAAATGAGGTCTCCAAACCCCAGCAAACCAGGTAAATGTTCACCGCACTCTTTCAAGCTTATTGATATCTTTCCTGCAGGCTGTTGTCCATAACTGCATACAATACTCTAACTTCATCCTTAGCAACATCTTGTATAATATGGTCAACAGAATATCCCAACTCCTGTACTCAGTGACCTGAGTTAAGGCTAAAGTACCAAAAACTCTCGATGACCCCATCTACCTCTGATACCATTTTGCAGCCCATTTGTGAGCTGCTCAAGATCATGCCTCAAGCTTTGATAGCCTTCCTTGCTGTCCACTACACAGCCAACCCTGGTGTTTTCTGCAAATTTGAGAGATTACCATGTTATCATCTAAACCATGGACATTAATAAGCAACAGACCCATCACTGTTCCCTGCAGCACCAGTCACAGGCCTGCAGCCAGAGAACCATCTACTACTACTCTGGCTTTTCCTGCTCAGACAATGTTGAATCCAATTGGCCACTTCATCCTGAATGCCAAGTGACTAAACCTTCTGGAGCAGCCTCCCATGTGGGACTTTGACAAAGACCTTGCTGAAGTCCACACAGACAACATCCACCACCTTTGCTTCACCATTCTTGGTAACCTCTTCAAAGCTCTACAAATTTGGTTAATCTACCACACACAAAGCCACGTTGACTCTCCCTACTCAAGCCCTGTCAACCCAAGTATTATATCCTGTCCCTTAAAACCTTCAATAATTTCTCCACAACTGACATCAGGCTCACCGGTCAGAAACTTCAGATTATACTTGCATAGAACACTACAGCACAGTACAGGCCCTTCGGCTCAATGTTGTGCCAACATTATATCCTGCTCTAACATCTACCTCACCCTTCCCTCCCACAAACCATTGTAGTTTACAATCATTCACATGTCTATAAGAATCTCTCAAGTGTCCCTAATGTATCTGCCTCCATAACCTCTGCAGGCATTGCATTCCATGCACCACCATTGTAAAAAAAGTCTTACCCCTGACATCCCCATTATACATTCCTCCAATCACCTTAAAATTATGTTGTGTTAGCCATTCTCAATCTAGGAAAAAGACTGTGTCCACTCGATCTATGCCTCTAACATCTTGTCCACCTCTATCAAGTCACCTCTCACCCTCCTCTCCAAAGAGTAAAGCCCCAGCTCACTCAACCTACCCTCATAAGACATGCTCTCCAATCCAGGAAACACCCTCAGTGGTTGGTAAGATGGAGAAGATCCTGAGAGGCAGGATTTATGAACACTTGGAGAGGTATAATATGATTAGGAATAGTCAGCATGGCTTTGTTAAGGGCAGGTCCTGCCTTATGAGCCTGATTGAATTTGAGGATGTGACTAAGCACATTGATGAAGGAAGAGCAGTAGATGTAGTGTATATGGATTTCACAAGGTATTTGATAAGGTACCCCATGCAAGGCTTATGGAGAAGGTGAGGAGACATGGGATCCAAGGGGACATTGCAGTGTGGATCCAGAACTGGCTGGCCCACAGAAGGGGGTCATATTCTGGTGTGGAGGTCAGAGACCAGTAGTGTACCTCAGGGATCTGTACTGGGACCCTTACTATTTGTGATTTTTATAAATGACCTGGATGAGGAAGTAGAGGGATGGGTTAGTAAATTTGCTAATGACACAAAGGTTGGAGGTGTTGTGGATATTGTGGAGGGATATCAGAGGTTACAGCGGGACATAGCTAGGATGCAAAACTGGGCTGAGAAGTGGGAGATGTAGTTCAACCCAGATAAGTTGGAAGTGATTCATTTTGGTAGGTGAAATATGTTGGCAGAATATAGTCTTAATGGTCGAACTCTTGGCAGTGTGGAGGATCAGAGGGATTTTGGGGTCTGAGTCCATAGGATGCTCAAAGTGGCAGCACAGGTTGACTGGTTAAGAAGGCACATGGTGTATTGTCCTTCATCAATCGGGGAATTGAATTTAGGAGATGTGAGGTATTGTTTCAGCTATATAGGTCCCTGGTCAGACTCCACTTGGAGTACTGTTCTCAGTTCTGGTCACCTCACTACAGGAAAGATGTGGAAGCCATAGAGGGTGCAGAGGAGATTTATAAGGATGTTGCCTGGGATGTGGAGTATGCCTTATGAAAACAGGTTGAGTGTACTTGGCCTTTTCTCCTTGGAGAGACAGGATGAGGGGGACCTGATAGAGGTGTATAAGATGAGAGGTATTGATAGGGTAGATAGTCAGAGGCTTTTCCCCAGGGCTGAATTGGTGTCCACAAGAGGACATAGGTTTAAGGTGCTGGGGAGTAGATAGAGATGTCAGGGGTAAGTTTTTTATCCCCCCAACACTCAGTGGCGAGTGTGTGGAAAGGGCTACTGGAAATGGTGGTGAAGGCTGATACGATAGGGTCTTTCAAGAGACTGTTAGATCAGTATATGGAGCTGAGTGAAATAGAGGGCTATGGGTAAGCCTAGTAATTTCTAGGGTAGGGACATGTTTGGCACAGCTTTGTGGGCTGAAAGGCCTGAATTGTGCTGTAATTGTTCTATGTTCTATCCTGGTAAATCTCCTCTACACCCCAAGGCTTCCACATCCTTATGAGGCAACCAGAACTGAACACAATGCTTCAAGTGTGGTCTGACCAGAGTTCTATGGAGCTGCAACATCACCTCATGGCTCTTGAACTCAATACCCTGACTAATGAACAGCAACACTCCATACACCTTCTAAACTAACCTTATCAACCTGCATGGCAACCTTGAGGGATCTATGGACATGGACACCAAGATCCCTCTGTTCCAAACTACTAAGAGTCCTGCTATTAACCTTGTATTTTGCCTTCAAATTCAATCTCCTGAAGTGTATCACTTCACTTGTGCGAGTTAGAACCATAGAACACTATAGCACAGACAATAGGCCATTCAGCCTTTCTAGCCTGTGCCAAAACTTTATTCCACTAGTCCCATTTACCTGCACCCAGTACATAACCCTCCAGACCTCTCCCATCCATGTATATCCGATTTATTCTTAAAACTCGAGTGAGCCTGCATTTACCATGTCAGATGGCAGCTTATTCCACATTCCCACCACTGAGTAAAGTGCCACCAAAACCTTTCCCCTTTCACCCTAAAGCCATGTCCTCTTGCACTTCTCTCCTAATCCAAAAGAGCCTACTCACATTAACTGTCTATACCCCACGTAATTTTGTAAACCTCTAAAAAAAAATCTCCCCTCATTCCTCTACACTCCAAGGAATAAAGTCCAAACCTGTTCCATCTTTCCCTGCAAGTCAACTCCTGAAGACCTGGCAATATACTAGTAAATCTTCTCTGCATTCTTTCAATCTTACTGATATCCTTATAGTTAGGAGACCAGAACTCCAAACAATACTCCAAATTTGGCCTCAGCAATGTCTTATACAATCTCACATCCTAACTCCTATACTCAATACTTTGATTTATGAATGCTGGAATTCAGAAACCTTCTTTGCAACCCTGTCTACCTTTGATACCACTTTCAGGGAATTATGTATCTGAACTCCCAGATCCCTTTGTTCCTCCACACTCCTCAGTGCCCTACCATTTACTGTGCATCTCCTACTTTCATTTGTCCTTCCAAAATGCAACACCTCACACTTGTCTGCATTAAATTCCATCTGCCATTTTCTGGTTCATCCAGATCCCTCTAATCTTTGAAAGCCTTCCTCACTGTCCACAACACCTCCAATCTTACTGTCATCAGCAAACTTGCTGATCTAATTTACCATATTATCTAGATCATTGATATAGACAATTGTCCCAGCACAGATCCCTGAGGCACACCACTAGTCACAGGTTTCCAGTCTGAGAAGCAATCATCCACTACCACTGTCTTCTCCCACAATCCAGTTTACAGCCTCTCCATGGATACCTAGTGTCTGAACCTTCTGCACTAACATCCTATGTGGGACCTTGTCAAAGGCCTTACTAAAGTCCATGTAGACAACATCCACAGCCTTTCCTTCATCTACTTACTTGGTAACCTTGAAAAACTCTACAAGGTTCATTAAACAAGATCTACCACATCCACCACTCTACCTTCATCAATGTGCTCAATCAGGTTCATGAGGCACAACCTGCCCCTCACAAAGCAATGCTGACTGTCCCTAATCAGCCCATGCTTCTCTAAACACCCATAAATCCCAAGTAAGAATCTTCTCCAGTAATTTGCCCAACACTGCAGTAAAACTCACTGGTCTATAGGTTCCAGGGTTATCCCTACTCCATTTCTTTAAAGGAACATTTGCCACTCTCCAATCATCTGGCACTACTTCTGTGGCCAGTGAGGATGCAATGATTGTCACCAAAGATGTAGCAATGTCTTCCCTAGCATCCTGTAATAACCTTGGATATATCCCATCCCTACCTGGTGACTTATCCATCCTAATGTTTTTCAATAGTTCCAGCACATCCCCTTTCCTCACATCGACATGCCCTTGCATATCAGTCTGTCATATGCCATCTTCAAGGTCTCTAGTGAAAACTGAAGCAATGTATGCATTAAGGACCTCCCCTACCATTTCCAACTCCAGACAGATGTTCTCTTTTATCCTAGATCAGTCCTACCCTCACTCGGCATCCTTGGGGTTTTGCTTGATTCTACTTGCCAAGGACTTCTCATGCCCCCTTCTAACTTTCCCAAGTCCATTCTTAGCATTTCATGAACAGCACAAGCTATCTTCCCATCCTCTGGCACCTCACCTGTGGCAAAGGGTGTTTTAATTATCTCTGGCATAGGCCAAATTTTATGCACTACCCTACCACAAGGAATGAGGGGACTCCTTGTTGGTCCCTGCAGAGTCATCCACCTGCATTTGTCTCAGAAAAGCCAGCACCTCCTCTTCTGTAATCAATTACAGTCCATGACCTAACTGCTCTTGTGTCTCCAGAGCAAGTACTAATACAAAACTTTCATTTAAGATCAGTCCCTTCTCCCTCTGCTCCATGCAGAGATGACTACACAGCTTCAAGAACATTTTTGTCCCTTACTACCTCTGCTCTTAGAGATAGACACCCTTGGGATTCTTTCTCACCTTGTCTGCCAGAGCAAGGTCATGTCCTTTTTGCCCTCCTGATTTCCCTTAGTATTCTCTTGCACTTCCTATGCACCTCCAGCACCCCATTTGATCCCAACTGTCTATGCCTGATATGCACTACCTTCTTTCCTTTCACCAGGGCCTAAATATCTCACAATAACCAAGATTCCCTAATCCTGATAGCCTTGCCTTTTATTTCAACAGGAGTATACAGATTCTGTACTTATTACTTTTGAAAGCCTTCTACTTTCTAAGCATCTCTTTGCCAGAAAACAGCCTATTGCAACCACACCTGCCAGATCCCTTCTGAAGCCAAAGTTGACCTGACAAATTTAGAACCTCAACCTGAGGACTAGTCCTATTATTCTCTATAATTATCTTGAAACTAATGGAATTGTGATCACTGGATCCAAACTGTTCCAGCACACACACTTCTTCACCTCCCATCTCATTCCGAGAGGAGATCTTGTATCGTGGTCTCTGGTTGGGACTTCTATTTATTAAGGAATCTTCCCTGAACTCATCTGACAAATTATCTCATCCAATCCCTTGACAGTACAGGAGTCCCAGCCAATAGGTGGAAAGTTAAAATTACCAACTATCACATTACATCTTTCAACAGTCTGTTATCTCTACAAATCTGTTCCTCTAACTCCTGCTGACTATTGGGAGGTCCATAATATAGTCCCATTGACATGGTAATCCTTTGTTTTATTCCTCAGTTCCACCATTAGCTCATTAGACAAGGCATTCAGTGTGTCCTTTGAGCATGCCGTGACATATTCCTGGATGAGTAATGCAACCCTTCTTTAGTATCTGTCTATCATGTCCAAAATATTGGAATGGCAGAACATTGAGCTGTCAGCCCTGCCCTCCTTAAACCAAGTCTCACAGATGATTACAATATCATGATTTCACATGCTGGTCCATGCTCTAAGTTCACCTGCCTTACCTACAATACTCCCTGCATTTCAGAACATTAGGCCAACCATGCTTAACCAGTTGATTTCTTTACTTTTGGTTTAAGATACATTTCCCCCATATCTGGTCCACTTGCTGTCCTGACACTCTGGTCCCTCCACACAGCTCCAGCCTAACAACCCTCCTCCCAGAACAATGCTGGACCGAAACTTCAATACTTCAGGTCAGCTTTAGATAAATCAGCTTAAATCGCACTTCAGTAGGTCCTTACAACCTCCAATTTGTCAGCATCAACCATCCTCAGCTTTTAACAGAACAGTTCCTAAACAGTTGCTCCCATGGGGAGACCCTCCGGCTCATTGTGGTTGGTTCAATCATGTCAAACATTCAGCTGAAGATTAATTTGTTAGCCACTCTCTAGATTTTACTTTATACAAATGCAAGATTTGTGCATGAAGTGATTTCCTCCAGATGTTGGATCAGGTTATTGTGGATGTGGTTTATAATTGGTGCAACTAGTTGTGCAGGTGAACATCACAAGATGTGCAGTGCACATTTCCTCCACTGGCAGCAGAATTGGGAGCTTGGAGAAACTTATGTCTTATGTCAAAAGGAGAAGATTCTGTAGAATTCAGGATGACACCAGTCAAAGGTTTTCACTGTCTTGTTCATAAGTCACAGCATTTCCCATCCTCACATTTCAATGGGCAGCACATCAGGCAAGTTTTCCTGGTGCCCACTTCACTGACCACAACTTTAAAATCAATTCTGGCCCTAGTGCAGCAATCACTTGCCTTTGACCAACTGCAACTCGGTCATTATGGGGAAACTTGCAGCAGTAACATTGATCAGGGAAGTTGTTTACAGTTGTTTACAGTTTGGGTCACCCTCTCATGGCAAAGGTGTCATTAAGCTGGAAACAGTGCAGAGGAGATTTACAATTTTCTCAGAACCCAAGGGCCCCAATTTAGAGGGAGAGATTGGGCAGGCTGGGAGTCGATTTCTTGGAAAATAGAAGACAAAGGGGTATCTTACAGCAGTGTAAGAAAGCATGATGGGCATAGTTAGGATGAATGCACAGTTTTTTTTACTAGGGAAAAGGGAATTAAAAGCTGGAAGGATAGATTTAAAGAGAGAGCTAAAGTATTGAAGGTATTTAAAGAGGAAACAGAGGGCCAACTTTTTCCACCAGCATTCCCTGCCTGTTCATGTGTCTAAATGTCTCAAATGTCACTGCTGAATTTGCTTCCATCGCCTCCCCAGCACCACATTCCAGGCACTTGCCAGCAAAACATGCCTCAAATCTCCTTTAATTTCCACACCTCCCCTGCACCCCCCCCCCACCAAACCTTAAAGCTCAGCCCTCTGATATTTGACTTCTCCCAATTTGGGAAGAACACAAGGCATTTAGACAGGTGCATGATCAGACATGTAATGGAGGGATATGGACTATGTGCAGGCAGATGGTATTAGTTTGGATTGATATCATGGGCAGCACAGACATGGGCCAAAGGGCCTGTTCCTGTACTGCACTTTTCTATACTCTGAAAAACACCCTTTGTTCTGCCAGATGGAGGAACAATTCCTATTTCCTCATTATAATCCACTGACCTGACTGGCAAGTTACTGCACATTATTATTAACTCCAACAATTTTAATCAACACAAGAGCTGTAATAAACACCAGGCACAATGTTTTTGCATAGTAATCATGAGGGGAATCCTGTCTGCACACAATGGACCAAAAGTTTGAAAGTGGAATACAACATGCATCCAATTACATGGGAGTGACAACCTCCCACTTTTCTGCCATTTACCAAGCAAGGTAAATTTTCAGGAAGTATGTTCTGCCGGCATCCAATGGGACAACCTTCAGAGGTTTGCTGCCTTCCACTTACTTCCTTCCACCCACAATTCCAGCACACTTCACAAGGGTGAGCTTTAAACTTTAAAAAGTCAGGGGAGATTAGCCACAGACAAATATAATAAAAACATGTGCTGAAACCATACACAGGCCCATTGAAGACAGATAATGTGCAATCCACAGCGAGTCCTGGCCTTGTCACTGCAGCTGTCAATAAAACTTTAGGGGTAGAATTTGTACAAATTTAAAAGTTGTGTAAGGAGCACTTAAAGGTGTGATCTCTTTCATCAATAGGGGCTCCTCAATTCAAGGTTCTTACTGGGAATCATTGGTTCAAGTAGAGAAGCTCCAGAAAGGCCCCAAGTCACCGATTAGAAATAAGATGTCATGGCATGGGAGAGTCACCCAAGAGCAGGGTGGACGGTTGGTTGCTGCCTGTGCACTAGGTTCATTTTCCGAAAAGAGCCTTACCTGAAACATTTGGCATCTTACAGTCATTAACAGAAACTCCATCTTCCTCTCTGGTGAAGCCACCAACAATAACAGCTCAGAGTAGTAGCGTCCTTTATCAAGGGCCTGATCACAGCTTCATTCAACTGCTGCTCCTGTTTTCCCAATCGAGACCCACTTGGCATTCTCCAATCCGGCAGCAGCAATGTTAAATGCAGCTGATACCAATTGAAACCACAGCTATGTCACCAGATGCTTCTGTGCAGAGTTGGGTGGTCAATGCTCAGACTACAATTCGAGTTCCCATGTATACATATGGAAGTGCAGACTGCATTTCATGATCCACATCATATTGAGAAGTTAAAATTGTGATATCCTGTGGAAATTACATGCCTTAAAGTTTCATTACTGCTGTAAATTTAAATTTTATTAATATTAGGAAACATCATGTCCTGTGCACATTCTAAGTATACTGACTGTACAACTATTTACATTCATTTCTATGCCACTAGGTATTATGATCAATTTAGCATAAAAGGCACAATGACAATCATGACAGCATAGAAAATTCTCACATCAACTCATTGCAGAGCAATTCCATTCTTTGCTTTTTTGTCATATTGCAATTTTTACCCTTGTCTGTTTCCAAATCTCATTCGAGAGAATTAATTGAATGTTTCCCCACACCCTTAAAACAATGAGTTCCAGATCAGAACCACTTTGCACAAAATGTTTTGCCTCATGTCCCTTTTGACTGTTGCCCATCATTTGGAATTTGTGTTCCTGGTCCATGAACCATCCACAAATTGGAACAGTTTCTCTTCACTCCATCTACATCCAACATAATTTTGCACAGGTCTACCACATCTTCTCTGAACCTTTTCCCCCCTCCAAGAAGAACAACCCCGTTTTTGTTGAAAATCCTCAGCCCTGGAGCCATTCCATTCAATGTCCTCAGTTCTCTTCCAAGGACCATCCAAAAGTCATAGAATCATACAATGCGAAATTAGTCCCTTCAGCTGAGTCCACACTAACAGTCAAGCATCCATCCCCATATTTTATTCTCCCCATATTCCCATCATGTGATCACAGGGACAACATGCAAACACTGCACAGTGCACCCGAGATCTGCATTGAATCTGGTTCGCTGGGGCTTTGAGGCAGGTGTACCAGCTGTGCCACTGTCACCCCAAAAGTGCAACAAGAATGAATTTTCTGTATTGCTTTAGACCTGAAGGAGGCCATTTCAGACCACTGCACTCAAAGTCAGTTTAGACACGATCTCAACCCTCCAATATTCCTTCTGATATATTTGCACAGTCCTATCAACTTACTCTCAGATTCTGTGATGACCAGCCTTAGAATCACAGAAAATTAATGACGGAAGGAAAACATTTAGCTGAGTTTTCCTGTGTTGGCTGAAAGTTATCCAGTCAAATCTCATTCCTTAATATTTGGGTCCTGGTCCATTCTGGTCAAACCCCTTCAAGTATTCATTCAACAGTTTTAAGAACAGAAGAATGAGCTGGAGGAGTCTGCTGATCTGCTGTGTTGTTCAAATGCACATCTTATCTGCTCTGAGCTCCAGTTCCTGAACTATCCCCACATTAATTCCTTTAAAACTAGAAAATAATCAATTTTTTGAATAACTACAATGACTGAATCTCCATATACTCCTGAGGTAGAGATTTACTACTGAGTGAAAAAGATCTTTTCGATCTCAGTCCTAGATGGCCAACCACTTACTCTCAAACTGTGACCACTTGTTCCAAACTCCTCACCCACAGAATCATAGTCAGTTTAACAGCACAGATACAGGCTGTTCGGCCTACTATATCCATTATGACCTTTCCCCCATCTACATAGAACACTGCAGCACAGTACAGGCCCTTTGAACCACAAAGTTGTGCTGACATTTTATCCTGCTCCAAGATATAACTAACCCTTCCCTCCCACATAGCCCCCTATTTTTTCCCCCCTATCATTGATGTGTCTATGTAAGAGTCTCTTAAATGTCCATAATTTATCTGCCCCCACAACCTCTGCAGGCAGATTGTTGCACGCACCCACCACTCTTAAAAAAAACTTACCCCTGACATCCCTTACACCTTCCTTCAATCACCCTAAAATTATGTCCCCTCGTGTTAGCCATTGTCACCCTGGGGAAAAAGTCTGACTGTCCACACGATCTATGCCTCTTATCTTGTACACCTCTATCAAGTCACCTCTCATCCTCCTTCTCTCCAAAGAGAAAAGCCCTAGCTCCCTCAACCTATCCTCATCAGACATGGTCTCCAGTCTGGGCAATGTCCTGGTAAATCTCCTCTGCACCTTCTCAGTGTGGGGGACAGTGGACCCAGGACCACAGCAGCATAACAGGCCATTCAGCCCTTCTAGTCTATGCTGAAACCTTATTCCACTGGTCCCATTTACCTGCACCCAGTTCATAACCCTCCAGACCTCTCCCATCCATGTATCTATCCAATTTATTCTTAACATTTAAGAGTGAGCCCACATTTACTACATCAGATGGCAGCCCATTGCACACTTCCACCACACTATGGTGAAGTGCCCCCTAAAACTTTCCCCTTTCATCCTAAAGGGATGTCCTCTTGTACTTATCTCTCCTAATCTAAGTGGAAAGAGCCTACTCACATTAACTGTCTATACCCCTTGTAATTTTGTAAACCTCTATCAAATCTCCCCTCATTCTTCTGCACTCCAAGGAATAATGTCCTAACCTGTTCAATCTTTCCCTGTAACAACTCTGGAAGACCCAGCAACTTCTAGTAAATCTCCTCTGCACTCTTTCAATCTTACTGATATCCTTCCTATGGTTAGGTGACCAGAACCGCACACAATGCTCCAAATTTGGCCTCACCAATGTCTTATACAACCTTACCATAACATCCCAAATCATATACTCAATGCTTTGATTTATGAATGCCAGGATGCCAGAAGCTTTTTTTTTAAAAACAACCCTGTCTACCTGTGACACCACTTTCAGGGAATTATGTATCTGAACTCCCAGATCCCTTCGTTCCTCCACACTCCTCAGTGCCCTACCATTTACTGTGTATGTCCTACCTTGATTTGTCCTTCCTAAATGCAACACCTCACATATCAGCAATAACTTCCATCTGCCATTTTCTGGCCCATTTTTCCATTTGGTTCAGATCCCTCTGCAAGCATTGAAAGCCTTCCTCCCTGTCCACTACACCTCCAATCTTAGGTATCATCAGCAAACTTACTGATCCAATTTACCACATCTAGATCATTGATATAGACAACAAACAACAATGGCCCCAGCACAGATCCTTGAGGAACACCATTAGTCACAGGCCTCCAGTCTGAGAAACAATCATCCACTACCACTGTCTTCTCCCACACAGCCAATTTCAAATCCTGTTTACAACCTCTCCATGGCTACCTAGTGTCTGAACCTTCTGAACTAACCTTCCATGTGGGACCTTGTCAAAGGCCTTACTAAAGTCCATGTAGACAACATCCACAACCTTTCTTTTATCTACTTTCTTGATATCCTCCTCAAAAAACTCTACAAATTCAGTAAACACAATCTATCACACACAAAGCTATGCTGACTATCCTTAATCAGCCCTCAGTTGTCCAAATACTTGTATATCTGATCTCAGAACACATTCCAATAATTTACCTACTACTGATGTCAGGCTCACTGGCCTGTAATTACCTGGTTTACTTTTAGATCCTTTTTTAAACAAAGGAACAACACGAGCTACCCTTCAGTCCTCTGGCACTGCACTTGTAGCTCAGGATGTTTTAAATACATCTGCCAGGGCCCCTGCAATTTCTACAGTAGTCTCTCTCAATGTCTGAGGAAATATCTTATTCGGCCTGGGGGGGGGATTTATCTACATTTATTCGCTGTAAGGCAGCAAGCACCTCCTCCTATCTCTATATATTCTATGACACTATTGCTTGTTTCCCTTCCTTCCATATGCACTATGCCAGTTTCCTGAGTAAGTACTGATGCAAAAAAACTAAGATCTCCCCCATCTCCTGAGGCTCCACACATAGACAACCACTCTGATCTTCTAGGGGACCAATTTTGTCCCTTACTATCCTTTTACTCTTAATATACTTGTAGAAACCCTTTGGGTTTACCCTCACATTATCTACCAAAGCAACCGCACCATCTTTTTGCCTTCCTGATTTCCTTTTTTAGTGTTTTCTTACTTTTTCTATACTCTTCAAGTACCTCATTTCTTCCTAGTTGCCTATACCTGCTATACACCTCTTTCTTAACTGGATCACCAATCTCCCTTGAAAATCAAGGTTCCCTATGTTTGTTAAATTTGCCTTTCATCTTGGCAGGAATATGCAAACTCTGCACTCAAAATTTCACCTTTGAAGGCCTTCCACTTACTGAACACATCCTTGCCAGAGAACAACTTAGCCTAATCCACTCCTCCTCGATCCTCATTTCCACAAAATTGGCCTTTTCCAATTTAGAACCTCAACTCGAGGACCAGACTTGTCCTTATCCATAAGGAACTTGAAACTAATGACATTATGGTCACTGGACCCAAAATGCTCACCTACACATACTTGTCACCTGACCCGTCTGGTTTCCTAATAGGAGATCAAGTATTGCATTCTCTCTCATTGGTACCTCTATACCAATTTAGAAAACTTTCCTGAACACATTCCAAGCCATCCAGCCCTTTCAGTGTGGGAGTCCCAGTCAATATGTGGAAAGTTAAAATCCCCTACTATTACAGCTTTCTATTTCTTACATCAGTCTGTTATCTCACTACAGATTTGTTCCTCCAATTCTGACTATTGGGCAGTCTATAATACAACCCTATTAGTGTGGCCACATCTTTCCTGTTCCTCAGCTCCACCCATATGGCCCCTGTAGACAAGCTTGGAGGGCTGTCCTGTCTATGCACAGCTGTGATTTTTCCCTGACTAGTAATGCCACTCCTCCCCCTTTCATCCCTCCCCCTCTATCATGTCTGAAACAACAGAACCCCAGAACATTAATCTGCCAGTCCTGCCCCTCCTGCATCCAAGTCTCATTAATAGCAATGTCGATCCCAAATGCCAATCCGCACCCTAAGCTCATCTGCCTACCTACAATACTCCTTGCATTGAAATAGATGCACCTGAGAACATTTCTATCACATACAAACCTTTGATTTCTGTCTATACCTGCAGTCCCCACATGACCTTTTTCCTTCTCCACCTCACTATCTGGGTTAACACTCTGATTCCCCTCCCCATGCAAATCTAGTTTAACCCCCCCCCCCCCCCCAGAGAAGCACTAGCAAACCTACCTGCAAGTACATTAGTCCCCCTCTAGTTCAGGTGCAAACTGTCCCACCTTCCTGGAAGGAAGCCCAATTGTCCACAAACATGAAGCCCTCCCTCCTGCACCATCTCCTTAGTCACATATTTAGCTGCATGATCCTCCTGTTTCTAGGCTTACTAGCTCATAGCATGGGTAGCAATCCTGAGATTGCAACCTTGGAGGTCCTGTCCTTCAACTTTGCACCTAATTCTCTAAACTCTTTGTAGGACGTCCTCCTCAGCCACATAATTGATCCCTACGAGGACCACAACGTCTGGCTGCTCACCCTCCCTCCTGAGAATATCAAGAGCTCAATCCAAGATATCACAGACCCTGGCACCAGGGAGGCAACAGACCATACAGGATTCTCAGTGTCTCCCACAGAATCTCCTAACTATCAAATCCCCTATCACCTCTGCCCTCTTTTCCCTCCTTCCTTTCTGAGCTGAGGGTCCTGACTCAGTGCCAGAGATGTGACCACTGCAACTTTTCCCTGGTAGGTCATCCCCACCAGCAGTATCCAAAACAGTATACTTATTGTATATGGGAACAGCCACAGGTGTACTCTGCTCTTTCTGTCTATACCCCTTCCCTTTCCTGACAGTCACCCAGCTACCTGCCTCCTGACTTTTAGGGTAAACTCCTACTTCTGCCTCACAAATGATCCAGAGTTCATCCAGCTCCAGTTCCCTAACTCAGTTTGTCAGGAGCTGCAGCTGGATGCACCTTTTACAGGTGTAGCCATCAGGGACAGGTGTGCTGTCCCTGACCTCCCACATACTGCATACAGAGCACACAGTTGCCCTAACTGCTGCCTTCATTACCTACTCCTAAGTTAATTAAATTAAAGGAACTTACCAGCCTTACCTCTCTGGGAACAAGCTCTTCTTCTTAAGCCTCTGCTCACCAAGACCTCACAAACCAAAGCTCCACCTCTCACTTGCCAATCCTCTTCAGTTACCCCTCCTTATATTTGTCCCTGCCAATTACCTCAAGTACACACTCCCTCTAATCAACACTCAACACTCTGGTTAACCCTTCAGTTGCCCTCCACTTATTAAGCTTTTTAAATACACTCACGGTACCTGAAAGGGAACTGCTGCTCCAACACAGGGAATCAGACACAGGGAATCAGATACAGGGAATCAGACACAAGGAATCAGACAAGGGTATCGGAAAAACAGACAGAGGGAATCAGACACCGGGAATCAGAGTCAGGGAATCAGAGTCAGGGAATGAGAGTCACGGAATCAGTCACAGGGAATCAGACACAGGGATTCAGACACAGGGAATCGGACACGGGGAATCGGACACGGGGAATCGGACACGGGGAATCTGACACATTAATCAGACACGGAATCAGACACAGGGAATCAGACACCGGGTATCAGACACTGGTAATCAGACACCAGGAATCAGACGCAGGGAATCAGACAAGGGGTATCAGGCACGGGGAATCAGACAGAGGGAATCAGACAGAGGGAATCAGACACCGGGAATCAGACACCGGGAATCAGGCACCGGGAATCAGGCACAGGGAATCACACAGAGAATCAGACACACGGAATCAGACACAAGGAATCAGACAAGTGGTATCAGACAGAGGGATTCAGACACCAAGAATCAGACAGAGGGATTCAGACACCGGGAATCAGACACAGAGAATCAGAGTCAGGGAATCAGACACAGGGAATCAAACGCACAGATTCAGACACCGGGAATCAGACACAGGGAAACGGACACAGGGAATCGGACACAGGGAATCGGACACAGGGAATCGGACACCGGTAATCAGACACAGGGAATCAGACACAGGGAATCAGACACAGGGAATCAGACACAGGGAATCAGACACAGGGAGTCTGACACACGGAATCAGACGCAGGGAGTCTGACACACGGAATCAGACGCAGGGAATCAGACACCGTGAATCAGACACAGGGAATCAGACACAGGGAATCAGACACCGGGAATCTGACACAGGGAATCAGACACAGGGAATCAGACACAGGGAATCAGACACCAGAAATCAGGCACAGGGAATCAGACACAGGGAATCAGACACAGGGAATCAGACACAGGGAATCGGATAGAGGGAATCAGACAGAGGGAATCGGAAACAGGGAATCAGATACAGGGAATCGGACCCAGGGAATCAGATACAGGGAATCAGACACAGGGAATCAGACACAGGGGTCTGGACAGGGGATCAGACATGGGGAATCAGACACAGGGAATATGACACAGGTAATCGGATGCAAGGAATCGGACGCAGAGAATCGGACGCAGGGAATCAAGATCCAGTACGTTCCTCCTCAAGACGGACCATCCACATACTGTTTCAAGAAACCCTCTTCGATGCATCAAAGAAATTTTGCCTGTCTAAGCCTCTTGCACTAACAAAGTCCCAGTCTATATTGATGAAGTTAAAGCCACCCACAGTGACAAACATTGCTTTTACATCTTTCATAATCTGTTTACATATCTGTTTCTCCATCTCCTGGTGGCTGTAGCATAATCCCAATCAGAATAATTGCACCTTTCCTACTTTTGAGCACAACCCGTATTGCCTGAGTGGATGAGCCCCCTTGTATGTCCTCCGAGTACAGCTGTGACATTTCTCCTGATAAATAATGCAATTCCTCCACCTCTTTTGCTTCCCTCCTCATCATGTCTAAAACATTGAAGCCCTGGAACGTTGTCCCTCTTGCAACCAAGTCTCTGTAATGACCATAACATCATAGTTCCATGTACTGTTACAGGCTCTAAGTTCATCCTCCTTACTCAAAATACTCCTTGCATTAAACACACTTCAGACCATCAGTCTCACCGCGTTCATCAACCTGTCTCTGCCTGCCCTTCTTTTTGGAATTTCTGGTCATAACATTACTTTTCCCTCAATCTCTCTACCTGCTGACCTGCTGCTCTGGTTCCAACTGCTTGTCACTCTGGTTTAAACCCTCCCGATGTAGCATTAATGAACCTCTCTGCGAGGGTATTGGTTCCTGTCCAGTTTAGCTTGATGACTTTTCATCGGAGTAGAAAGAAATGGAATAGGCAAGTTGCAGAATGCAGCATCCATGGGTTCTTCATACTAAACAGTAACTTAGAGGTGAGTGAAAAGGACAGGTCTTCTGCCAAACATCCTTCATTGGTGGTGAATTACAGTCAGGCAACAATAGTCGCTGTATCAAAATTAGAGTACACATAGTCCTTAAAGATACACACACACCTGTTGCCCTAAAATGAAGTAACAAACTCATGACAACAATAACTAGCTATATGCATTAAATTATTTCTATCCTCAGATGGGTTCTCCTACAACCCCATCTGTAATACCCTCCAATCCATCACTAGTTTACCACACTAATCGATCTGGACTGAGGAGACTGTTAAGAGCCACTCATATCGGTAAATTTAGAGTCACATATAAGCCAGTCTCTTCTTAGGCAGTTCCTCGGGGTCAAAAATAACGCTTCCACTCCAGTTCTGCAGGTTCTGAGGTAATGGTGAGGCCAACCTTGGATCCACAGGCTCTGCCACAGGTGGAGTGGGAGGTGCCTGACTGGATGGATAGCTTGGGTGGGGGTGCACTCCTTCTGCAGTTTATGCTCGGGTTTCCTGGACTCGAGGTTTTCAATATAATCCTGAGTGCTCCATGCCCACTTTGTGTAGTCATGATCCAGAGATTTTCACAAGACAATTGGGGATGTTGCATATTTTTTAAGGAGGCTTTCAGCATATATTTGAATGTTTTCCTCTGTCCACCAATATCTTACCGTGATAGAACTTGGAATAGCGGGTCTGTTTCAGGAATCCAGAGTCAGGCATGTGAATGATATGACCTGCCCAATGGAGCCAAATGTGTGAGGACAGGTTGGGGGAGTGATCAAATACATAGAAACATAGAAATGTAGAAAACCTACAGCACAATTCAGGCCCTTTGGCCCACAAAGCCGTGCCAAACATGTCCATACCTTAGAAATTACTAGGCTTACCCATAGCCCTCTATTTTCCTAAGCTCCATGTACCTATCCAAAAGTCTCTTAAAAGACCCTATCGTATTCGCCTCCACCACCGTTGCCGGCAGCCCATTCCACACACTCACCACTCTCTGAGTAAAAACTTACCCCTGACATCTCCTCTGTACCTACTCACCAGCACCTTAAACCTGTGTCCTCTTGTGGTAATCATTTCAGCCCTGGGAAAAAGCCTCTGAATATCCATAGAACCATAGAACCACACGATCAATGCCTCTCATCATCTTATACACCTCTATCAGGTCACCTCTCATCCTCCATCGCTCCAAGGAGAAAAGGCCAAGTACACTCAACCTGTTTTCATAAGGCATGCTCCCCAATCCAGGCAAAATCCTTATAAATCTCCTCTGCACCCTTTCTATGGCTTCCACGTCCTTCCTGTAGTGAGGTGACCAGAACTGAACACAGTACTCCAAGTGGGGTCTGACCAGGGTCCCTTATAGCTGCAACATTACCTCTCGTCTCCTAAATTCAATTCCACGATTGATGAAGGACAATACACTGTATGCCTTCTTAACCACAGAGTCAACCTGTGCAGCTGCTTTGAATATCCTATGGATTTGGACCCCAAGATCCCTCTGATCATCCACACTGCCAAGAGTCCTACCATTAATACTATATTCTGCCATCATATTTACCTATCAAAATGAACCACTTTGCACTTATCTAGGTTGAACTCCATCTGTCACTTCTCAGCCCAGTTTTGCATCCTAGCTATGTCCCGCTGTAACCTCTGATAGCCCTCCACAATATCCACAACACCTCCAACCTTTGTGTCATTAGCAAACTTACTAACCCATCCCTCCACTTACTCATCCAGGTCATTTATGAAAATCATGAAGAGTAAGGGTCCAGAACAGATCCCTGAGGCACACCACTGGTCACCAACCTCCATGCAGAACATGACCCATCAACAACCACCCTTGGCCTTCTGTGGGCCAGCCAGTTCTGGACCCACAAAGCAATTTCCCCTTGGATCCCATGCCTCCTTACTTTCTCAATAAACCTTGCATGGGGTACCTTATCAAATGCCTTACTGAAATCCATATACACTACATCTACTGCTCTTCCTTCATCAATGTGTTTAGTCACATCCTCAAAAAATTCAATCAGGCTCGTAAGGCAGGACCTGTCCTTGACAAAGCCATGCTGACTATTTCTAATCATATTATACCTCTCAAATATTTATAAATCCTGCCTCTCAGAATCTTCTCCATCAGCTTACCAACCACTGAAGTAAGACTCACTGGTCTATAATTTCCTGGACTATCTCTACTTCTCTTCTTGAATAAAAGAACAACATCCACAACCCTCCAATCCTCTGAAACCTCTCCTGCCCCCATTGATGATGCAAAGATCATTGCCAGAGGCTCAGCAATCTCCTCCCTGACCTCCCACAGTAGCCTGGGGTACATCTCATCTGGTCCCAGCGATTTATCCAACTTGATGCTTTCCAAAAGCTCCAGCACATCCTCTTCCTTAGTATCTACATGCTCAAGCTTTTCAGTCTGCTGTGAGTCATCACTACAATCACCAGATCCTTTTCCATAGTGAATACTGAAGTAAAGCCATCCAAGTCTCCGTAATGGGCATCACATCATAGCTCCAAGTATTGATCCACGCTCTAAGCTCATCCACTTTGTTCACAATACTCCTTGTGTTAAAATAGACACACCTCAAACCGTCGGTCTGAGTACGTCCCTTCTCTATCACCTACCTATCCTCCCTCTCGCACTGTCTACAAGCTTTGTCTATTTGAGAGCCAACCGCCTCTTCCCCAGTCTCTTCAGTTCGGTTCCCACCCCCCAACAATTCTAGTTTAAATTTTCCCCAGCAGCCTTAGCAAACCTCCCCGCCAGGATATTGGTCCCCCTGGGATTCAAGTGCAACCCGTCCTTTTTATACGGTCACACCTGTTCCAAAAGAGGTCCCAATGACCCAGAAATCTGAATCCCTCCCCCACTCCGATCCTTCAGCCACGCATTTATCCTCCACCTCATTCTATTCCTATACTCACTGTTGCATGGCACAGGCAGCAATCCTGAGATTACTACCTTTGCGGTCCTGTTCTTCAGCCTTCTGCTGAGTTCCCTAAACTCACTTTTCAGGACCTCATCCCTCTTTCTACCTATGTCGTTGGTACCAACATGTACCACGACTTCTGGTTGCTTTCCCTCCCGCTCAAGAATACTGTGGACACGATCAGAGACATCCTGGACCCTGGCACCTGGGAGGCAACATACCATCTGGGATTCTCGTACAAGTCCACAGAATCTCCTGTCTGTTCCCCTGACTATCGAGTTCCCTATAACTATTGCCCTCCTCTTCTCCTCCCTTCCCTTATGAGCAGAGACCTGGCTACTGCCGCTTGATCCCCATAGGTCATAACCCTCAACAGCATCCAAAGCAGAATACTTGTTTTTAAGGGGAACAGGCTCCGGGGTCCTCTGCACTGTCTGCTTGTTCCCTTTCTCTTTCTCTCTCCTGACAGTCACCCATCCTTCTGCCTCCTGGACCCGAGAATTACCTGCTCTAAGGGGGGTGACTGCCTCCCGATGCACACATCTACATAACTCTCTTCCTCACTGATGCTTCGCAGTGTTTGAAGCTGCGACTCCAGCTCATCAATTCTGAGCCGAATTTCCTCCAGCCTCAAGCACTTACTGCAGATGTGGTCACCATGCACCACAGCAGGGTCTACTATCACCCACGTCATGCAGCTG
Organism: Pristis pectinata; assembly: GCF_009764475.1. Lineage (NCBI taxonomy): Eukaryota > Metazoa > Chordata > Chondrichthyes > Rhinopristiformes > Pristidae > Pristis > Pristis pectinata. Next base: position 48,088 of record NC_067435.1, read on the forward strand.
CAGCATATCACCTTGCTCTCCATCTGAACTATTTTTTTCTTACCTACCTGTAGTCTACTTAAAAGTTACAACAATAACAGTAAACCTTACCTTTACTTACCAGCCACTCACCAGCGTTTTTGCAGATGGCTTCCGTCTCTTGATGCCGAAGCCTTTTGTACCAAAGCCACTCACTCTGACTCTGTCCACTCTGACAATGGTGTCTCCAAAATGGCCGCTCCGCTTGACACGACCTCCTTTTTATTGGCCCTTCTAAATTCTGCTAGAAAAAAAAGAGCCCGCTAAAACAAACGAAACACACGAGCTTTACAAATAGTTAGCCCGTACCTGACAGGGACCCACTTCTCCAACGTCTCTTTGGGCCGATTCTGTAGGAAAAAGCCAGCGAAAACACTCAGCCTTTTTAAATAGTCTAACCTTTAAATAGTCTAAATAGTTTTAAATAGTTTAATGCCTTATAAATAATTATAAGACATTAAAACACAAATTTATAAAAACATCCAGAAGTAAAACAATTAGAAAAATCTTCCCCTTTCTCCAAGTTAAGAATCCGCATTGAAATGAATGAGGTGGCAGGCATGTGGTGGGACATGTGATTGGACATGTGTTTCTCCAGCAGGACCATGCTCCACTACTTGACCAAGTGGAGTCTGGCTATGGAGCAGAATGTCTACTGTAGCGGCATCTACCACTCAGGAACCCCCTGACTTACAGAAATTTAATGTAAGGCCAGACAAGTTGTATAAAATTTGCCAGCAGTTCCCCTTGGAGTCACCAGACACAGCCAGCACAATTCAGCTATTTCTTGACACTTATCAGTCCATGCCTAAATGTCATCTAGGCCAGGCTGCATGCAGGTATCGATTGCTTTATTTGCTCTGGAGTTGTGATTGGAGTTAAACACTGCGCTATCAGCTGCAAATATTCCTAATTTTGACTTTATATTGGATCAAAGCTCATTGATGAAGCTCCTGAAAGCAGTCAAGGTGTCCAAACAGATAGCCCTTTAAATTGTGCATAATTGGCTGTAAAATGGTCTTAACTTATTGAACCACAAAAGTACTTTTGAAATGTCACTACTGTTGTCACATAGGAAACAGTGGAGCTAATCAGTGCTTGGCCATGTGATAATCACCAGATATCTGACTGCTGGATGAAATATGTCGGGTAGATGAAACTCGTCAGCCTGGAAAGGCACTCCATCTAAGAGAGGGAAAACTCTGATTTCAAATCTCTGCTGCCTTGCGGTCATACCCACTCATGGGAAGGGCTACGGGAGTAAACCCTGAGGACAAATCCGGAGCTGGAGTCCCTAAGGAAGTTCGATGTTGTCTTCAACCTCGTTCTGGCAACTCCTGCGACGACATTGGTGCCAAACTTTTGCCTGTCCCTTGGACAACATCAGTGGTGTGGAGAGGGGAGACCTGCTGCATGGGCAACTGCCGGTCTTCCATACAACCTTGCCCAGGCCTGCGACCTGGAGTGGACACTCCAGCGTTGCCTCACCGCGACGGCAGAACACGGAAAGCAGCAGCCTTCCGGTTAAAAGCCTGCACTCGATTGGCGTAGAGCAAGGCGCCAGGGGTTGCTTTCGACGGAGGGAGAGACCATCGCGTCTCACTGGACAGCTACCGCCCGCCTTAAGCTGGGCAGCCCCCAGCCAATTAGGTGTTGTCCCGCCACAGTCCTCCCGCTCCACTGGGTGCGTGGGGCTTAGGGAGACAAGTATCCCAAACTGCGGACTGCAAACACTGCACCAGGCACAACAAGAAGACAAAAAAAGAAGCCAGCACTCAGACTAGGATGCTGGAATGAATGGACCATGACCACTGGTATATCAGATGACCTTCGGCAGATCAGCGACTCACACAAGACAGCAGTGATTAACAATGAACTGCTGAAACTCCAAGTGTACGTCACAACGCTCCAAGAGACACGTCTCGCAGGATTGGGAACCCTACATGAGAGAGACTATACCTTCTTCTGGCAGGACAAGGGCTCAGATGAGACCAGAGAGCATGGTGTTGGCTTTGCAGTGAAGAACTCGCTGCTGAAGATGGTGGAGCCTAGCGAGAAAGGGATGGAGCGGATCACTACGACTCCACACATCCGACGGGCCTGTCATCCTTGTCAGCGTCTACGCCCCAACCCTCTACTCTACACAAGATGCGAAGGACGAGTTCTATAATCAGCTCTCAACGACAATACAGGAAATCCCAAGTCAGGAACAGTTGCTGCTACTTGGTGACTTCAACAGCAGAGTGGGCGCCGACCACGACTCCTGGCCAAGCTGCCAATGATAACGGGCAACGACTACTCAAGCTTTGCATGCTCCATGAATTGTGTGTCACTAACACTTACTTCCAGACCAAATCTCAGCATAAAGTGTCTTGGAGACATCTCCGCTCAAAACATTGGCATCAGCTAGACCTGATAATCACAAGATGCCGCCACCTGAGAAACGTGCTCATGACTCACTCCTTTCAGAGTGCCAACTGCGACACGGACCACTCTCTGGTTTTCTGCAAGATCAGACTTCAGCCAAAGAAGCACTATGCCAAGCCTCCAGGCAAGCAGCGCATTGACGCTAGTAAGATCCAACACCCAGACAAAGTGGCAGAGTTCATCAAATCACTGGAGGATGCTCTCCTTGCAGACCCACCAGAAGGGGATGCTCTACAGAGATGGAAGTCTCTCAGGGACATTATCCACAGCACTGCACTCAAGGCCTTGGGAAGAAACGGGGAAAAACACAGGACTGGTTCGAAGCGAGCTCAAGAAAGCTCACCGCTGTCATCAAGGCAAAGCGTGTTGCACTACTAGAGCACAAATGCCACCCCACCCAGGAAACAACGCAAGCGCTAAGAAGCAGGGCTCAGAAAACAGCCAGGCGCTGTGCAAATGACTACTGGCTACAACTCTGCGAAAGCATCCAGTTATTATTTGACACAGGCAACATCTGTGGAATGTACGAGGGGATCAAGAAAGCCATTGGTCCAACCTAGAGCAAGTCAGTACCACTGAAAACCAAAAAAGGCGAGACCATCAAAGGCAAAGGCAAGCAGATGGAGAGATGGGCGGAGCATTACTCCAAACTCTACTCCAGGGAAAACAGCATCTCGGACAGTGCGCTAGATGCCGTGGAATGCCTCCCTGTCATGGAGGAACTGGATGCATTATTGACTGCCGAAGAGCTGAGTAAAGCCATCGACAGCCTGCCCACTGGGACGGCACCTGGACTGGATGGCATTCCACCAGAGGCATCAAGTGTGCAAAGGGTGTCCTATAAACCACCTGCATGAACTACTCTGCCAGTGCTGGAAAGAGGGAGCAGTGCCGCAGGACATGAGAGACTGCAACATTGCCACCCTATGTAAGAACAAAGGGGACAGGAGCGACTGTAACAACTACAGGGGGATCTCTTTGCTGAGCATCGTCGGGAAGGTTTTCTCCCATGTGGTCCTGAACAGACTGCAGAAAATCACTGAAAGGGTATATCCCGAATCTCAGTGTGGCTTCAGGTCAGAACGCTCTACAATCAACATGATCTTCTCCCTTCGACAGCTACAAGAGAAATGTAGAGAGCAAAGACAACCGCTCTACATTGCTTTCATTGACCTCACGAAGGCCTTCGACCTTGTGAGCAGAGACGGCCTGTTTAGAATCCTCACCAGGATTGGTTGTCCCTTGAGGCTTCTTAGGATAGTTCAGTCATTCCACACAGACATGAAAGGCGTGGTTCAGTTTGACAGCTCTTCTTCGAAGGGCTTCAACATCTGCAACGGTGTGAAGCAGGGCTGTGTGCTTGCCCCCACCCTGTTCGGCATCTTCTTCACGGTCATGCTGAAGCACGCCTTTGGAACATCAACAGATGGTGTCTACCTCCATACCAGATTGGACGATAGGCTGTTTAGTCTGTCCCGGCTAAAGGCAAAAACCAAGGTTCGTGAAGTACTCATCAGGGACATGTTTTTTTTTTAATTTTATTTACAGTGTGGTAACGGGCCCTTCCGGCCCAATGAGTCTGTGCCGCCCATTTTAAACCCCAAATTAACCTACCCGTTCGTCTTTAGCATGTGGGAGGAAACCGGAGCACCCGGTGGAAACCCACGCAGACAGGGGGAATGTACAAATTCCTTACAGACAGCGACGGGAATCGAATCCCGATCGCTGGCACTGTAATAGCGTCACGCTAACCGCTATGCTACCGTGCCGCATTGTTTGCAGACGACGTGGCACTGGCAACACACTCTGAAGAGCAACTTCAAAGCCTCACGGACAGCTTCTCAAGAGCCTGCCAGGACTTTAGGTTAACCATCAGCCTGAAGAAGACGAATGTTTGGGTCAAGGTGTTGAGCACCTCCCTGCCATTACCATCAACAACTACGAGCTGGAAGTAGTCCACGAGTTCACATACCTTGGTTCTACCATCACAGACAGTCCCTCCCTAGACTCTGAGATCAACAGATGGATCGGACGAGCAGCCTCAACATTCGTTAGGTTGGTAAAGCGAGTCTGGGAGAACAGAAAGCTGACAACACGCACCAAGGTTGCAGTCTACAGGGCCTTCGTCCTCAGCACGCTGCTTTACGGCAGTGAGACCTGGAGTCTCTACTCCAGACAGGAACGGCGTTTGAATGCCTTCCACCTTTGTAGCCTGAGACGCATCCTGGACATCAAGTGGACTGACAGAGTCACCAACAACGAGGTCCTGACCCGCACTCAGATACCCAGCCTCTTCACCCTGCTTCAACAATGTCATCTCTGTTGGCTGGGCTACGTACATCGCATGCCAGACGGGAGGATCCCAAAAGACCCGCTGTACGGGGAGTTGGCCTCCGGCAAGAGAGGCAAGGATGGCCCCATCTTCGCTTCAAAGATGTCTGTATGAGAGATATGAAGTCACTGAACATGAACGTCGAGAGGTGGGAAAAATTGCAAGCGATCACTCTCACTGGAGGCTCGAACTACACAGAGGTCTGAAACGAGAAGAGAAGCTGAGGCTAGCTGCTGAAGAAAAGCACACTTGCCGGAAAAACAGCACCAAAGCAACACAGGAGGACAGCGCCTTCAAATGCAGTCACTGCAGCCGAGACTGTCACTCCCATGTAAGCCTCTACAGTCACAACAGACGCTGCTCTACCACTACTGACTGAAGCAAGACTCTCCATGCGCAGATCCATGGTCTCGCGAGACTAACAGATGCCACCAGGACGAAATATGATGTTGTTTGAGATATAAAGGTCACTTAGGCCTGCTTTAGTCTTTGGTTTTCTCCAAGAGCCCCATAACGTGACGTCAGGCGGCGGCAGCTGGCAGGCAGCGGTTGGCAAGGAAGGGATGCCCATGTGGGGGAGGAGTACATCGCTCTGCTTTTCTGCTCACTGGATCCACTGGGATTAGAGACTCAAGGGCGAAGCAATGGAGACAGGGAGGGGAGGAAAGAAGGGGGCATGGGAAGGGAAATGCAAAGGGGTACAGGACAAGATTGGCAGACAGAGGCTGTTTCCAATTGTTTGGGCTTCAAGGATGAGAGAATGTAGATAAAATATTAAATGTTAGGGAATAGGATTAACTTGTTATGCAAAGGATTATAACCATGCAGTTGTTCATTGCTTTCTCTCAATCCCTCTCTGCTGTCAGGTGTCTTAGCTATACAGTGCGGAATTCCCCACCTAAACCTTCGTCACCACCTCATAGACTCTTGGTTGTGCAACACAGAAACAGGCCTTCACCCCACCATGTATGTCCATGCCACCAGTTGTACCTATTTACCCATATTAGGTCCATAGTCTTCTATGTCTTGCACATTAAAGTGCTTGTCGAGATGATTCTTAAATGTCTTCAGAATATGTCTCCAGCATCTCTTAAAGTAGTATATTCCAGAGCCCAACCACCCCCATGTGGAAAAGATACCCCTCTAAACCTCATGCCTCAAACCTATGTCCATAGACCCCTCGGGGTTGCTGCACAGGTCGATAGTGTTGTTGAGAAGGCGTGTGGTGTGTTGGCCTTCATTGGTCGGGGTATTGACTTCAGGAGCCACGAGGTGGTGTTGCAGCTCTGTGGAACTCTGGTTGGACCACGCTTGGAGTGTTGTGTTCGGTTCTGGTTGCCTCATTGTGGGAGGGATGTGGAGGCTTTGCGGAGTAGATTTTCCGGGGTGTTGCCTGGATTGGAGGACATGTCTTATGAGGATAGGATGAGTGAGCTGGGGCTTTTCTCTTTGGAGGGACGTAGGATGAGAGGTGACTTGATGGAGGTGTACAAGATGATAGGAGGCATAGATTGAGTGGACAGTCAGAGACTTTTTGCCAGGGCGACAATGGCTAACACGAGGGGGCATAATTTTAAGGTGATTGGAGGAAAATATAAGGGGGATGTCAGGGATAAGTTTTTTACACAGAGAGTAGTGGGTGCATGGAATGCACTGCCAACAGAGGTTGTGGGGGCAGATATATTAGGGACATTTAAGAGACTCTTAGATAGACACATGAATGATGGAGAAATGATAGGGTCTATGTGGGAGGGAAGGGTTAGGTAGATCTTTGAGCAGGATAAAATGTCGGCACAACATTGTGGGCCGAAGGGCCTGTACTGTGCTGTAATGTTCTATGTTCTATGTTCGATAACAACTTGCATATCGATCTAAGAGAGCAGACAGGGGTTAGGCAACATTTCATCAGAAAGACAGCTCAGCAATCCTTCAATATTACACCAGACTTAAGAGCCTAAAATGGAGCTTAAATCCATAGCTCCAGAGCGAACGCTTCTAAATTAGTCATAGGTGGGCACAGAAAACTAGGAATCAGAAAACATTACTCGAGATAAAGATAGGCTCACTAGCCACATGCAATCTCTTCATATTTCTAACTGAGCCTTAAAATATGGTTTTTATTAAATAACTTGAAGCACAGCAATTCTGAGAAATTTAACATTTATCTTGGATGAACAAATACTGATAAATCCTTTGTGATCATTTGCCAGTGCAACCTATTTATTTCCTAAAGCAACCTATTTGTTTGCCAGAGACCAAATTTTTCTGCTAATTGTTTGTGTCAAAGTCCAAATGCGTTACAAGTTTCAGAGTGTTGCCAATATTACATGATTTACTGGAGTCACCAGGAATTATACGTTAAGTATCTGGACAATGGTTGGCAGTTGATGTACATGGTAGCTCATTGAACACCACTTGGATGCCGCACCATAAGATTTGGATTCAATTTCCAATTCAGGTATTAGAGCAAAATATTAAGTATGATGCTAAAGTAGGACACCGTGGTTGTGGTTTTCAGATGAGAGATTAAAACTAATCCCACTTGGTTTCTTGGGGAGGGGAGCAAACATAAAAGATTACATTACTTGATTCTGAAGAAAAATCAAGATTTTCCTCAGTATCCTGGTCATTATTTATTGTTCAATAAATTATACCAAAGAAATGTATTAAGAAATTGGGCATATTGTGCCTTTTATATACATAAGTTGTGCTTAAAAATAAAAAAAGAGCTGCTTTTTAAGTAAGTGCACTCATTTCAGGTGAAAGTGTCTCCCATAAGGATACTTGACTGGGTACTTGTTATTATGATTCGCCCATACGTGGGTTTCATTCAACCATTGTACTCCACTAATGTGGCTATATCACTATGGACGGCTTGTTTAAATTACTGTAGTACAGAAAATGGAACAATAGATTGCAACCCAGAACATCTGCAATTTACCCAAAATAAACTCTTGTACATGGTGTCATGACAAGAACCTTTCCCTCAATATCAGCAAAACAAAAAAGCTGGTCATTGACTTCATGAAGGGGAGGTGGTGCACACGCTCCTGTTTATATCATCGGTGCTGGGGTCAAGAGGATTGAGAGCTTCAAGTTGCTAGGAATTAATATCACACCAGCCTGTCCTGGTCGAACCACCTGGACACCACGGCCAAGAAAGCTCACCAGCGCCTCTTCTTCCTCAAGAGTCTAAAGAAATTTGGCAAGCCCCTTTGACCCACACCAATTTTTATCGATGCACCACATCTGGATGCATCACAGCTTGGTATGGCAACTGCTCTGTCTGTGACTGCAAGAAACTGCAGAGAACTGTGAACACAGCTCAGCACATCATGGAAACCAGCCTCCCCACCATGAGCTCTGTCTATGCATCTCGCTGCCTCTGTAAAGCAGCCAACATAATCAAAGACACTACCCACCCAGAACATTCTCTCTTCTCCCCCCTCTTATCGGAAAACAGATACAAAAGCCTGAAAGCATATACCACCAGGCTCAAGGACAGCTTCTATCCTGCTGTTATAAGACTATTGAACGGTTCCCTAGTACAATAGGATGGACTTTTCACCTCACAACCTACGTTGTTATGACCTTGCACCTTATTGTCTTCCTGCACTGCACTTTCTCTGTAACTGTAACACTTTATTTTGCATTCTGTTATTGTTTTCCCTTTTACCTTGTGCAGGATTGAAAGAGGCGTGGAGGGTTGTAGACTCAGCCAACTCCATCACAGGCACAACTTTCCCCGCCATTGAGGACATCTTCAAGAGGCGGCGCCTCAAGAAGGCGGCATCCATCACTAAGGACCTTCACCACCTGGGACATGCCCTCTTCTCGATACTACCATCGAGGAGGAGGTGCAGGATCCTGAGGACCCACACTCAACGTTTCTTCCCCTCTGTCATCGGGTTTCTGAACGGTCCATGAAACCACCTCATTATTCCTCTTTTGCACAATTTATTTATTTGTGTAACTTACATAATTTTCATGTCTTGCACTGTTCTGCTGCTACAAAACAACAAATTTCACAATATATGTCAGTGATAATAAAATCTGATTCTGATACCACCTCAATGCACTGTGTAAAGAATTGATCTGTATGAACAGCATGGAAGACAAGTTTTTTCACCGTACCTCAGTACATGTGACAATAATAAACCAATTTACCAAACTTACCATTTTATATCACATTGAAATTAGTGAATACTGTGTAGAAGACTGTTGGGATATCATTGTTACATTTTATTTATCACCTGCTGCTGCCACTGTGAATTTTATTGTATTAAAAAAGGTCTGCCATCATGGCTCAGGGTATGAAGCCAAATTTTCTTTGAATAATGTTTTTCACAGTTCTGTTCAAGGCATTTGCTGTGGTACTTTGGAGCTATTCTTGGAGATTTCATTGCATAATCTCTGAGCTCTGTTTGCCCTATCTGGTCAAATGGCCATTTAACTTCTCTCCAAAAACTTTTAGTGAGGTCACTTTTGGAGTATTGTGTAGAGCTCTGGTTGCCACACTATAGGAAGAATGTAGAGGCTTCAGAGAGAGGACGTAGAGGCTTCAGGCTACAGAAGTTCACCAGGATGTTAGCAAAAACCAAACTGTTGGAGGAACTCGGTTGTTAGGCAGCATCAGTAGAGGCAGAGGGATGGTCAATATTTTGGGTTGAGTCCCTGCATCAGGACTGATTCAAGGTCTCGACCAGAAATGTCAACTATCCTTTTGCCTCCACAGATGCTGCCTGACTGCCGAGTTCCTCCAGCAGTTTGTTTTTTGCTCCAGGTTACATCATCTGCAGCCTCGTGTCGCCATTTTCCCAGAATGTTGCTTGTATTGTTGTGTATTAGAGGTTGGACAAACTTGTTTTCTATGGAGAATCAGAGGCTGAGGTGCAACCTTTTAGAGGTATGTACAATTATGAGAGGCACAGATAGGGTAGATAATCATACACAGGAGATTCTGCAGATGTTGGAATCTAGAGGAACTGCATTAACACCTGGCAGCTTGTGAAACTCACCTATCATCTGCCAGTTTGTGAAGTAAATGGGGTTTCCCTTCCACCACCATCAATGCAGCCCTCACCCACATCTCCTCCATTTCCCGTACATCTTTCCTCACCCCATCCTCCCTCCCTGACATAATGGAGAGGGTTCCCCTTGTCCTCACCTACCACCCCACGAGCCTTTGCATCCAATACATCATTCTCCTCAACTTCTACTACCTCCAATAGGATACCACTACCAGACACATCTTTCCCTCCCGTCCCCTGCTTTCCACAGGGATCACGGTCTCTGCAACTCCCTTGTCCACTCGTCCCTCCCTACCGATGACCCTCCCAGCACTTATCCCTGCAACTGTATAAAGTGCTACACCTCCTTCCTCACCACTATTCAGGGCCCTAGAAAGACCTTCCAGGTGAGGCAGCGCTTGACATGTGAATCTGAGGGTGTCATTTATGGCAGCTGCTGCTCCCGGTGCAGCCTCTTCTGCACCGGTGAGACCCGACGCAGATTGGGTGACCACTTCGGCGAGCACGTTCACTCTGTCCACCACAACAGCCAGGATGCCCAGCCACTTCAATTCCACATCCCACTCCCATACTGACATGTCTATCCACAGCCTCCTCTACTGCCAGGTTGAGACCAGATGCGGGTTTGAGGAACAGCACCCCATATTCTGCCTTGGTGGTCTTCAAGCTGATGGCCTCAATATTAATTTCTCTAACTTCTGGTAACCACTTCAGTCTTCCCCCTCCTTTTCTCCCCCACCCTCTCATTCCTGTGGCTCCCTCATGCCTTCTCTTTCCCCTCCCCCACCCTCCTGACCTGCCCATCCATTCCCCACCTCCTTCCCTTTATTTCATGGTCCACTGCCCTCTCCTACCGGATTCCTTCTTCCTCAGCCCTTTGCCTCTTCCACTTATCACCTCTCAGCTTCTTACATCTCCCCCTCCCCCACCCACCTACCATCCACCTCTCATCTGGACTCACCTATCACTTGCCAGCTTGTGTTCTTCCCCCTCCCTGTCCTTTTTATTCTGGCTTCTGCCCTCTTTCCTTTCCAGTCCTGATGAAGTGTCTTGACCCAAAACGTCGACTGTTTATTTCCCTCCATAGATGCTGCCTGACCTGCTGAGTTCTTCCAGTGCTTTGTGTGTTGGGTAGATAGTCAGAGACCTTTTCCCAGGGTGGAAATGGCAAATACAAGGCAACAGACGTTTAAGGTGAGAAGGGAAAGTTTAAAGAAGACGTGTGAAGCAAGTTTTTTTCTAAAACACAGAGTTGACCAGACAGATTGATGAGGGTAGTGCGGTAGATGCGGTCTACATGGATTTTAGTAAGGCATTTGACAAAGTTCCACATGGTAGGCTTCTTCAGAAGGTCAGAGGGCATGGGATCCAGGGAAGCTTGGCCATGTGGATTCAGAATTGGCTTGCATGTAGAAAGCAGAGAGTTGTAGTGGAGGGCGTGCATTCAGATTGGAGAGTTGTGACTAGTGGTGTCCCACAAGCATCCGTTCTGGGACCTCTGCTTTTCGTGATTTTTAATAATGACTTGGATGAGGGGGTAGAAGGGTGGGTTGGCAAGTTTGCAGATGACACAAAGGTTGGTGGTGGTGTGGATAGTGTGGAGGATTCTCGAAGATTGCAGAGGGACATTGATAGGATACACAGCTGGGCTGAGAAGTGGCAGATGGAGTTCAATCCGGAGAAGTATGAGGTGGTACACTTTGGAAGGACAAACTCCAAGGCAGAGTACAAAGTTAGTGGCAGGATTCTGGGTAGTGTGGAGGAGTAGAGGGATCTAGGGGTTCATATCCACAGATCCCTGAAAGTTCCCCTCACAGGTGGATAGGGTAGTTAAGAAAGCTTATGGGATGTTATCGTTCATAAATTGTGGGATTGAGTTTAAGAGCCGCGAGGTAATGATGCAGCTCTACAAAACTCTGGTTAGACCACACTTAGAGTACTGTGTCCAGTTCGGGTCGCCTCATTATAGGAAGGATGTGGAAGCGTTGGAAAAGGTACAGCAGAGATTTTCCAGGATGCTGCCTGGTTTAGAGAATATACATTATGAGAAAAGACTTAAGGAGCTAGGGCTTTACTCTTTGAAGGGAAGGAGGAGGAGAGGAGACATGATAGAGCTGTACAAAATATTAAGAGGAATATATAGAGTGGACAGCCAGCGCCTCTTTCCCAGGGCACCAATGCTCAATACAAGAGGACAGGCTTTAAAGTAATGGGTGGGAAGTTCAAGGGAGATATCAGAGGAAGGTTTTTTATCCTGAGAGTGGTTGGGGCATGGAATGTGCTGGCTGGGGTGGTGGTGGAGGCAGGTACATTGGTCAAGTTCAAGAGATTGCTGGATAAGCAGATGGAGGAATTTAAAATAGTGGGATATGCGGGAGGAAGGGGTTAGATAGTCTTAGGTGAGGTTTAAAGGTCGGCGCAACATTGTGGGCCAAAGGGCCTGTATTGCGCTGCACTGTTCTATGATTCTATGATTGGTTGGTGTCTGGAATGTGCTGCCAGGGGTGGTGTAGAAGCAAAAACCATAGCAACATTGAAGAGTCATTTAGACAGATACATAACTAGTGAACAGAGGGATACAGGACATATGCAGGCAGATGGGATTAGTTTAATTTGACATCATAGTCAATGCAGAATTGTTGGGCTGAAGAGCCTGTTCCTGTGCTGTACTTTTCTACATTTGATGTTCAATATCGTTATAGCATATTGATCAAGAGAACACAAACGATATAGGCCTCAACTCCTGGCTATTCCTCAGCCCTATTCCAGTACTCCCCCCACACCTGCTGACTGAGCAACTCTAAAGCTCGAGAAGTTCATATGTGGTTAAAGCTCTGATCTTTCTCTAATTTTCTTCTTCCATTCACTGCCATGTGAACTTCCCTCTCTACCTTGACTTCCCATCCTCCAGCAACCATCCCCCTTACTCTCCTCAATTTGTGCATGGGAAATCATTTCTTACAAACTTAGTTTTTTTGAAGAGATAACAAAGAAGATTGACGAGGGCAGGGCAGTAGACTATCTACATGGACTTTAGCAAGGACTTTGACAAGATCCTGCATGGTAGGCTCATCTGGAATGTTAAATCACAGGGGATCCAGGGTGAGCTAGCCTACTGAATACAAAATTAAGCTTGGTGGAAGGAGTCAGAGGGTGGTAATGGAGTGTTGTTATTCAGACAAAAACAAAGATGGTCCAATTTTGCAGTTGTTTGTTACTTACAATCCAGTGTACGTATCTATCAGTGCGGCAGTAATGCCAAAACTCCAATTTCAGGGAAATATTCCAGCTATTGAGTCCTTGAGCTGTACAGCATAGAAACAGGCTCCTTGGCCCACTGCATCTATGCTGCCCAGCATGCCTATCTATACTAATCCCTCTTGCCTGCATTAATTCCACATCCCTCGATGCCCTCCTCATTCAAGTACCTGTCGAGGTGCCTCTCAAATATGGTTACTCTTCCTGCCTCCTCTGGCAGATCACTCCAGACACGAACTACTACTTGTGTGAAATGTTTACCCCTCAGATCCCCTTTAAACCTTCTCCCTCTCACCTTAAACCTATTCATTTAGTTTTGGACACTGCTGCCCCAGGACATTGTGTACCCACATCCAAGTAATTCATGTATATTACAAACAGCAAGAGTCCCAGCACAGATCCTTGTGGGACACCACTAATCACAGGTATCTAGTTGTAAAAACAACCCTCTACCATCAATTTTGGACCCAGTTTGCCAACTTGCCCTCGATCCAATAGGGCTTAATTTTTCGAACCAGTCTCCCATGTGGGATCTTATCATAAACCTTACATAGACCTGCCATCTGACGTGGTAAATGTGGGCTCACTCTTAAGTTTTAAGAATAAATTGGATAGATACATGGATGGGAGAGGTCTGGAGGGTTATGGACTGGGTGCAGGTCAATGGGATTAGTGGAATAAAGTTTCAGCACAGACTAGAAGGGCCAAATGGCCTATTTTCTATGCTCTATGTGTTCTATGGTTCTACTAAAGTCCACGTAAATCATATACGCTACCCTGCTCTCATCAACCTACTTTGTTACCTCTTCAAAGAGTTCATTAAAATTCGTCAGACAGAATCTGCCCTTGACAAAGCCAAGTTGCCTCTCTCTGATCTGTCCCTGCCTTTCCAAGTGATTCATTAATCCTCTCCCTCAGAATTCTTCGGTATCTTCCCTACCATCGATGTTAGACTCAGAGGTCTGTAGTTACCAGGCATTTTCCTGCTGCCTTTCTTGAACAGGGTGACAATGTTTGCTGTCCTCCAGTCATCTGGTATCTCACTTGTCTCCGGCGAAGATTTAAAAAATCTCAGCCCAAGCCCCAGCAGTCTCATCCCTTGCCTCCCGTAACAGCATCCCACCCAGCCCTGGGGATTTGTCCATAAAGACATTGAGTACCTCCTGTTTATTTATGGAGATCTCCCAAGTTCTCTGTTAAGCTACTGAAATTGGTCTTCTCCCAATTTAAGACCTTTAATACTGGTTCATACCTAACCTTTTCCATAACCTCCTTAAATTATCTCCAAAACTATCGCCCAATGAAACTCCCTCCACTAAATCAGGTACATTTTCCAAGGTAAGGTCGAGTGATGCTCCTTCCCTCGTTAGTCTGCCTACCTACTGTGTCAAAAAGCTCTCTGATACGTACCTCAAAAAATAATTCCACCCCTTCTGAACCCTTAATGCTAAGGCAATCCCTGTTAATATTTGGGAAATTGACGTCCCCCAATAATATAATCCGATTTTATTGCATCTCTCTAATATCTGCCTACTTCTTTGTTTCTCTATCTCCTGTTGACCATTGGGAGATCTGCAATACACCCCTAGCAAAGTGACGACACCCTTTTTGTTTCTAATCTCTACCCATATGACCTCATTTGAGGAGTGTTCTTGTAAATCCTCCCTCAATACAGAAGTAATGCAATCTTTGACTAACAGTACAATATTGATGAAACTCATCTTCATACTCATCTACTGATCCCTTTCTCCCTCTCCAGCTTGTGTACCCATCACTCTCTACTCTTGCAACACTGACTTACTGTTCCTATTCTTCTGACACTCTGTAATCAATGGTCATCAAACCTAAATGCTCTCCAAGCTTCTTCCTAAATCACTCAATCTCAGTCCATGTCTGCTTATTCCACTGACGCTTCTCACTCCCTGACTTCCTCCACAATTCACACTGCCAATTAAGCATATTTTCAGCTTTGGGATATTTCCCTGCATTGAATTATATCAATAGCACTGAATGTTTTAATAGTACCTCCAATGAAATAAAACTTTTCAAACCACTTCATGAGGGTGTTATCAGACAAAATTTCAACTTGAGACACACATAGATATACAGAAAAGATGAGGAAAAACTTGGTTAATGAGGTAGTGTAATATCTTCATTAATACATTGATTCATAGCATAAATATTTCCATCAAAAAAGTGTTCATTTTCAAGACAGCATGACAACTATTTACATGTGGAGTCTCTAAGCTATTGGAACAAAATGAATGTTTCACACTGTCCGTGACAATGTTGCAATGTTACAAAGCAGGCACATCATAAGATGAAGAGATAATGGATAAAACAGAATACTTCGTGGTTAGAGACACTTTAGGATCTAAAGATTGGATTTAAGATGAGTTTTAAAGATAAAGAAAAGTATGGTTTAAGGAGAGAATTCCAAAGGCTGGGGCCCAGGTAGTAGAAAGCACAACCACCAGCAGTGAAGCAGTTAAATCAGGGATTCACTGGGTGCCAGAATTGGAGGTAAAATATGTTAGCATTGACTTTGTCTTCTATCATCAAAATTGGCTATTTTGCCAAGGACCCAGAATGGATCAGGTAACTGTTGAAGCAAAATATCAAGGCTTTCAGAAAAGAAGAGTGAAGAAAATGGAGGAAATATAATTCTCACCAAAACTTCATCCTAATAAAGAAGATTGATTTCACCAGCAAAAAACACAGGCACAATCCATCACAAGGTTCAAATACACCAACATTTTGGTCTTGCCATTAGTGAGTTAACCACATCAAGGAGACCAGTTTGTCAGCTTCCAGTATCCTTGCTCATCAAGTGAATAATAGTGAGTAAGAACTAAATAAGTTCTATAAATCTGATTCTGCAGAAAATAAAATCACTTTTCTGGTGCACTGGAGAGTGAGTGATTTTGTTTAGTCTGCCCAGATAGCTTTCATAGTAACATGTAACATAAAAACTAATCTGGAGCAGAATCCATCAGCCAGAAAAAAAATAACAAAAAGCAATGCAAAGTAAAGCTGGATGAAATTTCATCTTCATTTGTCTGTCCCCTGGTCTTCTAGAATATTTCTTGAAAATAACACAGCTAACCCAAGATTCAACAGAAGAGGGAAAATTGGATCCTTGGCTTGGTAATTGGAAGCAGAGCACGATGTTTAATGATTGGAAGTCTCTGACCAGTGGTGTAACAGAGGCATTGATGCTGGAACCCTTCTTGTTTGTTTTATGTGTTAATGATTTGGATGTAAATGTAGGAGGTATGATTTGTAAGTCTGCAGATGATATAAAAATAGTGGTGGTTTTGACAATGAGGAGGATAATTATAGACTACAGGATGACATTGATCAGTTGGTAAAGTGGACAGAGCATTGGCAGATGGAATTTAATCTCGATAAGTGCACTTTGGGAGGAATAATAGGGTCGGTTGAATGGGAAGCCCTAAGGAGCATTGAAGAACAAAGGGAACTTGGTGTAGTCCAAGAATCCCTGAAGGCAGCACAAATAGATAAGGTGGTGAAAAATGTATGGGGATACTTGACTTCATTACCTGGGGCATAGAATATAAGAGCAGGAAGGTTTCGGCACAACTTTATAGAACATTATATAGGCTGCAGCTGGAGTACTGTATAAGACCAAGGATGTGATTGCACTGGAGAGGATGCAGAGGATATTCATTAGGATATTGCCTGGAATGGAACGTTTCAGTTATGAGAGACTGGGTCTGGAGTGGAAGAAGAGGAGAGAGAATTCTGACGGAAGTATACAAAAAATTATGAGGGGTATAGAGAGGTTAGATTATATGATACTTTTCTCCATAGCAAGATGCTGAAGACTAGAGGGCATAGGTTTAGCATAAGGGGTTAGAGGTTTAGAGGGTATCAGAGGTAAGCTTTTTGACCCAGAGTGTGATTGGAATCAGGAACATATTACATGAGTGGGTGGTGGAGGCAGGTTATCTCACAACACTTAAGGAGGATTGAGATGAATGCTTGAATCACAAGGCATGAAGACTATGGAACAAGCACTGATAAATGTGCTGGAATTAGTATAGTAGTGTACGATAGTCGGCATGGATATGGTGGGCCAGAGGATCTGATTCTCTGCTTTATGACATTGAGGTCAAGGCAGCTCACTGAACTTTAGTTAATGAGGCAATAGTGATTGCCAGCAGTATTGCCGCGTCTTGTATCAAAGAGGTTAGAGGCCAATCCAGACACTTTGGCACATAACCTGCACTTCCACTCCAATGTGGTAGTGTGGCAGTGTTGTGCTGTCAAAGCAGATGAGTTCTGCGTTGCATCAAACCATATTAA
This sequence comes from Pristis pectinata, assembly GCF_009764475.1. Taxonomy (NCBI): domain Eukaryota; kingdom Metazoa; phylum Chordata; class Chondrichthyes; order Rhinopristiformes; family Pristidae; genus Pristis; species Pristis pectinata. The sequence goes on from NC_067435.1 coordinate 65,482, forward strand.
AGGAGTGTAAGCAAGATGCCGAATATTAATTGATGGATCTTTTAACCAACATCTCAATGAACATTTTCATGCATTTGTTTTTGGAAACTTCCTTTGCACAGGTTGGTTACCAAGTTTTCTACATCATCAACAGTGACAAAGTACTTTCAGGGTAAAAATACCTTTTAGAGGCATTTGATTGAAATATATTAACTGGAGGAGACTGCTCAGCTCCCTGAACTTGTTCCATCATTCAATGAGACAATGGCTGATTTGTATCCTACACCCTATAGCACAAGTGATCTTACTCAACGTGACTCCATATCATATTTCATCTTTGTCTAGAAAAACTCTGTCAGTCTTAGATTTAGTATTACTTATTGAGTTACCATCTACTGCTTTTTGTGGGAGTTCCACAAGCCTAGCACCCTTTTTTTGGAAATAAGTGTTTCCTAATTTCTCCTCTGAAGAGCTAACTTCTGATTTTCTTATGTCTTTTAGTCTTTGAATCCCCAGCAAGGATTCTTTCTAACCACTCCATCAATACCTTTATTAAAAAGAAACCTCAAAAGCTCAATTATACCACTCCTTAACATTTACAATCTAGGGAATATGAATTTGATTTATCTAATCTCTCCTCTCAATCTCAGTTTTGGCCCCTGATATCATTCTGGTGAATCTGTGCCAATATATCCTTTTTAAGCTACAGTTCTCTGATCTGTTCACAGTATTCCAGTGCTTCCTATAGGTGTAACAGAAATTCTTCCCCTTTAATTTAGTCTTCTGGATATCAAGGCTAACACTCTATTGGTCATAGGTATTTATTGTAGCTGATCACTACATATTAGTCTGTTTGCTTGACCCCTTAGTCTCATTGTCCTCCACTGTTCTTAGATTTTCACTATGTAACCAAATACAGACATGTACAGGTATTTCTGCCATAGTGTATGTTTCCATAATGCAAATTGATGGATTGGGGAATGCTATTTGCATTCCACGGGCTGCATTGGCTATAGCATGATTGCAATTGGGAAAACCTGTTTAAATCTGTACTTTGAAGGCAACTACAGCCTGTTCTGCCATAAAGCAGCTTTCTATAACACAAGGTTTATGAGGGAGGCAAGTATTGTGTTGCAGCAGAACTACCTGTAGTTTTTTGAGACATCAATTTTTTTTCCACTCAAACATAATCCTTTGCTGTCCTTTTATCATTCTATGCTCCTTGCCATTCTAGTCTTTGTAGCATTAACACATTTGGATAAAGGTTCCTTATTGTGCTATCAAGGCTATTGATTAATGCAGTGAATAGTTGGGACCACTAGGCATTCTCTTCAATTGCAGTACTACACATTGTCCCCAGTCTCTTTTGCCTCTGTCCCCAGTTTCTGTCTTTCAATCTTTTTATTAAATTTCAAATTAATATACATAGCAATAGTGATTATACACATGGTGCGAAGAGATTGGGATTACAATAATAACAGTTGACATTTACACTCACAGGGAGTAAAATATATAATCTGAACCTACCAATCTCTTACTAAGCGAACATGATACAAAAGAATTTGAAAAGAAATTTAATTATATGAAAAGGGAACCCCAAAATTAAAAAAAATAAACAAAAGCAAACCAAAAACTTCAAATAAAAAAGCTGGACTGTTATCTCTTCAGTTAAAAAACATTATTATGTCGTTAGCTCCACTCCTCTATATTCAAATAAATGGTTATTGAAAGGGATTCGAAAAGGGTCTGCTTACATCATATGGAAATACTGAATAAATGGACTCCAAACTTCTGCAAATTTAACCGAAGGATTAACAGTACCACTCCTAATTTTTTCTAAGTTTAAACATGTTATAGTTTGAGAAAACCGTTGAAATGTGGTAGGAGGTACAGGATCCTTCCATTTAAATAGAATGGATCTCTTGGCCATTAATGTAACAAATGCAGTCGTATGACAAGCTGAAACGGATAATGGCTGGAATCCATCATTGGTAACCCAAAAATTGCAGTAATAGGATAAGGTTGTAAATCAATATTCAATACAATTGAAATAATATTAAAAATGTCTTTCCAATATTTTTCCAAAAGAGGGTAGGACCAAAACATATGTGTCAAGGAAGCCACCTCTGAATTACATCTGTCACATATAGGATTTATATGGTGATAAAAATGGGCTAACTTATCCTTAGACATATGGGTCCTGTGAACCACCTTAAACTGTATCAAAGAATGTCTATCACACATTGAAAATGTATTAACTAATTGGAGAATTTTCTTCCATGTTTCTACAGGTAAAAGTATCTGGAGTTCTCTTGATAAAATGAATTTATTCAATCCAAAAAATTTCCGAAATTGAAATCATATTCGTATTTTATGTTTAGTTATTGGGTTAATCATTTGTTTACTCAATTTAGTAAGTGCAAAAGGGAGTGATGCTCCTAAAATAGAAGCTAATGAAAACCCTTGCACAGACTCATACTCAAGATACACCCATCAGGGACATTGAATTACATCTAAATCTTGTGTCCAAAAAATTAAATATCTAATATTAATTGACCAGTAGTGATATCTAAAGTTAGGCAAAGCCATACTGCCATCCTTTTTTAATCTCTGTAAATATTTCTTACTTAACCTTGGGTTCTTATTCTGCCATATATATGAAAGGATGTTAGAATCAATAGTATCAAAAAAGGATTTCGAGATGAAGGTTGGAACTGCTTGGATAAATACAAAAATTTTGGTAAAATATTCATCTTAACTGCATCAATTCGACCAATCAATGATAGAGACAATGGGGACCATTTAGTAAACAATTGTTTAACATGATCGATTAAGGGTAAAAGCTAACTTTGAATCAGTTCTTGTGCTTCTTGGTAATGTTCATAAGTAATTAATCAGTCACTAACCTAAATGGTAATTGCCTATAAATTGGGACTTGCATATTTAATGAGAAAAACTCACTCTTATTAAGATTTAATCTGTAACCAGAGAAAACACTAAACTGAGCAAGCAGTGATAATGCTGCAGGAATGGATTTCTCAGGGTTAGAGATATAAAGTAACAGGTCATCTGCATATAGTGATAGCTTATGCATCCCCTTTCCACGAGTGATACAAAATATGTTAGAAGAGTCCCGAAAGGCAATTACCAAGGGTTCCAAGGCAATATCAAATAATAAAGGATTTAAAGGGCAGCCCTGTCTAGTGCCTCAAAAAAGCCTGAAAAAAGGGGGATCTCTGATTATTATTGAGTATTGAAGCCAAAGGTGTATGGTATATCAATTTAATCATGGATATAAAATTTGGGCTAAACTTAAAATTCTCAAGTATGTTAAATAAATATTCCCATTCGACTCTATCAAATGCCTTATCAGCATCAAGTGAGATAACACATTCTGGAATTATAGATGAAGGGGTATATACAATATTCATTAACCTCCTAATATTAAAATGCAAATAGTGATTTTTAATAAATCCTGTCTGGTCATCAGAAATAATTTGTGGAAGTACCTTTTCCAGTCTAGAAGCCAATATTTTGGAAAAAATTTTGGAGTCCATATTCAATAAAGGGATAGGTCTGTAAGATGCACATTCAGTAGGATCTTTACCCTTTTTAAGAATTAAAGAGATAGTTGCTTCATAAAAGGATTGTGGTAATTTACCTGCTGATAGGGCATCTTTACAAATTTTACCTAACCAGGGAGAGAGAAGATCAGAAAAAGATTCAAAAAATTCAACTGTATACCCATTGGGACCAGGTGTTTTACCCAAATTCATTTAAGAGATTGCTTCCTTTATTTCTTCCTCTGAAATGGGTGCATCTAATATTAAATGTTCATTATGTGATAATTTTGGAATCTTCAAATTCCTTAAAAATTCATGCATTAATGTAGAATCCTCAGGAAATTCTGATTGATATAAAGAAGTATAAAATTCTTGAAAAGATTTATTAATTTGATCATGGTCCACCATGTAATTACTATCTCATTTACGAACTTTAATAACCTGACGTTTAGTCGAAGCAGCTTTCAGTTGGTTGGTCAATAATTTACCAGATTTATCACCATGTATATAAAACTGACTCCTAGTTTTGAACAGTTGATTTTCAATTGGAGATGTTAATAATAAACTGTGTTGCAATTGAAGTTCAATTCTCTTTTAATAAAGTTCTAAATTGGGAGCAACAGAGTATTTTTTATCGATTCCTTTAATCTTATCAACCAATATGCGTAATTCATTATTAGTTCGTTTTTTCAATCCAGCAGAGTATGAAATAATTTGACCACAGATATAAGCTTTAAAGGTATCCCATAATATCCCACTGGAAATTTCTTCCATAGAATTAGTTGAGAAGAAAAAGGAAATCTGTTCTTTAATAAAATTAACAAAGTCTAAATCCTGAAGTGAAGAAGAATTGAATCGCCATTGTCTGGTACCAGAGGCTACGTCCACTAATTTGATTGATAGTTTCAATGGCGCGTGATCAGAAATGGCAATTGCATCATACTTACAGTCAATAACAGATGGAGCTAATCGAGAGTCAATAAAGAAGTAATCAATTCTAGAATAGTTGTGATAGACATGAGAAAAGAATGAAAACTCTTTATCATATGGGTGTAGAAATCTCCAATCTTCTAAAATTCCGGAATCAACTAAAAAGGAATTAATAAAGACAGTGGATTTGTTTGGAAGTACTTGATTCGACACAGACCTATCCATCAAAGGGTTTAAACAACAATTGAAATCTCCACCCATAATCAATGTATATTCATTTAAATTAGGAAAAGATGCAAATAAGTGTTTAAAGAACTCGGGATGATGAACGTTAAGTGCATAAACATTAACCATAGCAACTTTTTTGTTATGAAGTAAGCCAGTAATTAATAAAAATCTACCATTTGGGTCTGAGATTGTTTCATGATGAACAAATGAAATTGAGGAGTCTATAAAAATAGGCTCCTTTCACCTTTGCTTGTGAATTAGAATGAAACTTGACCCCTCCAAAATCTAAAAAAATGCTGATTATCCTCCATCCTAATATGAGTCTCCTGTGCAAAAATAATCTGAGTGTTCAGTCTATGAAAAACTTTAAAGATCTTCTTCTGCTTAATTAGATTATTTAAACCATTCGTATTCCATGAAACAAAATTAATCATATTGTCCATTTTAATAGACAAAAACATATGGTGTGTAAAGGGTTAACCTTGCTACACAGGAGACTCATTAATAGGAAGAGGAAAAAGAGTTCAAAGAGGAGTCGGATATGACGACAATTGAGACATATTTGTAGTTTTAAATCAGTCCAGTAGAAGAAAAAAATAAACTAAAAACAGCCTCACCCCCACCCACAAAAGCCTGAAAACTGACCAATAGACAGCCAGAATGCTACTCACTAAATCCCTTAACCCCACCTCTTTTGGTGGCAAATCTCCAAGTTAAAAGGAATGCAAAACACCACCAGTAGTCAAAACATGAAGATACAAGTACCAAAAACATTTCAGGATTATAAATATTGAGAGAAAATGGCTTGCTGAGAAAATTCTACCCAGTCAAAAATACTGATAGTCGAAATTTAAAAAATACAATCTTACTATTATTTCAAAAGAGAAAAAGCAATCAATCACCTAATCAGATTCTTAATTATAACAAAAATAACCATTAAAAATATTAAAGTAGAATAATATATGGGAAAAAAAGAATTGTAAAATAGAAACATGATAAGTATCCATGTTCCAGAACCAAACACGAAAGTGTTAACAAAGGGCAGAAAAGATCTCGGGACTTAAAACGTTCAAATCTGTGAGTTAGTTATTTCTTTGTAGAACAAATAGGTATAAAAATCAAAGAATAGCACCTTTATTAACCATCTGGAGTCAAAAGTTAATCTTTGAGAAATTCTTCAGCTTCATTCATGGAATTAAACCATTTACGTGATTTGTCAGGTAGTACAGTCCTCAGATGAGCTGGGAGCGGCAATGCAGGTTGATACTTCCCTTGATAAAACCGCGACATGATGGGTTTATAACGCAATCTCTCTTTCATAACTTCTGGGCTGTAATCTTCAACCAGGGGAAACTTCCAATCTTTATATTGGATCATTCCTTAATGATGAGAGATTCGAATCAAATGCTCTTTAGTACTCACATAGTGAAATCTCAATTTAACTGGCCGTGGTTTTTGGTCTGCCGGGGGTTTTGGTCTTAACGCTCAGTGAGCATGATCAAGTATGGGATGTACAAAGAAAACTTCAGAGCCAAACATATCCATCAGAAGTTGGGAAAAGAATTCAATAGGATTACCAGTTTCGGCATCTTCATGAAGGCCAATAATCCTCAAATTGTTCCTCTGACTTTGACTTTCTAAATCAATAATCTTCTGTCTTTGCTGTTCCAATATTTGGGTGGTCGCAGTTAAATCCTTTTCCAGTGAGCTCAGTTTACGATCTGTCTCTTTGCCAGCTTCATCCAGTTCGGCAATTAATTTCTGTTGTTTAACATTTTCCTGTTTGAGTGTTGTAAGTCTGTCTTCAATCTCCTTTAACAGTGTTTCCAAAGTGGAAAATTTCTGATCAAGTTTTTTATCCAGGAGTTTAGAAATAGCTTCCAAAGTAAGTTGAGGATCTCCATTCCCCTTGCTTTCAGCTGCACCTTTAGCTCTGGTGTTCATTTTTGGCAGTTAAAAATCAAAATCAAATCTTATAAAAGTATCATAAAAGTCTTATTAAAACTTTAGCATAGATATTAAGGGAGTGGTGTACAAAAAAATTAGAAAGTGAGTGGAGCACTGCCAAGATGTGATCGACTCCATCTAGCGCCACCAAGAGTCTCCCCAGTTTCTATTACTTACCTAATGTCCAAACATGATATAAGTTAAAAGATTGCACTTGATGATCTGAAACCAAATAATGCAATACTGCTAACAGTGAGCCTAGGCTGTTGCACAAAACAGCTGGATAACCTGGTCATGCAGCACAATTCCAGAGGTGAGCTAAACGACAAAATGTAATTCTCCAGTGGATTTAGAACATCGTGTGAGATATATAGCACTGGTGAATCCAGATGGTTAGATCAATAATATAGGAGGTGGTGGGGGGGGAGGGGGGGTGGGGGATTAACTACTCAATTCTCTATTTTTTTAAATCATTCATCATGACCAAACATTATCTGGTGAAATCAAAGAGTGAAGAGGAATGGCCTTGATTGGGTTTGGTCGTCTGAACCTCGGAGTTTCGCAATGACATCTGGAAATCTCCCACAATGAGAATGGATTTGATGAGTTAGAGAAATAAAGGCTGAAGTAGCAGTGATCGCCATCAGTGAGGCAGCAGAACTCAAAGTGAAATATAAAGATGGATCATGAGAATTGTGGGGGAGACTGTACTATGTGGAGCAGTTTAAGTGTTTTGCCAGGAACAAGTTCTGGCTCAAGTTCAAGGTTTTATGACTAATTTCTGCACAGTGTTAGGAAAAATCACAATTCCCTATTGTTTCATTATTTCCCTCAAGTCTGAAATGGGGGTTGCTCAGAATGTTTGGCTCCAACCTCGGTTAAGAAGTCAGATGAGTTTGATACTCACATTAACTGTCAAGTCTGAACTATAAACAAATCGCTAATTATCTCCACTTCCTGCCAGACTGCCTCCATACCACTCCAGTGACTGAAAAGCAAAACACTGTATGTGCTGCAAATCTGAAATGAAAATAAAATCCACTTGAACATTTCAGCAGATCAGGCTCTGGCTCTGGAGCTCATTCACCATGGTTCATCAGTAATCATTAGTAGTTGTAGCATGACCTGTTTTCTTTATATTCGTTCCTCTGAGCATTGCCCTCAACTCAGCAATGGCAGGGATGAATCAGGAACAGCTTGATCAGGAATGGTCTGATCAACTTGATTGAATTCTTTGAAGAGGTAACAAAGTGTATTTATGAGGGCAGGGAAGTAGATGTGATTTAAGAAGACTTTAGTGAGGACTTCTACAAGGTTCCAAATAGGAGACTGGTACAGAAGGTTGGGGCCCATGGGATCCAGGGCAAATTGGCAAACTATATCCAAACTTCACTTGGTAATGGGAGACAGAGAGGTCTGATAGAGGTTTGTTTTTGCGATTGGATGCCTGCAGCTAGTGGTGTCCCACAAGGATCAGTGCTGAGACCCTTCCTGTTTGTGATATATGTGAATGATTTGGATGTGGATATAAGTGGCAAGATCAGTAAGTTTGCAGACGACATGCCTTACTAAGACTGGCAGAATGTTGACAGTGTGGAAGGCAGTCTTAGGCTGCACGGATATAGCAATGTGTTGGTGAAATGAGTGAAAAATGTCAGACAGACTTTAATCCAGGGAAATGGGAGGTCACGTGATTTGGGAATACCAATGAGGCTAGGACATGCACCATCAATAGTAAGATCCAAGGGAATATTTAGTAATAGAGGGACCTCGGAGTACAAGTCCATAGGTCCTTGAAGATGGCAACAAAGGTAGATAATGTGGTTAGGAAGGCACATGGGACACTGTCCTTCATTAGTCAGGGCATTGAATACAGAAGTAGGGAGGTTATGCTCCAACTTTATAAAACCTCAGTCAGACCTCAGCCAGAGTACTGGGTGCAGTTCTGCAATAGGAAGGATGTTGTGTAGAAGAGGGTGCAGACGAGATTTACCAGGATGTTGTCTGGGATGGAACAATTTAGTTATGAGGAGAGACTGGAGCAGCTCGGTCTGTTCTCCCTGGAGTGGAGGAATTTAATAGAGGACCTGATTAAGGTATATAAAATTATGAGGAATATTAATAGGGTAGGCTGCAACAATGAAATAATGTGAGACAATGTGTTTTAGGTCCTCTACATACTACCTTATTTTTCTTCTCAGCTTGAAAAAAAAATAAATCTCTGTCTCCTTTAGAAAACCTACTAAAACCCTAGCTGCATCTGTTCTCGTGATGAGGCTTTCCACTCCAGGACATCAGAAAACTGAGTTCCCCCAACTGCTATCAGTGGAGTCCACACCCGCATCTCTTCTATTTCCCATATGGTCTGCCCTTGCCCCATCACCCTCTCAGACATAACAGGGATAGAGTTCCCCTAGTCCTCACCTACCACCCCTGAAGCCTACACATTCAACATATCATTCTCCTCAACTTCCATCATCTCCCAATGGGATCCCACCACCAGACACATCTTCCCTTCCCCTCCCCTCCCCTGCCCTCCCCTCTCTGTTTTCTGCAGGGATGCTCTCTCTGCCACTCCCTTGTCTACTTGTCTCTCCCTACCGATCCCCCTCCAGGCATTTATCCCTGAAACCATGCTGTGTTACCCATGGCCCTACACCTCCTCCCTCACCACCATTCAGCGACTAAACAGTCCTTCAGGTGCAGCAGTCCTTCACATGTGAATCCATTGGTGTTATTTGTTGCATCTGGTGCTCTTAGTGTGGCCCCCTCTACATCATGAGACCTGATGGAGATTGGGGGACTTTCGTTTTGTCAGCTGTACCAGCTGGGATCTCCCAGTGGCCAGCCATTTTAATTCCATTTCCCATTCCCACATCAACATGTCTGACCACGGCTTCCTCCACTGCTGAGCTGAGGTTAGAGGAACAGCTCCTCATATTCTGCCTCAGTAGTCTCCAACTTGATGACATGAGCATCGATTTCTCGAACTTCTGGGAATCACTCTCCTCTATCCTTTCCCCTTTTTTTCTGATCCCACTGGCCTCCATCACCATATCTCTTTCCCGTCCCCCACTCTCTCCATTTGCCCATCACCCACACATTCCCCTCCCCACCTCCGTCTCTTTATTCCATGGTCTATTGTCCTGTCCTATCAAATTCCATTTTCCTCAGCCCTTTGTCACTTCCACCTATCACCTCCCAGCTTCTTACATCATTCTCACTCTCCCCCCTCCCTCACCTGCCTATCACCTGCCAGCTCTTGCTCCATCCCTTCCTCCCACCTATTTATACTGGCTGTCTCCCTCTTTCTTTCCAGTCCTGATGAAGGGTCTCGACCTGAAATGCTGACTGCCACCTTCCCTTCATAGATGCTTCCTGACCGGCTGAGTTCCTCCAGCTCCTTTGTGTATTTCTCCAGATTTCCAGCATCTGAAGTCTCTTGTATTTCTACTAAAACCCTAACTTGGCACTTTGTCAATTGCCCCTCCAGTTCTGTTTGTCATCAGCATTGTCCTTTACTGTGGTTATTTAATTATGAAGAAACTTGATTTTCACAGACAGCTACCAAGGAGACACAGCACTATTTCGAAAGCCTTCAGCCTGGCTGGGTTATTTTTTGGAAATATTGGGAAGTAGAGGAACATTAGTCTTCATAAAGACCACTGCAATTCTCAAAACATGACAAGTTTGACAGTTGAGTATCTCAATAATGTTCCCACTGGGATTTCGGAGATCCAAATAGCATTGTTTCATTGTAAACAGATTGTGCATGAACAAGTAAACTCACCAGTTATTGTGCCGGAGTCTCTGGTTGCTAGTTTAGAAGAAAACCCTGGTTGATTTAATTTCTCCTCTACCATTCAAATGTTGAGGCTAATTTTGTTATTTATCCTTTTTGTTCTCTTTGTGATCAATTCATTCAGTTGAACCACGGACAACACCATTCTATTAACTCCTGATCTTTCCCCTCTAATTATTTGCTTGTTTAGTACTGGTAATTATTTATAGAGTCAGAGTTGTATGATACAGAAACAGGCCCTTCAGCCCAGCATGTCTATGCTAACCTTTGTGCCCATCTACACTAAACCGATTTGCCTTCATTAGGTCTGTATTCTTCTTTACCTTGCCTATGAAAATACCTGTCTATATGTGCCTTGAACTGTGGTGATTGTATCTGATTACACCACCTCCTCTGTCAGTGTGTTCCAAATATCAAGGACTCTGTCTGTTAAAGAAAACTTTCCCTTCAGATCCCCTTTAAACCTTCTTCTTCCCACCTTGAACTGATGCCCTCTTGTGTTTGATACCCCTACCATGGGAAAAATACTCTGACCATCTACCCTATCTATGCCTCTCATAATTTGATAAACCTCTATCAGGTCACTCCTCAGCCTCTGACGCTTCAGAGAAAACAAGTCCAGCCTATCTAATGTCTCCTTGTAACTAATGTTCTCCAATCCAGATAACATCCTGGTGAATGCCCACTGTACTACTATGTGGGCAGGCACAGCAGTGTAGCAGTTAGCGTAACGCTTTACAACACCAGCGACCTGGGTTCAATTCCGGCTGCTGTCTGTAAGGAGTTTGTATGTTCCCCCCGTGTCTGCGTGGGTTTCCTTCAGGTGCTCCAGTTTCTTCCCACATTCCAAAAGACATATGGGTTAGGAAGTTTCGGGCATGCTATGTTGGCGCTGGAAGTGTGGCGACACTTGCAGGCTGCCCGCAGAAAACTACGCCAAAAGATGTATTTCACTGTGTGTTTCAATGTACATGTGACTAATAAAGATATCTTATCTATTCTCCCGAATGCAGCCACATCCTTCCTATAGTGTGGTGACCAGAACTGCACACAATATTTTCCAAGTGTGGTCTAACCAGTTTGCAGTGAGGTTGCAACATGACCTTCCAACTTTTATATTCTTTTCCCCTACCTATGAAGGCAAGCATGCCATTGCCTTCTTCATTATGTGTTGCTACTCTTAGGGAAGTATGGACAGACTCTAAGGTCCCTCTGTCCATCAACACTCATTAGACCCCTACCATTTACTGTACATGTCCTACCCCTCTTTGATTACTGAAATGCATCACCTTGCACTTGTAGGGATTAAATTACATCTGTCAACACTTTGCCCAACTTTTCATCTGATCTGTATCCTGCTCTGATATTAGTCAACCTTCCTCACCTTCCACAACACCAGCAATTTTCACATCACCTTCAAACTTACTAATCGTACTGCTACATTCACATCCAAGTCATTAATGTATATCACAAACAGCAAAGGTCCCAGCACTAATCCCTGTAGTGCACCACTGGTCACAGACTTCCAATCAGGAAAGCACTACCCTCTGCCTCCTTTCACCCAGCCAATTTTGGATCCAGTTAGCCAGCTTGCCTTAAACCTTCTGGACCAGCCTACCATGCAGGACCTTGTTAAATGCCTTTTTAAAGACTGTACAGACAAAGTCTACCATCCTGCCTACATCAGTCTTCCCAGTTACCTCCTCAAAAAAACATAATCAGATTAGTGAATCAGGATTTTCCCCTGCACAAAATCATGCTGACTTGCCTTTATCAACTTCTGCCTTTCCAAATGTATATAAATTCCATTCCTTAGAATTTTCTCTAATAGTTTCCCTGCCATTGATGTCAGGTTCAATGGCATTGAGTATAGAAGTCGGGATGTGATGTTGTAGTTGTACAAGACATTGGTGAGGCTGCATTTGGAACATTGTGTTCAGTTTTGGTCGCCCTGCTATAAGAAAGATGCCATTAAGCTGAAAAGAGTGCAGAGGAGATTTATGAGGATGGAGGCCCAGGATTCGATGGATTGAGTTATGGAGAAAGGTTGAACAGGTTGGGACTTTTTCAATGGAATACAGGAGAATGAAAGGTGTATAAAATCATGAGGATCATAGATAGGGTCAACGCACATGTCTCTTCCGCAGGGTTGGGGAATCAAGAACTAGAGGGCACAAGTTTAAGGTGAGAGGGGAGAGATTAAATAGGAACCTGAGGGGCAACATTTTCACCCAGAGGGTGGTCAGTATATGAAATGAGCTGCCAGAAGAAGTGGCTGAGGCAGGTACATTAACAACATTTAAAGGATACTTGGACAGGTACATGGATAGGAAAGGTTTAGAGGGATATGGGCCAAATGCGGCAAATAGGACTGGTTTAGATGGGAATCTTTGTCAGCGTGAGCCAGTTGGGCTGCATGTCTTTGTGAAGGGAAGATCTTGCCTCACAAGCCTGATAGGGTTCTTTGAGGAGATGACCAGGAAGATTGATGAGGCTAGTGCAGTAGATGTGGTCTACATGGATTTCAGTAAGGCATTTGAGAAGGTTCCACATGGTAGGCTTCTTCAGAAGGTCAGAGGCCAAGGGATCCAGCAAAGCTTGGCTGTGTGGATTAGGAATTGGCTTGCCTGTAGAAAGCAGAGGGTTGTGGTGGAAGGAGTGCCCTCGGATTGGAGGGCAGTGACTAGTGGTGTCCCGCAGGGATCGGTTCTGGGACCTCTACTTTTTGTGATATTTATTAATGACTTAGATGAGGGGGTGGAAGGGTGGGTTAGCAAGTTTGCAGATGACACAAAGGTTGATGGTGTTGTGGATAGTGGGGAGGGCTGTTGAAGCTTATGGAGGGATATTGATAGGATGCAGAGCTGGGCTGAGAAATAGCTGATGGAGTTCAATGTGGAGAAGAGTGAGGCGGTACACTTTGGAAGGACAGCTCCAAGGTGGAGTACAAGGTTAATGGCAGGATTCTGGGCAGTGTGGAGGAGCAGAGGGATATGGGGGCTCATATCCATAGATCCCTGAAAGTTGCCTCACAGGTGGATAGGGTAGTTAAGAAAGCTTATGGGATGTTAGCATTCATAAGTCGAGGGATCGAGTTTAAGAGCTGCGAAGTAATGTTGCAGCTTTACAAAACTCTGGTTAGACCACACTTAGAGTACTGTGTCCAGTTCTGGTCACGTCATTATAGGAAGGATGTGGAAGCGTTGGAGAGGGTGCAGAGGAGATTTACCAGGATGCTGTCTGGATTAGAGTGTATGGATTATGAGGAGAGACTAAAGGAGTTAGGGCTTTACTCATTGGAGAAAAGGAGGATGAGGGGAGACATGATAGAGGTATACAAAATATTAAGAGGAATAGATAGAGTGGACAGCCAGTGCCTCTTCCCTAGGGCACCACTGCTCAATACAAGAGAGCATAGCTTTAAGGTAATGGGTGGGAAGTTCAAGGGAGATGTCAGAGGGATGTTTTTCACCCAGAAAGTGGTTGGTACATGGAATGCGCTGCTTGGGGTGGTGGTGGAGGCTGATACGTTGGTCAAGTTCAAGAGATTAGATAAGCATATGGAGGAATTTAAAATAGAAGGATATGTGAGAGGAAGGGGTTAGATAGTCTTAGGTGTAGTTTGAAGGTCAGCACAACATGGTGGGCTGAAGGGCCTGTATTGTGCTGTATTGTTGTATGGTTCTGTGGTTCCCCTTGGTGAATACAGATGAGAAGTATTCATTTAGGACCTTGCCCATGTCACCTGGCTCCACACATAGAGGACCCCTTTAGTCCCTAGGGAATTCACACTTTCCCTGGTTACTCTCATGCTCCTGACATACTTGTAGAATCTTGGGATTCTCCTTAATCTTACTTGCTTATCCCCTTACTTTACAAACCCTGAACATCTATTTTTTTCTCTCATTCAGTTAGAGTTTCTACCTCTGGTTGGTCATATTCCTGGAAGTTCTGTCATCTGTTTCTCATCTCTAACCCTTCCTCTCCACCCAAACTGCACACGTTCACTCATCTCCAATATTTTTAAAACCATTCAGCAAAATTATTCACAACAAAAAAATGCAGCATTTTCTTTATACCCTGATGATTAAACTGCTAGGCCTCTTTCCCACCAGCAGTCAGGAGAATAATCTTTAATTCTTGACAGCTCTAGAGCAAGCCTATCTGCAATCCTTCATTGTCATAGTTCTGTAAAGCCCAAGTTTGGTGTCAAAGAAACAACACCTGCTGGTAAATACCTTCCACAGTTTTCAGCAGACGGCCTCACTTGCCATCACAAAATAAGCTGGAAATAGAACCTGCAGCTTTTCAACAAATGTTTCTGATTTGATCTTTTAATTTAAGCGGTCACATGTAATTTATATCAGTTTGCACTTGTCTGTTAGCAATCATCCTGATCCTTGGCAGAGAGAGAGATCGGGAAGAAGAACAGACACATAGTTATCAAAATTTGTCTGAAATCTGCTTTGATCATAATGTGCAACAGGTGATGTTTTGTAATAAGGGACTAATTAAAAAAATCAAGTTGCATTCAAAAGCCTTAGAGCATAATCCAGGTCGATATTCCCAGTACAGCACTCTCACCATCGACACACAGTGCACTATAATGACAATCCATTTTTAAGCTTTTTCCTGAAAATCAGAAAAACTGCAGATGCTGGAAGTCTAAAATAAAAACAGAAATTGTCATTTTGACAAACATTTTCTATTTTTATATGTTTTTTCTAATTATGGATTGTGGCCATCACTGGCCAGGTCAGTATTCATTGTCCATCCCAATAGCCCTTGAGAAACTGATGGTGAGCTACCTTTGTGAACTACCACAAGGACATTGGGGAGAGAGTTCCAGTATTTAGAGCCAGTGATGATGAAGGAAGGGTGAAATATTTCCTAGCCAAGATGAATTGTGACTTGGAGGAGAACCTTCAGGGATAGTATTCCCAGGCATGTGCTGCTCCTGTCCTTCGAGGTATTAGAGGCCATAGGTTTTGGAGGTGCTGTTGGAGAAGTCTTTCAAGGCTACTCAAACATTAACTCCAAAATTCCCTCATCCCTCTGCTGAAACACATCACCCCATATCCCACACAGTGACATTTTTCTATTTGCCAACTCTCAACATCTGATGTTCACTTTGTTACATTCTCACCATTAACGTAAATGTTGATGTATAATTTTAAAGCACAAAGTCCCAGGCTGTAATGAGGGAGCAATGCACTGTCAAAGATGCTGTCTTTTAGATTAGATGCTAAACTGAGCCACTGTTTGATCATTAAGTAGTGATAGAAGATTCCATGGCAATAAGAGGAGACTGGTTCTTGCTGCTGCATTGGGACAATATTTATTATTTGACTAACTTCAATAAGAAAACAAATTATTCAATCATTGTTACTCTACATTTTTTTTGGAGCTTGCTGTGTGGTCTGTGTTACAACAGGAACACATGCAAAATGTGAATTCAGACATGAAGTGAGGGTGACACTGGGGTTCTCTTCATTGTTTTTCTGTGTTCCTTGGGAAGGAATTTATAGAAAAGAATAGTATGTTGCCTACAGAGAATAAATTAGGAAGTACTGAAAAACAGAAAGACCTTGGTGTTCATGTTAAGGATCCCTGAAGGCAGCAGCATAGTTTGACAAAGTGGTTAAGAAGGCACAGTGTAATAGAGTTATACAGCTCAGAAACATACCCTTCAGCTAAACTCATCCATGCTGACCAGGTTGCCTACCCGAGCAAATCCCATTTGTCTGCATTTGGCCTGTATCCCTCTAAATCTTTCCTATCTATGTACTTGACTAAATGTCTTTTAAACTTTGTAATTTCACCCACATCTAGCACTTCCTCTAGCAGCTTGTTCCATATACTCACCAACCTCTGTGTGGAAAAAGTTGCCCCTACTTGTCCTCTTTAAATCTTTTCCCTCTCACCTTAATCCTTTGCCCACTAGTTCTAGACTCCCCTACCCTGGGAAAAAGACAGTGACTATTCACCTTATCTACACTCCTCATGGTTTTATGTACGTCTACAAGGTCAACCCTCAGCCTCTTACGCTCTGGGAAAAAAGCCCCAACCCATCCAGTCTCTCCTTATAACTCAAGCCCTCCAGTCCTGGTAACATCTTTGTGAATGTCCTATAGCATGATGACCAGGACCATACACAATACTCCAAGTGTGAACTCGTCAATGTCATCTACAGCTGCAACATGTCCTGACCAATGAAGGCAGGTGAGTCAAACCAGGTGATCCTATATGCTTAAATCTTCTGGAATAACCTACCAAGAGTGACCTTGTCGAAACCTTTTATAAAGTCTATCTATACAACATCCACTGTCCTCCCCTCAATTATCATCTTTGTCATCTCCTCAGGAAAACTTAATCTAGTTTGTAAGACATAAGCTCTCCTGCAAAAACCCAGGCTGACTATCCCTAATCAGGCTATGTTTTTCCAGATGCGAGTACATCCTATTCCTAAGAATCTTCAATAATTTCCCTACCACTGATGTAAGGCTCACCAGCTATAATATCCTGGTTTACCTCTACTGCTCTTCTCAAATTGAGGAACAACATTGGTTCTCTGGGACTCACCTGTGGCTAACGAGGACATAAAGATCTCTGTGAAGGCCCTAGCAATTTTTTGTCTTACCTCTCTCTATAACCTGGGATAGTTCCCATCAGGCCTAGCAACTTACCCACCTTAATGTTCTTCAAACGCTCCAACATCACCTCCTTCTCGATATCAACATCAAAGTTTATTATCATCTGCACAAGTACATATGTGCATAGGTGCAATGACAAACATGCTTGCAGCAGCATCGCAGGCATATAGCATCAGATACACAACATTCACAAAAAAACATAAATTAAACATAAATTATACACAATTTTTACAATAAAGAACATAATTGGAACAAAAAAAACGAAGTCCATTGTCATGCAACATGGTCAACGTCATCATAGTGTTGCTATACTAAGGTAGTGATTAGGGCTGTACAGGTTGGTTCAAGAACAGGTTGGTTGAAGAGAAGTAGCTGTTCTTGAACCTGGTGGTGTGGGACTTCCTGCCGATGGTAGCTGTGGGAAGATGGCATGGCCCAGATGGTGGGGATCTTTGATGATAGATGTTACCTTCTTAAGGCAGCACCTCCCATAGATATTACTGATGGTAGGTAGGGATGTGTCTGTGATGCGTTGGCCTGTGTCCACGACTCTCTGCAGCTTCATGCACATTCAAATTGCCATACCAGACCATGATGTAACCAGTCAGAATACTGTCAAAAGTATATCTGTAGAAGTTTGTTAGAATGTTTGGGGACATGCTGAACCACCTTAGCCTTCTAAAGAAGTAAAGATGCTGGTGTGCCTTCCTTGTGATTGCATTCATGTGCTGGGCCCAGGACAGGTCATCTGATCTGTTAATGCCCAGGAATTTAAAGCTGCTGGCCCTCTCCACTGCTGATCCACCAAAATAGACTGGTACATGTTTGCCCTCCTTCCCATTGTTGAAGTCAACAATCAGTTCTTTAGTCTTACTGATGTTGAATGAGAGGTTGTTGTTGCACCACCACCACTCAAACAGGTGTCCTATCTCACTCTTGTATGCTGACTCATCACCACCTGTCCTAGAATATGAACATGCCCTAGAATATCAACATGCCCCTCACTGATCTCACTATTCACATGTCCTTCTCCTTTGTGAATCCTGATGCAAAGTGCTCATTTTGTACCTCACCCACTTCCTCTGGTTCCAGGCATAAATTCCCTCTTTTATCCCTGAGTGGTCCTACTCTCTCACATTACCTTCTGCTTTTAATATACGTATAAAATTCCTTGGGATTCTCCTTTATTCCACTTGCTAACTACGTTTTGTAGTGTCGTCTAGCCCTTCTGATTCCCTGTTTAAATTCTGTCCTGTTTTCTTTATATTCTACAAAGGCCCTGCCTGATTTAAGCTTCCGAAACTTTGCATATACTTTTTTTTTCTTTTTAACAAAATTTGCAACATCTCTCATTATCCAATGTTCCCAAACCTTGCCATCCTTGTCTTTCTTCCTCACAGGATCATGTTTGTCCTGAATTCTGAGCAGCTGACCTTTAAACAACTCCCACCTGTCAGATGTGGACTTACCCAACAACAACTGCTCCCAGTCTGCTCTCCCCACTCCTGCATAATACTATAGTAATTATCCTTCTCCTAATACAGCACTTTCTCCCGAGGCCCAGTCTTATCCTTATAACTATCTGAACACTTATGTAGTTATGACCTGAAAACTCCAATCACCTGGTCAGGATCAATACAAGGTCTAGAATGGCTCCTTCCCTGGTTGGATTACCTACATACTATATCAAGAAATTCTCCTGGATACACCTATCAAATTCTGTCCCACTTAGTCAAGTCAAGTTTACTGTGATATGCACAAGTAGAGTGAGGTACAGGTACAATGAAAAACTTGCTTGCGGCAGCACCACTGGCACATTGATTCAGATAACACAGAAAACATGAAGTATACACAAATCATAGATCAGTGGTGTTTAGGGCTGGTGACCCAGAGTCATATAAGAACTCCAGGTATGACTTCTGGAAGGACATTGAGAGGGCAAAGAGGCAATTTCTGACTAAACTGGAATCGCAGACAGACACTGGACAGCTGTGGCAGGGCTTGCACAATCTAACTTCAGACAAGGTAGATCGAGTAGCATAAGCACACTTGGAGTATTGTGTTCAGTTCTGGTCGCCTCATTATAGAAAGGATGTGGAAGCTTTAGAGAGGGTGCAGAAGAGATTTGCCAAGATGGTGCCTGGATTAGAGCACACATCTTTTGAGGATAGGTTGAGCAAGCTAGGGCTTTTCTCTTTGGAGAGAAGGAGGATGAGAGGTGACTTGATAGAGGTGTACAAGATGATAAGAGGCACAGATTGAGTGGACAGTCAGAGACTTCTTCCCAGGGCAACAATGGCTAACACGAGGGGACATAATTTTAAGGTGATTGGAGGAAGGTATAAGGGGGATGTCGGGGTAAGTTTTTTACACAGAGAATGGTGGGTGCGTGGAATGCACTGCTGGCAGAGGTTGTGGGGGCAGGTACATTAGGGACATTTAAGAGAGTCTTAGACACATGAATGGTAGAAAAATAGGAGACTATGTGGGAGGGAAGGGTTAGATAGATCTTAGAGCAGGATAAAATGTCGGCACAACATTGTGGGCCGAAGGGCCTGTACTGTGCTGTAGTGTTCTATGTTCTATGTTCTAAGTGGCAACAACCAATCACTCCCAGATGTGCTCAATGTCTTTTATGCACATGTTGACCAGGAGAACTATGACATACCCACACGAACTCCCACATCTCTAGATGACCCTGAAATCTCAGTCTCTGAGGCCAACATCTGGGCATCAAGAAGGTGAACCCACAAAAGGCATCTGGACCAGACAGCGTACCTGGCTGAGTACTAAGGATCTGTGCGGACCAACTGGATGGAGTATTAACAGACATGTTCAACCTCTCGCTCTGTGGTCTGAGGTTCTCATTCGCTTCAAACAGGTGTCTCTTGTACCGGTGTCGAGGATGAGCATGGGGACCTGCCTCAATGATTATCATCCTGTAGCACTTACACCAACCATAATGAAGTGCTTCAAGAAGCTGATTGTGGTATGAATCAATTCCTGCCTCAGATGACTTGAATCCACTTCAGTTTGCCTATCACCATAACAGGTCAACAACAGATATGAATTCTCTGGCTCTTCGCTCTGCTCTGGACTATCAACTGTCCATTTTCCTCTGTTGATATGACTTGACCCACTTGAGTTCCTCCAACATCTTGTATATTGTTCCTTTCAGCCTCACTTGACCTAACCTCTACCTTGCCCTCCACTTACTGACCTATTGCTCTGGTTCCCATCTGGTGGAATACAAGAAACATTTCCATGTAGCAGAGATGTTTATGAATAGATTAAATTTACATAGAACATAGAACAGTACAGCATGGGAATAGGCCCTCTGGCCCATTATATCTGCACTGAACATGATACTGAGTTAAGCTAAATCTCTACTGCCTGTACATGATCCACATCCCTCCATTCCCTGCATATTCATGTGTCTGCTTAACAGCTTCTTAAATGCCTCTATCGTATCTGCTTCCACCACCACCACTAGCGGCACATTCCAGGCACCCATCACTCTTAAACTTGCCACACACATCTCCTTTAAACTTTCTCCCTCTCACTTTAAATGCATGTCCTCTAGTATTTGACATTTCTACATGAGGAAAAAGTTTCTGACTGTCAACCCTATTTATGCCTGACATAATTTTATAAACTTCTGTCAGGTATGCAAGAGCTAGGAGATTTAGAGGGGATTTGAGGAAATATTCTTTTCACTGAGGATGGTTGAATTCTGAAAAATAATTGCAGGAGCACAGTAGAGGCAGGTCATCTCACAACATTTAAGCAAAACTTGGATGAGCACTTGAAATGTCATGTCATAGAAGGATATGTGCCGAGATCTGGAATTATTATAGATGGATACTTGATAGTCACCCTGGATACAGTGGGCCGAATGGCCTATTTCCATGCTTAATGACTGTGACTAGTGTAGGGTTGCTGTAAAGATTGGCACTTGAGTCTCAGCTTTTCATGATCATTATCAACTATTAGGCTGAGGTCACCACTGATCAGATTCTCTGTTTGTCTAATGATGTAAAACTAGATGAGATTGTGAGTAGGAAGGAACATGTGAAGGAACATAAAATCATGAGGGGTGTGGATAAGGTGGACAGTCATAGCTTTCTCCCCAGGATTGGGGAGTCCAAAACTAGAGGGCACAGATACAAGATTAGAGGGCAGAAATTTAAAAGAGACTTGAGAGGCAACTTCTTTACACTGAAGGTGGTGAGCACCTGGAATGAGCTGCTAGAGAAAGTGGTTGAGATGGATACAATTGCAACATTTGAGAGGTATTTGGATAGGTACATGGAGGGGAGGGGCTTGGAGGGTTATCAGCTGAACACGGGCAACTGGGACCAGCAGGGAGGATGTTGTGGTCGGCAGGGACCAGTTGGGCCCAAGGGTCTGTTTCTGTGTTGTAATACTCTATGACTATGTAAAGACTCAGCAAGCTGATTTCTTATTTCCTCCCTCTCTCCCTTCTGCTTGCAGATTAAGGTGTCCTTTCATGTTGCAGCTGTATAAAACTTTGGTTCGGCCACATTAGGAGTATTGTGTGCAATTCTGGTCACCCCATTACAGAAAGGGTGTGGTTTTGGAGAAGGTGTAGAAGTGGTTCACCAGGATGCTGCCTGGATTAGAGGGTATGAGTTATAAGGAGAGGTTGGACAGACTTGGGTTGCTTTCTTTGGAGTACTGAAGGTTGATGGGAGACCTGACAGAAGTTTTTAAATTATAGGAGACATAGGGTATAGAGTCAGATTCTTTGTCCCAGGGTAGAAATGTCAAACACTAGAAGGTTTAGTTTTAAGGTGAGAGGGGGAAAGTTAAAGGGGATCTGCAGGGTAAGGTTCTTTTACACAGGGTGTTGTAGGTGCCTGAAATAGACTGCCATGGTGGTGTTGGAAACAGATACAATAGTGGTGTTTAAGAAGCATTTAGACAGGCACATGAACATGCAACAATGGAGGAGATAGATCACGTGCACGCAGGTAGGATTAGTTTAATTTGGCATCATGGTTGGCACAGACATTGTGGACTGAAGGGCCTGTTCTATGTTCTACACTCTAGTGGATTCTGATGTGCTGCCAGCTACAAGCATAGCTCTGTATACTTCCAGCAGGTCTGGGCCTATCCACTTCCACAGAGCCAAGTACAACTTACTCTCATTTCCAGGAGTTTTACTCATGTCATCTTGTCAGCTCATCCAGGGTTGACCTTTGGTCCAAATTGTCCTGCTTGCTGTCACCTAAAACCTCTAAGACAGAAAACAGGAAGTTCTGGGAGATTGTGCTATCTGTGATCATACGATCATATAACCCAGAACAGATATTGTAGGTCCTTTATATCTTCTTGCTTGATGCTGCTGACCAAAGGGCTCCCTCTGTGAACCTTCTGGAAGAAGAAACGTGAACTTATCTCATCCATCTCCACTGAGTGCACTCTGGATTGAAAGGTGATCTTGGAGGATTCCAAGGCTGGTGCTTTACCTCTTGGAGCACCTCCCCAACATCCACCCTCATTGGCCACAGAAGTAGATTCTGCATTCTTTCCTAGAATTACTATATCTCTCTTTGACTCTCTGCTGTTTCCTGACATCTTTGAAGATAAAAAACATCTTGATATACACCATGACTGCTTCCTACCAGTGCATTGGAAAGTCAATGATGGGCTCCAACCTGCATAGTCCCAGAGAGAAGGTGGGAGAGAGTTCTTCAGTGGTTTGATATTCAGTTTTCATAACTCTCTTCCAACCATCTTGATCTTCTTGTTGGTCACATTCATCCTGCAGAGAGGCAGTAGTCGGAGATGGACACCAGCGTAATTTTGATGGATTTAGTAATAAATGTTTTGGACACAACAGCAATATCTATTTTGGACTGGACTGATCCAGCTGGTTTAGGCCAGGTGTTTTGTCATAATGCTCCACCTTCAGAGTTGTAAAAGACATTGCAAAACTTTGGAGGCACAAGAGACTGCAGATGCTGGAATTGGGATCAACAAACATTATGCTGAAGGAAATCAATGGGTCGAGCAGCATCTGTGGGGGGAAAGGAATTATTGATGTTTAAGGTTGAAACCCTGCATTTTGACCCAAAACATCAACAATTCCTTTCTTCCCACAGATGCTGCTCTACCCACTGAGTCCTCCGATTGCCTAACTTTGCATATTTTACCATGCCAATCAGTTCTTTGGTTGTAGCATGCCATGTGCTGGTATCTCTGTTGGATTGCCCAGCCACATTGGTGACGTCATTGCCCAGAATGAATAGCCAGGGCGCTTTTGGTAGTGGTGGCCAGCCAATCATTCCCTGGAGTCAGGGCACACACTTTGAGCCTGAGTGGAGTGTTCTTGTATGTTACATCTGCCACAAAGAGAGGACCTGCCTGCATGCAATCTCTGTCTTCAGTGATGGTGAAGTTGTTTTCCTGCAATGGAAAAACCAGGCCAGAGGAAGAGTTACCATTGCCTCCTGGGCATTATAATTATCTGTGGGGCCACCATCATGGGCACTGTCAATAGTTAACATAGAACACTACAGCACAGGAAGAGGCCCTTTTGCCCATGATGTCTGTGCTGAGCAGGATGCCAAATTAATCCCTTCTGCCAGCACATGATCATACACCTCCTTTCCCTGCATATGTACATGTCTATCTAAAAGCCTCTTGAAAACCACTATTGTATCTGCTTCCACCACCACCCCTGGCAGCCCGTTCCAGGCACCCACTGCTCTCTGTGTAAAAAAAATGTCCCTTTGAACATTTCCCTTCTCACCTTAAATGCATGCTCTCCAGTATTCGACATTACTACCCTGTCATCTGCAAATTTACTAACGAACCCATTCTGGTCCAAATCATTTATATCTATCACAAATAACAGAAGTCCCAGCACTGATCCCTGCAGAAAACCACTAGTCATAGACCTCAAGCCAGAATAACACCCTTCCACCACTGCCCTATTCTGAATCCAAACTACCAAATCACTGTGAATCACATGCATATTCATCTTTCTGATCAACCTACCATGAGGGACCTTGTCAAACACCTGACTAAAGTCCACATAGACAACATCCACTGCCCTACCCTCATCAATCATCTCGGTCACCTCCTCAAAAAAAATCAATCAAGCTTGTAAGACATGACCTGCCCTGCACAAAGCCATCCTGATTGTCCCTAATTAGCCCATGTTCTTGCAAATGTGAGTAAATCCTATCCCTAAGAATCCTCTCCAATAGCTTCCCTACCACTGATGTGAGGCTCACCGGCCTATAATATCCTGGATTACCCCTACTTTCTTTCTTAAACAAAGGAACAAATTTGGCTACTCACCAGTCCTCCGGGAGCTTGCCTGTGCCTGAAGAGGATATAAAGATTTTTGTCAAAGTTCTAGCAATCTCCTCCCTTGCCTCTCTCAATAACCTGGGATATATCCCATCAGGCTGTGGGGATTTATCCATCTTAATGTTCTTTAAGAGACCCAACACCACCTCCTTCTTGATGTCAAAATGCCTTTGCATATTAGAATGCCCCACACATCTCACAATTCTCCATGCCCTTCTCCTTAGTGAATACCAATGCAAGATACTCATTTAGTTACTGAGGTGCTGTGAGCTGCATTCCTGCAACAAAATAATTTAGAAAGATAGCCTAATGTCATAGCACAACATTTAATGCTTTTGACAACACACATGTTAATAAATTCAATTTTAAAACCCATTTCTAATAAAATATGCAGTCCAAAGTCAGGGAATTGTGCAGAAGTGTTTGGGCAAATTTCCCATGGGCTTAAAGGACCTGACAATGATTGTTAGCAGCTTAACATGAAAAAAAAGTGTCCAATTTTTGCAAGGAAAATGTTTGCAAATAGGTACGATTACTAAACGAATTTGACTAGTTCCTCTGCCAGATCTCTGATACCTTTGTTGCAGAGAGAAGTCAAATTGTTGCCTGTGTTGAACATCATGCTTGAAACTGGGCCAATTGGGCTCTGCTCAGCCCAGATGTAAACAATCATAACTAAACATCTGTCCTACAGCTTCTCACGCTCTGACTGATCTGGAAATGTTGGGTAAACCATATTGCCTTTTTTGTAAAAGTAACACACAAACTGGGTTCTGAGAATTCTGGAAGTATGTTACACCAAGGTCCCTGGATGTGCTGAAACAACAACCCATGTCCTATAAGCATGATTTTCTTTCTACTTTCCCCTTTCACGCATACATCCTACTCCCTGGGATCAGTGTTGGACAATAGTTCCTTGCACATCAACAGCTCCTGAATTGTCATCCATCTGGCCCTTTTCGTACTGAAAACATAGACTGTGTGATCATAAAGGGCATTGCACTCAAATCATATCAAGCTCTCTCCTGATGCCTGTGCATGTGTCCATTCAAGTCAGAGGGGGTTTACTTGATATCTGATTAAAATGGGATTTCAAAACAGACGCTTCCTTGCTAATCCAGGAATGTTCAATCAATTCTACTGGTTGAGTCCTCCGTGCCCTGGTAGAATCAGTTCTGATCATGCAATCCAAGCACTGAGAACGCCTTGGTTGGACTCTTTTCCAAAGGAGTCTTCCAGTTAAGGATTAAATATGAGTGTTAAATAGCCCTGATCAAGCTCAGCATATGAAGAAAGGATGCTTTGATTGCCAGTACTAAGCCCAAGGGCAGGGAAAGTGGAAATAAATCAGAAATAAAAAAATGTTGGAAAAAGCAGGTCAAGACAACATGTATTGAAGGGGAATTTCAGATTAGAACATAGAACATATAACAGTACAGGAACAGGCCCTTCAGTTCACGATGTCTGTGCTGAACACGATGCCAAATTAAACTAAACCTTTTCTGCCTGCACATGATCCATATCCCCCCCAATTCCCTCCATGTTCATGCATCTATCTAAAAGCCTCTTAAACAACACTGTTGCATCTGCTTCCACCACTACCCATGGCAGCCTGTTCCAGGCACCCACCACTCTTTCGGTGTAAAAAACTTGCCCCACACATCTCCTTTAAACTTTTCCCCTCTCATCTTAAATGCATGTCGTCTAGTATTTGACATTTCTACCCTAGGAAAAAGATTCTGATTATCTATGATTACCTATCTGATCACCTATCTATGCCTTTCATAACTTCATAAAGTTCTATGAGGTCTCCTCTCAGACTCTGCTCCAGAGAAAACAATCCAAGTTTGTCCAAACTTTTCTTGTAGCTCACACCCTTTAATCCAGAGAGCATCCTGGTAAGCCTCTTCTGTAACTCTTCCAAAGCCTCCATATTCTTCCTGTAATGGAAAGCACACAATACTCTAAGTGCAAACTAAACAAGGTTTTGCACGGCTGCAACATGACTTCCTGACACATGCTCTGACCAATGAAGACAAGTATGCCATATGCCTTCTTTAACACTATATCTACTTGCATAGCGAGTTTCAGGCAGCTATGGACTTGGACCACAAGATCCCTCTGTACGTCAGTGCTGTTAAGGGTCCTCCCTTTAAGTGTGTACTTTCCCCTCACATTTGACCTCCCAAAGTGCAACACTTTGCCTGGATTAAACTCCAGCTGCCATTTGTCCACCCATATCTGAAACTGACCTATATCTCACTGTATCCTTTGACTACCTTCTTCACTGTCCAGAACTCCACCAACCTTTGTGTTATCTGCGAACTTACTAACTCACCCATTGATATTTCCATCCAAGTTATTTATATATATATAGTCACAAATAACAGAGGTCCCATCAATGATCCCCGCAAAACACCACTGGTCATGAATCTCCAGCCAGGATAATACCCACCTACCACTGCTTTCTATCTTCTATAGGCAGGCCAATTCTGAATTCAAATTACCAAGTCACTTGGATCCCATGTATCTTAATTTCCTGGATCACCCTACCATGAGGGACCTCCAATGCCTTATTAAAATCCATGTAGACAACATTCACAGCTCCACCTTCATCAATCACCTTCATCACTTGCTCAAAATACTCAATCAAGTTTGTAATATATGTCCTGCCCTGCACAAAGCCATGCAGACTGTCCCAAATCAGGCCATAGTTTTCCAAATGTGCATAAATCTTACCTGTACAAATCCTCTCCAATTGCTTCCCTACCACCGATTTGAGGGTCACTGGCCTATAATTTCATGGATTATCCCTATTTTCCATCTTGACCAAAGGAAAAACACTCACTACTCTCTAATCCTCTGGGACCTTGCCTGTTGTCTGTGATGATACAAAGATCTTTATCAGGGCCCCAGCAATCTCCTCTCCATAGAACCACAGAACAGTACAGCGCAATACAGACCCTTCGGCCCACAATGTTGTGCCGACCTTTAAACCTCACCTAAGTCTATCTAACCCCTTCATCCTACATATCCCCCTATTTTAAATTCCTCCATATGCTTATCTAACAATCTCTTGAATTTGACCAATGTACCTGCCTCCACCACCACCCCAAGCAGCGCATTTCATGACCCAACCACTCTCTGGGTAAAAAACCTTCCTCTGATATCTCCCTTGAACTCCCATTACTTTAAAGCCATGTCCTCTTGTATTGACCATTGGTGCCCTGGGAAAGAGGCAATGGCTGTCCTCCCTATTTATTCCTCTTAGTATTTTGTATACCTCTATCATGTCTCCCCTCATCCTCCTTCTCTCCAAAGAGAAAAGTCCTAGCTCGCTTCGTCTCTCCTCATAATCCATACTCTCCAAACCAGGCAGCATCCTGGCAAATATCCTCTGCACCCTTTCCAACGCTTCCACATCCTTCCTATAATGAGGCCACCAGAACTGGGCACTGTACTCCAAGTGTGGTCTAACCAGAGTTTTGTAGAGCTGCATTATTACCCCGTGGCTCTTAAACTCGATCTCACGACTTATGAATGCTAACATCCCATAAGCTTTCTTAACCACCCTATCCACCTGAGAGGCAACTTTCAGGGATCTGTGGATATGAACCCCCATATCCCTCTGCTCCTCCACACTGCCCAGAATCCTGCCATTAACTTTGTACTCCACCTTGGAATTTGTCCTTCCAAAGTGCCCCACCTCACACTTCTCCGGATTGAACGCCATCTGCCAATTCTCAGCCCAGCTCTGCATCCTATCAATATCCCTCTACAATCTTTGACAGTCCTCCACATTATCCACAACACCACCGACCTTTGCGTTGTCTGCAAACTTGCTAACCCACCCTTCTACCCCCTCGTCAAAGTCATTAATAAAAATCACGAAAAGTAGAGGTCCCAGAACTGATCCTTGTGGGATACCGCTAGTCACAGCCTTCCACTCGGAATGCACTCTGAATGAATAAGGGGACAACATTTGCCACCCTCCAATCTTCTGGTACCATTCCCGTGGACAACGAGGACTCAAAGATCCTAGCCAACAGTTCAGCAATCTCCTCCCTCACCTCGCGGAGCAGCCTGGGGCAAATTCCGTCAGGCCCTGTGGACTTATCTGTCCTAATATTTTCGAACAGCTCCAACACATCCTCTCTCTTGATATCAACATGCTCTAGAACATTAACCTTACCAACACTGTCCTCAGCGTCATCAATATCCCTCTCCTTGGTGAATACTGAAGAGAAATGTTCATTGAGAACCTCACCCACTTCCACAGCTTCCAGGCACATCTTTTCACCTCTATCTCTAATCGGACCTACCTTTATTCTCGTCATCCTTCTGCTCTTCACATAAGTGAAAAAATGCTTGGGATTTTCCTTAACCTTACTTGCCAAGGCCTTTTCATGTCCCCTTCTTGCTCTCCTCAGCCCCTTCTTAAGTTCATTCCTTGCTACTCTATATTCCTCATGAGCCCTATCTGATCCTTGCTGCTTACACTTTATGTATGCTGCCTTCTTCCACCTAACCAGTTGTTCCACCTCTTTTATCACCCATGGTTCCTTCACCCTGCCATTCTTTCTCTGCCTCACTGGGACAAATTTATCCCTAACATCCTGCAAGAGATCCCTGAACAACGACCACATCTCCCTAGTACATTTCCCTTCAAAAATGTCATACCAATTCACACTTGCAAGTTCTAGCCTTATAGCCTCATAATTTGCCCTTCCCCTATTAAATATTGTCCTGTCCTCTTTGCTCCTATCCTTGTCCATGACAATGCTGAAGGTTAGGGAGCAGTGGTCACTGTCCCCCAAATGCTCACTCATCGAGAGATCTGTCACCTGACCCAGTTCATTACCTAATACTAAATCTAATATGGCATTTCCTCTTGTCGGCCTTTCAACATACTGTGACAGGAATCCGTCCTGGGCACACTTAACAAACTCTGCCCCATCTAGGCTTTTGGTATTAAGCAGGTGCCAATCAATATTTGGGAAATTGAAGTCTCCCATGATAACAACCCTGTTATCCTTGCACCTTTCCAAAATCTGCCTCCCAATCTGCTCCTCAGTATCCCTGCTGCTACCGGGGGGCGTATAGAATATTCCAGTAGAGTAACTGCTCCTTTCTTGTTCCTAACTTCCACCCATACTGACTCTGGAGAAGATCCTTCTACATTATCCACCCTTTCTGCATCTGTAGTATTATCCCTGACCAGTAACGCCACCCCTCCTCCTCTTCCCCCCCCCCCCCCCATCCCTTTTAAAACACTGAACTCTCTTGCCTCTTTCAGTAAACTTGGATATATCCCATCAGGCTCTGGAGACTTATCCACCTTAATGCTCTTCAAGAAACCCAACACCACCTCATTCTTGATCTCAAAATGCCCTAGACATTAGCAAGCCCCACACTGCTCTCACTATCCTCCATATCCTCCTCCTTGGTGTATACCAACACAAAGTACCCATTTTGTACCTCACCCACATCCTCTACCTCCGTGCATAAATTCCCTCCTTTATCCTTGAGCAGTCCTACCCTCTCCCTAGTTATTCTCTTGTTTTTAATGCAAGTAAAATGCCCTGGGATTCTCTTTAATCCTACTTGCCAAGGGCATTTTAATGCCTCTTTTAGCCCTCCCAATCCCCTGCTTGAGTTCTTTCCTAGTTTCTTTATATTCCTCAAAGGGCCTGTCTGATGTTAGGTTCCTGAACCTTATATATGCTTTTCTCTTTTTGATTAAATTCACAACCTCCTTCATCATCCAAGGTTCCCTTAGCTTGCCATCCTTGTCCTTTCTTACTGGAACATGCCGATCCTGAACTTTCATCAGCTGGTCGTTAATCAACTCCCACATATTAGATGTGGACGCCTGATAACAGCTGCTCCCAATTACCCGCCCCCCATTTTCCCCAGCTCCTGTTTGATAATGTCGTAATTTGCTCTCCCCCAATTTAGTACTTTTCTGCAAGTTCCAACCTTATCCTTATTCATAACTACTGTAAAACTTAAGGAGTTGTGATCATTGTTTTCAAAGTGCTTTCCCACTGAAAGGTCAGTCACCTGCCCAGACTTATTTCCCAAAACAAGATCCAGCATGTTCCTCCTCTAGGTGGACCATCCACATACTGTTTCAAGAAACCCTCTTGGATGCACCAAAGATATTTTGCCTGTCTAAGCCTCTTGCACTAACAAAGTCCCAGTCTATATTGATGAAGTTAAAGCCACCCACAGTGACAACAATTGCTTTTACATCTTTCATAATCTGCTTACATATCTGTTTCTCCATCTCCTGGTGGCTGTAGCATAATCCCAATCAGAATAATTGCACCTTTCCTATTTTTGAGCACAACCCGTATTGCCTGAGTGGATGAGCCCTCCTGTATGTCCTCCGAGTGCAGCTGTGACATTTCTCCTGATAAATAATGCAATTCCTCCACCTTTTTTGCTTCCCTCCTCATCATGTCTAAAACATTGAAGCCCTGGAACGTTGTCCCTCTTGCAAACAAGTTTCTGTAATGGCCATAACATCATAGTTCCATGTACTGTTACAGGCTCTAAGTTCATCCTCCTTACTCAAAATACTCCTTGCATCAAACACACTTCAGACCATCAGACTCACTGCGTTCATCAACCTGTCTCTGCCTGCCCTTCTTTTCAGAATTTCTGGTCATAACATTACTTTTCCCTCAATCTTTCCACCTGCTGACTTGCTGCTCTGGTTCCAACCGCTTGTCACTCTGGTTTAAACCCTCCCGATGTAGCATTAACGAACCTCTCTGTGAGGGTATTGGTTCCTGTCCAGTTCAGCTTGATGACTTTTCATCGGAGTAGATAGAAATGGAATAGGCAGGTTGCAGAATGCAGCATCCATGGGTTCTTCATACTAAACAGTAACTTAGAGGTGAGTGAAAAGGACAGGTCTTCTGCCAAACATCCTTCATTGGTGGTGAATTACAGTCAGGCAACAATAGTCGCTGTATCAAAATTAGAGTACACATAGTTCTTAAAGATACACACACACCTGTTGCCCTAAAATGAAGTAACAAACTCATGACAACAATAACTAGCTATATGCATTAAATTATTTCTATCCTCAGATGGGTTCTCCTACGACCCCATCTGTAATACCCTCCAATCCATCACTAGTTTACCACACTAATCGATCTGAACTGAGGAGACTGTTAAGAGCCACTCATATTGGTAAATTTAGAGTCTCATATAAGCCAGTCTCTTCTTAGGCAGTTCCTCAGGGTCAAAAATAACACTTCCACTCCAGTTCTGCAGGTTCTGAGGTAATGGTGAGGCCAACCTTGGATCCACAGGCTCTGCCACAGGTGGAGTGGGAGGTGCCTGATTGGATGGATAGCTTGGGTGGAGGTGCACTCCTTCTGCAGTTTATGCTCGGGTTTCCTGGACTCGAGGTTTTCAATATAATCCTGAGTGCTCCATGCCCACTTTGTGTAGTCATGATCCAGAGATTTTCACAAGACAATTGAGAATGTTGCATATTTTTTAAGGAGGCTTTCAGCATATATTTGAATGTTTTCCTCTGTCCTCCACTAATATCTTTCCATGATAGAACTTGGAATCATGGGTTTGTTTCAGGAGTCCAGAGTCAGGCATGTGAATGATATGACCTGCCCAATGGAACCAACTGTGTGAGGACAGGTTGGGGGACTGATCAAATACATAGAAACATGGAAAACCTACAGCACAGTTCAGGCTCTTCGGCCCACAAATCTGTGCCGAACATGTCTCTACCTTAGAAATTACTAGGCTTACCCATAGCCCTCTATTTTTCTAAGCTCCAAGTATCTATCCAAAAGTCTCTGAAAAGACCCTATTATATCTGCCTCCACCACCATTGCCGGCAGCCCATTCCACGCACTCACCACTCTCTGAGTAAAAAACTTACCCCTGACATCTCCTCTATACCTACTCCCCAGCACCTTAAACCTGTGTCCTCTTGTGGCAACCATTTTAGCCCTGGGAAAAAGCCTCTGACTATCCACATGATCAATGCCTCTCGTCATCTTATGCTCCTCTATCAGGTCACCCCTCATCCTCCATCGCGCCAAGGAGAAAAGGCTGAGTACACTCAACCTGTTTTCATAAGGCATGCTCCCCAATTCAGGCAACATCCTTGTAAATCTCCTCTGCACCCTTTCTATGGCTTCCACATTCTTTCTGTCATGAGGCGACCAGAACTGAGTACTCCAAAGGGGGTCTGACCAGGGTCCCATATAGCTGCAACATTACCTCTTGGCTCCTAAATTCAATTCCACGATTGATGAAGGACAATACACTGTATGCCTTCTTAACCACAGAGTCAACCTGTGCAGCTGCTTTGAGTGTCCTATGGACTCGGACCCTAAGATCTCCTCTGATCCTTCACACTGCCAAGGGTCTTACCATTAATTCTATATTCTGCCATCATATTTGACCTACCAAAATGAACCACTTCACACTTATCTGGGTTGAACTGCATCTGCCACTTCTCAGCCCAGTTGTGCATCCCAGCTACGTCCAGCTGTAACCTCTGACAGCCCTCCACACTATCCACAACACCTCCAACCTTTGTGTCATTAGCAAACTTACTAACCCATCCCTCTACTTCCTCATCTCAGTCATTTATAAAAATCACAAAGAGTAAGGGTCCCAGAGCATATCCCTGAGGTACATGGCAGATGCAGTGCAATATGAATAAATGTGAGGTTATTCATTTTGGTAGTAATAACAGGAACATATATTATTACCTGGATGGTGATGGATTGGAAAGAGGGGAGGAGCAATGAGACCTTGGTGTCCTTGCGTACTAGTCACTGAAGATAAGCATGTAGGAAGAGTAGGTGCTTAAGAAGACAATGGTATGTTGGACTTCATGGTGAGAAGATTCGCGTATAGGAACAAAGATGTCTTACTGCAATTGTACAAGGCCCTGGCAAGAACATACCTTGAGTATTGTGTGAAGTTTTGGTCTTCTTTCCTGAGCAAGGATGTTCTTGTTATGGAGGGAGTTCAGTGAACATTCACCAGAATGATTCCTGGGATGGAAGGACTGATGTATAAAGAGAGATTGGGTCAATTAATCTTACATGTACTGCAGGTTAGAAGATTAAGAAGGGATCTCATAGAAACCTACAAAATTCTAATAGGACTGGACAGATTTGATTAGAGAAGCTTGCTCCCAATGGTGGGGGAATCCAAGACCAGTGGTCACAATCTAAAGATAAGTTGTAGACCATTTTAAGACTAAAATGAGAAGAAACTTCTCCCAGAGACAGATGACCCTGTGAAATGCTCCACCACAGAAAGCTACTGAAGCTCCATATCAATAAATATATTCAAGAAAGAGTTGGATATTTTTCTTGGGGCCATGGGGATCAAGGCATTATGTGGGGAAAATGGGAACAGGGTACTGAATTTGGGTGATCAACCATGATCACATTCAATGGTGGAGCAGTCTCAAAGATCCAAAGGGCGATTCCTGATCCTATTTTCTATGATTCTTCATTTCTACATCTTCTTTAGTTAGAGGTGGCTATTGAGATATGAGAAGTTGTGCTCATGCTGGCAGAGAACTTTTGGTTTGGAAATATTGAACATAGGGCCCATCCTCTTGTATGGTTCAGTGAATGAGTCAATGATGACTTTGAGCTGAACCTTCAAATGCATGCAAACACCAGCATTATCTGCATATTAAAGCCAGATTACTAAGATTTGGGTAACATTAGTTCTGGAGTGAGGAGGTGACATTGATTCTGAAGTGAAGGGACCATAGATGGAACATCATCAAAAATGGAGACAAATGCATCTGCCATAAGTACAGAGAGATATCACACTGCCTACCAAAGGGAAAGTCATTTCCAGGGTCCTCCTCAACCAGCTCCTTCCAGTGATCGAAGAGTTGCATCCAGAATCGCAACATTGATTCCGGCCATCGTCTCGTTTCCAGAGCCAAGGGTACCCCATCCTCAATAGCCAAGCTGCAATATGCAGACAATGCTTGTCGATATGCACATTGGAAGGCAGAGCTCCAAGTCATTGTGACTTGTTCACCGAAACATTCAAGAGCATGGGCCTTACACTTAACATCCCCAAGCAAAGGTCCTCCACCAACTTGTCCTTGCTGTACAATGCCGACCTCTGACAATAAAGTTTCATGGAAAGATCCTGGCAAACATGGACCGCTTCCAATGTCTTGGGAGTCTCTTCTCAGCAAAGGCTGAGATCGACAATAAAATTCACCATTGGTTTCAGTGCACCAGCACAGTCTTTGGTCATTTGAGAAAAGAATGCTTGAAGATTGAAACTTTCAAAACCAGAAGAAAGTTTGTGATTTGTTATTGTATTCAACATTTCTGAAGGATTACCTGTATAACTTCCAACTTCTGCTTGAGCTCTTAAGCCAAAGATTCCAAACCACCTTGCTCTTCTCTCCCTCAGCAAAGTCTAGAACCTTCTTCTTGTATGCTGTCAATTCATGTGCCACTAAAAAGTGTGCAGTGAGGAGAGCTTCCTCTGTCTGACCCTCCGGAAACAGAATGCAATATTTTCTGTCTCCCTGTATATCATAGTTCTTGCACATTCATTGTTGCAGCAAGCTGAAATTTTCACACCTATTTTAGCATAACAAGAACACGTGAAAATAAGAGCAGGACCAAGTCATCAGGCATTCAATATGACTGATCTATGCTGGCCTCAACTCCTCTTGTACAGTTCCCCATGATCCTCAATTCCTCGATCTTTCTATGTCCACCTTAAATAGTGATCTGGCCTTCACCAAATTTTGGGGGCAAAGAATTCTAGAGATTTACTACCCTCTGACAGGTTAAATTAATAATAAACATAAGCTTAGATAAAGGAAAGATGAATCAGGAGCATGAAAGTTGAAGGCCAAGGATATTAGTTACACCTTAGTGGACCATTGTTAGGTGATATTTCTTTGTCTGGTGCAAGAAGCATTCTCAGCCATGTCATCTCCAACTGCCCAGATAGTTTTTTCTTCTTCTGGCATTTCATAGAATGTGAAAAATCCTTTACTTGGGCAGCTCCAGCTGTCCTTGGCCAGATAGCTGGGGTCAGGAAGTGATTTCCCTATGTACTAATCACTGGGTACCATCACAGACTCCTTGTTGGACATTACAGCCTCTTTGTCCTTGTCCAGCAAGCTTCCTTCTACACCAATCTTGCAGCACATGCAAAAATGTTCATCTTTGGACCAGTAAAATGCTGTTCCAGCCAAAGTTGTTGGAAAATAGACAATTCCTTTCTAGCTTCTCCCTGATCCAGAGTTTCCACAATTTGCATTGCAGCCACTCCATATTGATTGGTGTCAGGTGCTTCCAATCAACCCAATCAGTGTCGTCCCTACTTTGGGAGTGTTCAGTGGGACAGTGCTGAGGGGGTAGCATGTCCTCC
This sequence comes from Pristis pectinata, assembly GCF_009764475.1. Taxonomy (NCBI): domain Eukaryota; kingdom Metazoa; phylum Chordata; class Chondrichthyes; order Rhinopristiformes; family Pristidae; genus Pristis; species Pristis pectinata. The sequence continues at coordinate 101,352 of NC_067435.1, forward strand.
TTTAAGCTGATTCTGTGTAATTACTTGGTGGTGATCTGAAGGGATCTGTGTCCTTCAGCAATGCTAATACTTGCTCTGATGGATATGCTACTGTTAAAGGTGAGAATACTACAGTGACAGAGAAAAGAAAATCAAAAGACAGCAGACAAGCTTTTCTGGGAACAAATTCTCTGAGGGTGCAAAATATTGTTTCCTCACTTTTTTTAAACTGATGATTGCTTTATGATTTCCTCCAATTCATTTCTTTCGTAAAAGACTTGTTGGTAACTTCTGGACTTCCCACAGTATAGAGGAAATAATCATCCACCCTTTAGATTACAATGATACAGAACATTGTATCTGAGTGCAAATACAGCAGAATCTGAGTGCAAATGCTTTGCTGACAACATGTGCATTAATATAGCACCATTAACCCTTCAAAGAAGCAGAATCAGACAAGAAATAACTTTGGGATAAATTTAGGAGAAAGTGGCCAAATTTTGTCTATTAAGATGGTAAATCCAAACCAAGCACCTGGAACAGTCAAAGGTACCACCAGCAGTTGTTTGCCAAAGGAAGTGAAGGTGCAGGAGGGGACAGATTTGGAACACAGTTTATGTTAAGTTACATTAATGACCTGAAGGTGGAAACAAAATGTAAGGTTTCTAAGTTTGCTGATGATACATAAATAGGTGGAAGGGTGTTTTGTGATCAGAAGGTTAATTCTGCAACAGGATATAGATAGATTGAATGATTAGGAGAAAAACTGACAAATGGAGTTTAATGTGGGACATGTGAGATCATGCACTTCAGTAAGAGAAATCAAAATGTGGTTTGTTATCTAAATGGAGAGAGACTGCAAGTGAGTTTTCAGAAGGGTTTAGGTAAATTGCAAAAAGTTAGCAGGCAGATCAAACAAGTAGTTAAGAAGGCAAATGGCGTAGAACATCAAACAGTACAGCACAGGAAGAGGCCTTTTGGTCCACCATGTCTGTGCTGACCATGATGCCAAATTAAACTAGTCCCTGTGCCTGCACGTGATCCATATCCCTCCATTCTCTGTATGTTAATGTGTCTGTCTAAATGCCTCTTCAACCGCACTATTGTGTCTATTTCTACCACTGTCTGGTAGCACGTTCCATGCACCTACCGATTTTGTGTAACAAAACTTGCCCCACACATCACTTTTTAAATCTTCCCCACTCACCTTAAAGCTGTGCCCTCCGGTCATAGAGTCACAGAGTCATATAGCATGGAAACAGGCCATTTGGCCCAAGTGGTTCATGCCGACCAAGATTCCCATCTGAGCCAGCCTTATTTACCTGCATTCGGCCCATATCCCTTTAGATCTTTCCTATCCACCCTTCAGTCTTCTTCACCTGTCACTAATGATGACACATAAATCTCACGGCTCTTGCAATTTCTTCTCCAGCTTCCCACAGTGTTCTTGGATATACCTGATCAGGCCCTGGAGATTTATCTACCTTCATATATTTTAAGACATCCAATACCTCCTCTGATATAATGCAGACTATCCCCAAGACCTTCTGATAGACTATCTCAAGGTCCAAAGTCTTCATGTCTTTCTCCATGGTAAAAACAGAGGGGAAATACTCATTGAGGACCTTGCCCATCTCCTGCAGTTCCATACAAAGATGTCCACTTTGGTCTTTGAAGACTTCTATTCTCTTCCTTCTATTACTCTTTTGCCTTTAAAATACGTACACAATCTCTTTGGATTCTCCTTAAATTTTGCTGCCAAAGCTATTTCATGCCTGCCTTTTGCCCTTCTGATTTCCTTCTTGAGTATACTCCTGCAACCCATATACTCCTTTCAGGATTCACTTGATCCCAGCTGTCTGTACCTGATCCATGCCTCCTTCTTTTGCCTGACCAGTGCCCTAATATCTCTCATTGCCCAGGGTTACCTACTCCTGTCAGGCTTACCTTCAGATGAACTCTCGATATCTATCATTTAAGAGCCTTCCACTTGCCAGATATCCCTTTGCCTGCAAACAACCTACTCCAATCAACTTTCGCAAATTCTTGTCTAATACCATCAAAATTTGTCTTGCCTCAATTTAGAACTTTAACTTGTGGACGGATCTGTCCCTCTCCCTCACTTATTGAGAGCTAATGGAACTATGATCACTGGTCCCAAAGTGCTCCCCTGCTGACACCTCAGTCACTTGTCCTGCCCCATTTCCCAAGAGTAGGTCAAGCTTTTCCCTCTCCCTGTTATGGCCTTCAATATATTGCATGAGGAAACTTTTCTAAACACCACAAATTCCAGTTTGTCCAACTTCTCATAGCTAATAATCTCTAATCCAGGCAGCATCCTGGTGAACCCCTTCTGCACTCTCCTCAAAGCCTCCACATCCTTCCTATAATGTGGCCAGAAGTATACACAATACTCCAAGTGTGGACTGACCAAAGTTTTATGCAATTGCAATATGACTTCCTGACTATTGTACTCAATGCCCCAACCGATAAGGGAAACAAAGCCATATACCTTCTTTACCACCCTATCTACTTGTGTAACCACTTTCAGGGAGCTTATGGACTTGGACTCCAAGATCCCTCTGTACATCGATGCTGTTAAGGGTTCTGCCATTTACTGTATTCTCTTCCCTTACCAAAGTGCAACACCTGACACTTACCCAGATTAATTTCCATCTGCTATTATTCCACTCATATCTGCAACTGATCTATGTCCCACTCTACCTTGTTAGTTGTTGGCTTTTATTGCAAAGGGGTTGAAGTTTAAGAATATGGAGACTTTGTTAGAATTGTATGGGTTGTTGGTAAAGCCACACCTGCAATACTGTGTACAGTTTTGATCTAAAGGATGTAGTAGCATTGGGAGCTGTCCCAAGGAGATTCAATGGACTCATTCCTGGGGTGAGGGGTTGGTCCTATGAAGAGATGCTGGACTGTTGGTCTTCTATCCTTTGAGTTTAGGTGATCTTCATCAAACATGTAAGATCCAAAGGGGACTTGACAGGGTAAATGTTGAGATTGTTTTACTTGTGGGAGAGTCACAAACAAGCAGACATAGCTACAAAATAAGGGGACAGTAAATTAAAACAGGTGCACAGAAATTTCTTTTCTCAGACAATGGTGAATCTCTAGAATTCTCTGCCCCTGAGATTGGTGGAGGCCAGATCATTAGATCTATTTAAAGTGGATATAGGTAAATATTTGGAGGATTGAGGGGAATTGAGGGTTATGGGGAAAGAGCACATAAGAAGAGTTAAGGCCTGTATGGATCAGCCATGATCATATTAAATGGCGAAATAGGCTTGAGAGGTCTTTTGGCCAACTCCTTGTGTTCTTTGTCAATGTAGAATTTAAGGGGAGTTAGCAAGCTGTCAAAAGCAGGGGAACCCAAGGAGGGGGCTGGAAATGAAGCGTATCGGGCTCTGATGCTTTGAGTGATCATCATTTGGCACTGAGATTGTATCATTCACATTCAAATTTCCATTGTTTACACTTAACTTGTTCTGAACCATAATTCCATTTCTAGAAAACGAGTGCTATTCTGGTGCAGAATGTTTAACTGCTTATCTGTTCTGGTGAACATAAGATTGCAGTTCACTTTTTATGGTTGCCACTTAATATCCATAGGTCATTGTCTGGAAGTTACCGAATTGTTCAAATTGTTTTAGAGGAAATAACTTTAAGGTAAGAGGGGTAAAGATTAAAGGAGACTTACAAGGCATGTTTTTTTACACAGAAAGCAACAGGTGCCTGGCACTTGAACAGGCAGGAATGGATGGATATAGACCATATGCAGGCAGATGGGATTAGTCTAAATTGGCATCAAGGTTGGTACAGACATTATGGATCAAAAGGCCTGTTCCTGTTCTATCTTTATAAAATCCTTCCCCACCAACTTCTCATGGTAGTTGAGCTGGGCAATAAATGCTGCCTCTGAAAAAAACAAACTAGTTTACAACAGAATTTCTAAGAAGATAGATATTGCACAACATGGAAATATTGTGGCTGTTTATAAACTCTCTACAGGTAGAATAGTAGATTAAGGGGTTTGAGACAATTGGCAGTGAATCATGAGCTTGAATCCCACCAAGAATCCCAACAAGTAACTTGAGAATGTAACTTCCAGATGAATTAAATCTGCAATTTGTAACTAAAAGCCTGACACTGTAACTATGGGATGATTGTAAAAACTCATCTGGTTCACTGATGTCTTTAAGAGAGTTGTCCTTGCCTGGTCTGGCCTGCATGTTGGGGTGACTTGGGTTCTGGAGTGGGAGTGGCATCAGGATTATCTCCATTCCAGTGGGGAGCTTGTTAGAGGAGAGATGCAACAATGCATTGGGGCAATGATACAGACTTGCGTGACCCTAGTCTGCACTGAGATTGTCTCTCTTGTAGACCTATTAGTTAGGATCATGGCTTACATAGTTGGAGCACCTCTTTTGAATGTGTACACCTTATTGCAGGTGAGACACTGTGCCCTGTGTGATGTCAAGAAGATGCAGGAAGCGACACGAATACTGTCATGAATAGAATGGGAAAAAGAGCTGAAGGAGGGGACATGAACAAGACTGAAACATGGACTGTTCCACATATCCATCAAAGACATAGACATAGTTTATGCCCATGTGAATTCACGTAGTTACACCTTTGACTTATAAAAAGTGAATGGAGTGTGAGAAGTTGTTCAAAATGAGAATGAGTTCAGCCTGGCAAAGGAGAGTTGTGATAGAGAACTGGTTGTTCCCCTGTTCAAGGAATATGTGAAAAGCCTTCAGACCATCCAGGTATGAGGACAGATAGAAAGGAGTGGTGCTGGAATAAAGGACTACAATGCTGGAACTGATGAACAGAAGATCTGAACTGAGGAATGATGTCACAGACTGTCCAGGTGACAACGGTCTGAAGTTCAGTTGTGTTGTGGTCCAGTGAGAGGTATGATGAGGTGAGTGAAAACTGATCTTCATTCTCTCCCTTGACGTTTATTTGTTACATTAATAACTTAGAGATGAGATTACTGGGGCCTTGACCAAGATCTTCATGTACTCTCTAGTCACAAGTAAAGTCCCAGAGGACTGGCGAGTTTTGGTACTCAAGAAGGGAAATAGGGATAATCCTGGAAACTATAGATTGATGAGTCTCAGATCAGTGGTATTGAAGCTATGGAGAGGATTCTTAGGGATAAGATTTATGAGCATTTGGAAAACCATGGCCTAATTAGGGACAGTCAGCATGGCTTTGTGCAGAGCAAGTCATATCTTACTAACTTGATTGAGTTTTTCAAGGAGGTGGTGAAGGTGATTGATAAAGGTAGAGCTGTGGATGTTGTCTATATGGATTTTAGTAAGGTGTTTAACAAAGTCCCTTATGGTAGGCTCATACAGAAGATTAAGATGCATGGGATCCATGGTGACTTGGCCATTTGGATTTAGAATTGGCTTGCCCATAGAAGACAGAGGGTAGTGTTCGATGGACTTATTCGGGCTGGAGATCTGTGAACTGTGGGTTCCACAGGGATCCGTACTGAGACCTCTGCTGTTTGTGATGTATATAAATGACCTAGATGAAAACGTGGATGGGTGGGTTAGTAAATCTGCAGACAATATGAAGATTGGTAGCATTGTGGATGGTGTAGAAGATTGCCAAGGATACAGTCAGATATAGATCAGTTGAAGATATGGGCGGAGAAATGACAGATGGTATTTAATCCAACCAAGTGTAAGCTGTTGCACTTTTGGAGATCAAATATAAAGGGACAGTAGACTGTTAGTGGCAAGACCATTAACAGTGTTGATGTGGAGAGGGATCTTGGGATCCAAGTCTATTGCTCCTTGAAAGTGGCTGCACAGGTTGATAGGTTGGTAAAGAAGGCATATGGCATCCTCACCTTTATTAGTTGAGGCATTGATTTCAAGAGTCAGAAAGTTATGTTGTAGCTTTATAAAATTCTAGTTAGACCGAATCTGGAGTATTGCATTCAATTCTGGTTGCCCCATTATAGGAAGGATGTGGAGGCTTTGGAGGGGATGCAGAAGAGATTTACCAGGATGCTACCTGGAGTTGAGGGCATATACTATAAGGAAGGGTTGTTTTCTCTGGAGCAGCAGAGGCTGAGGGGAGACCTGAGGTTTATAAGTTTATGAGAGGCATAGATAGAGTAAACAGCCGGTATCTTTTTCCCAGGGTTGAAATGTCTAATACCAGAGGGCAAACATTTAAGGTGAGAGGGGGAAAGTTCAAAGGAGATGTGCGGAGCAAGATTTTTTCACAGACAGTGATGGGTGTCTGGAAGGCACTGCCAGGGGTGGTGGTGGAGGAAAATATGACAGAAGCGTTTAGGAGACATTTTGGCATATAAATATGCAGAGGAAGGATATGGACATTGTGTAGGCAGAAGGGATTAGTTCAGTTAACTGTTTAAGTGCTAATTTAATTAGTTTGGCTCAACATCATCAGCTGAAGAGCCTGTTCCTGTGCTGTACTATGCTCTAACTTATGTTGCTTCCAGTACTTCTATGGAATGCCTTACTGCCAATTTCTATCCTGCTTTCATATTCCAAAGGTTCTTCTCTTTCCTTTCTTGACATCTCTATACACATCTTAGAGGATGATTTAGATACCAATATCCATTGTAAGTCCACTAATTCCCTTAGCTTACTTGGCCACACCTCCTCAATCCATGCTTCCTGTGAGGACTCCATTCCATTTTTCTAGTTTCTCTGTCTCATAGTATCTGATCCGATGAGGAAACTTGTGGGGAGATTTGTTAGTGCTGTTGAGATGGGTTTAAACAAATGTGAATGAGACACAGAATAGATTTAGGGTTGGTTGTTGGGGGGTGGTACAGTCAAATGCAGAAGGAAAACTAGGCCTGTCCGGTAGGCAAAGCAGACGTGGGCGTGCTGAGGCACACCGGAGGAATGCAAGGCTAAATTGCATCTATTTTAATGCAAGAAGTCTGACTTGTAAGGCAGATGAACTTAGACTGTTGTATAGTGTTACATACCAGCAACAATAGAAACACAATGAACCAGGTTTATTTGTTAGAATCTATTCATTAATAACTTCTTGTAATAATAAGAGAAATAAAAACATTAGATATCAGGCATTTACCCCAAAATAAACCCGAAGTGTGTGTGTGACAAGTTCTCAAACCCTAAGTCTAGGAATAGTTCTCAAAGTTTTATGATGGCAAACCAGTTCAGTTCAGCAAGTCATGAAGTAGAACGATGAGCAAAGGCTTCTGAAAACCACATTAGAATGTAGAGTAGAATGTAGAGAAAATAGAGAGAAGGAGTTTACAAAATCCACAAGTTCCACGATGGAACTAATAAGACACCTCAATCGCCGAAGATCTCCATTGTTTTGTTCCGAAGTATCTGCCACACCGAGGGCACTCGATACATGGCTGCCCACAGATATACCTGCTTTCCAGTACAGGTTAATGACAAAGTGGACTCCACAGATTGCTCCAAAAATCCATGTATGGATTTGTAAAGTGACAGTCACTTTGATTGTGCTTCACCCATAGATATAGAAACAGGCAGTCGGTGTTACCATCTCTCTCGCCCTCTCTGCAATTGCCAGCATGTTCCAGTTACAGTCACTTTTTTGTCCACTCTCAGTAGTCAGATAAAGCCACACACACCACCATTCAGGCACCTTAAAGGGACACTCATCAAGTAGCAACCTGGGCTCGTAACAATAGCATATAGGAAGATGATGTTCATATCACAGAGATATTATTGAAAGAATGGCAGGATGGCAACTCAACATACTAGAGCATTGGAAAATGAATAAAACTGCAGATGTTGGAATCCAAATCAAAAACAACAAATACTAAAGGAACAACCAGTCAACCAGAATCTACAGAAAGACAAACCAGTCAACCTATCAATGTTTCTGGTCAGCAATCCTTCTTCAGAAGAAGGGGTTTCTGTCGGATAAGAACTGAACATGGCACATCATTTCACGGGTGGATATCCTGATATAATGCCTGGATATTCCACCTTAAATACATAGCATTGGCAACCATAGTATTTCAGGTATAATATCGTCTTGAACCCCCTTCTTCCTTTATCTTGTTGGATAAGTGGTGTTGCCTTACACTGCTAATGTTGTACCCACACAACATTCCTTGTTCACCCCGTGTATGTTTGCATCAATGAAGAGTGGGATTTTATTGTTCTTTATATCACAAAAGCCAATTTATACTTGACTGAGCATACAGCTGCCATAAATGGTACAAATTATGACCCTGGATGTGTTCCTTTCTGTTTCCCCTTTACCCTTGATGATCTCATTCAATGTTTTCTCTGAACACTAGAAAACCCCTACCTCATAGAACATTACAACACAGGAACAGGCCCTTCAACCCCCCCCCCCCATGTATGTGCCAACCATGAGTTCAAGGGCCACGAGGTAATATTGCAGCTCTATAGAACTCTGGTTAGACCACACAAAGTAATGTGTTCAGTTCTGGTTGCCTCATTATAGGAAGGATGTGGAAGCTTTAGAGAGGGTGCAGAGGAGATTTACCAGGATGCTGCCTGGATTGGAGAACATGTCTTATGAGGATGGGTTGAGTGAGCTGGGGCTTTTCTCCTTGGAGAGAAGGAGGATGAGAGGAGACTTGATAGAAGTGTACAAGATGATGAGGCACAGATTGAGTGGACAGTTGGAGACTTTTTCCCAGGGTGACAATGGCTAACACGAGAGGGCATAATTTTAAGGTAATTGGAGGAAGATATAAGGCGGATGTCAGAGGTAAGTTTTTTACACAGAGAGTGGTGGTGCGTGAAACGCACTGCCGGCAGAGGTCGTGAGGGCAGATACATTAGGGATATTTAAGAGACTGTTAGATAGACACATGAATGATCGAGAAGTGGAGGGCTATGTGGAAGGGAAGGGTTAGATAGATCTTAAAGCAGGATAAAATGCCGGCACAACATTGTAGGCCAAAGGGCCTGTACTGTGCTGTAATGTTCTATGTTTTGTGATGCCAATATAACTAATCCTTAGCTGTCATTTTCAAGAGATTCTGGACCAATTTTCGGATTGTCTTTCCCTGTGTTATTCAGTCCCAACAATATCTTGTTCAGTTGTCCAACATAATTTTGTTTTCCCACACATGTTTACATCAGTCCAGTTCCTGGTGGCATTCCTTGTTGCTGTTCAAATCTCAAAACATTCCTCTAATCCTCCTGTCTTCCTTCAACCTCTTATAATTTTCGTCACATCCAGTTCCTCTTTCACAGATTCCCCTTTCCATTTCCACTATACCTTGCTGATTCAGACCAAGTAAGTCTTTACCATTCTCCATAATAACCCTCTGTTTTTCAGTTGGTATTCTGAGGGAAATAACACATATGGGAAAGGAATGTGCCCACAGTGTAACATAACACATACTGCTTCATACTTTAAATCATTATGTAAGCATATTTAGGTAACGGTGATGATCAACATATTGATAGGCTCCTATTCCAGCGACAGATACTTTCCGCCTCTACTTTATTCTTTTGCCAACAGTTCCCTCCTTTCTGCACATTCATGAACTGAAGTATCCTGTGGGATCCATGTGTTATATCAAGGTCTGCATTTCAACATTTTACGATTCCTTGATATCTTTTGGCCATTCTAGGCCAACTGATCATATGTTCTTCCAACCTTAGGAAGGGAGACTCTATATTTTGTTGGGTGGTTTATAAAACATTTTGAACATTGTTTTTGGCATTTGATTACCCCTTTCAACCATCCAGATGATTGTGGATTGTGTCTAACTTGGAAAGCTATCTCCATGAGCTACTGTACCCAAGAGAAAACATTACTGGTGAAATCTGTCCCAGTGACTAATAATCAGGAATGGTATTCCCCACCTACAGAAGATCTCACAACATTCTTGCTGCTGTGAGTGCAGTGTTCCAGTTTGTGAATCTATCTGGCAGGATATATAATCCAATGAAAATACAGTCAGAGGATCCATAAAATCATTCTGAATATTGATCCAAGATCCATTGAAGGAGACAGGCTTCACAATAGTACACCGGTTGACTGATTGCCAGATTGTGCTGTGGATATGGAAAGCAATGTGAACTTCATCCCCAAATTCCTTCTCCATTATCTACTGTAGCCTGATATCCAGATTTATGTTTAGCATAAGCTGCACTGAATAAAGGCTAGTGAGGGTAAGAATGGAGCAGGTCAAACAGTTGAGTGCAAATAAATGAGGACCACTGACCTTTGAGAATTCAGAGATGGTGTTATGCATGAGGGGGTGTCTGTGGAGTTTATCGTTGTCATGAAAACATGAGTGCAGTTAGTCTACTGTATTGAGCTGGCAGAAGGGGACCTTGCTAATGCCACTCATGAACACCCTCATGTGGTTCTCACATTGCTTGCAGTGAAACAAGGTCAGACTCTGAGAGGATACAGACATTGGCTGGGAGATGAGCTCTTAGGGGTTTTTCCACAGCAAGCACTTTGGGCAGCTTGTTTTTCAACCTCATCTACTGGTGAATTTTCCCTTAGAGTTCAGCAGGAGTGCACCCAAACCTTGTCTATATCTCTCTTCCTGGTCACACCCACAGTATCACATTTATACGCCAAAACAATTGTTGCATGAAGTAAGAATTTACCTTCATAACCATAGATGTTATTCTGTGCATACCTTGGGGAAAAAATGCACAGGTAACATTGGCATTGTCAGACCAAATGTTAACACTTTTGGAATTAGTGATGAGTGTGGCTACTTCTGTATATTGTTCAGTGTGGGTGATATAAAGGCATCACATGAATTTGCTCAACAGAACAACAAAACCAGAGCATGACATGTTACCCTGACGGAACGACAACCAATCAATGACATAATCTGATGCTCCAGTCCTGATGCAAGATTTCGACCCGAAGTGTCGACAATTTCTTTCCTTCTATAGATGCTGCATGACCTGCTGAGTTCCTCCAGCACATTGTTTGTTTCTCCATCAATTTGTTTGGATTGAATTAGAGTGATGCATATCCAATGGTGGAGGGGGGCAGAAATAAGGGAGATTGTCATGTGAGAATCCTGGTGGCAAGGATGAAATTCATTAAAGTGTGACTGCCAGGTGATGGAGAGTCAGCAGCAATGTCCAGAATCTTCATTGCCAAAGGACACCAATGTGTCATGTAAGAGCAAAGGCACAATGTGAGCCGGCCAGTATTTCTTTAATAGTCCCGTACCACAGGAAATGTTCACCTGCCTGAAGTGGTCACTGATTATCTCGGGATGAATGCATCAACTCTGTCCCTCTCGAAATCCTGCAGGCATATGCATGTGGATGCATCCTGCCATGACATTTCTGGCACATCCAGGCTGGTTTTACTCTCTTTCACCTGCTTCTGTAGGACAGGGTCAGCTGGGGTGGGTGAAATAAGATATGTGTTATGAACCGCAATGGACAATGAATACTTTAACTGTTTCTATTTCAGTTCAACCAGATTGTACAGTGGCGATGTAATCTTGATGAAATGATGATCAAAGGTATGCTGATGGAAGCCAGACGAAGAAACTACTGCAGTGTAGGTTTTGTGGTAGATGCAGGTCAACCAGCAGCAAATGTATATTTAACTATACCTATACTAGGATGGCTATAGGGTAAAAGGAAGTTTGTGGTCCATGCACCCAGAAAGAGACCAAGCTTAATATCTCAGTATTCAGTTATGTGCCAAAGGGCTCTGTAATGAATGTCAAAAGAACAAGCTATGAGCTGAAGGTGCCTCCAGAGGAGCTGATGTCTGGTTGTTCAGGGTTGGCTATCTCTCCTTTACTCTGAAATCCTGTGGTCTGGCTGTCCAAAAGACTTTGAAATTCACAGAAGAGCTATAATATTAGCTCCAATGAATATGGATTTAACCTTAAAAGCTTTTGAAAATGTTATTGTTCAAACCATTGTTGAGATGAAACCCATTAATCAGCCCTTTGAAATACTGATAAACCCATAATTTTTTCTCACAGATCACCTCTGTGTGCGGCTACGGACAGCTTAACATATGGACTTTAAACAAAATAAATGGAAGTAGGTGGCACATCAAAGGAGTGCTGAGAAAATTCGTAAAATCAGTTGTGTATTAAGCAGAAATGCAGAGACTTTCCAAATATCTTTTCATTTGAAATGTACTTTAATTATAGATGACACCTTGTTTCGGTTAGAGTGATGAGCAGGTCTGGCATGAGTAGGCAACTTTGGTTGACAAGGGCTATCGAGGCTCTGGTCAGGAAAAAATAGGAGGCATATGTCAGGTATAGGCAGCTGGGTTACAAATCCCCTGAGGATGTAGGATGTACATAAGGGATGTAGGAGTACACTTAGGACAGAAATCAGGAGGGCAGAAAGAGAACATTAGATCTCCTTAGCAGATAAGGTAAAAGAGTGTCTCACAAGATTCTATAAGTGTATTAAGAGCAAAAGGGTAACTAGGGAGAGAGTGGGTCCCCTGAAGGATCAATGTGGTCATCTATGTGTGGAGCCAGGGGAGATGGGTGGGTCTTAAATCAATACTTCATGTCTATATTTACTGTGAAGAAGGTCATGGAAACTGTTTAGTTCAGGGAGGAGAACAGTGATATCTTGAAACATATCAACATTACAAAAGAGGAGGTGTTCACAATCTTGAAGTGCAAAAAGATGGATAAATTCCCAGAGCCTGACCAAGTGTATCGTAAGACACTGTGGGAATGTAGGGAAGAAATTATAGGGGCCCTGGCACAGATATTTATTTTATATTCATTAGCCATGAGTGAGGAACCAGAAGACCAGAGGGTGGCCAATGTTGTGCCTTTATTTAAGGAGGGTTGCAAGGACAAACCAGAGAACTACAGGCTGGTGAGCCTAACATCAGTGGTGGGAAAGTTACTGGAGGGAATTCTGAGATACAGGATCTACCTGCCTTTGGAAAGACTGATTAGGGATAGTTGGCATGGCTTTGTATATGGGAAATCATGTCTCACAAATTTGACTGAGTTTTTTCAGGAGGTAACCAAGAGGATTGATGAGGGCAGGGCAGTAGATATTGTCTACATGGACTTTAGCAAGGTTTTTGACAAGATTCTGCATGGTAGGCTGGTCTAGAAGGTGAGATCTCATGAGATCCAGGTATCCAGGTGAGTTAGCCAATTGGATACAAAAATTGGCTTGGTGGTAGGAGTCAGAGGGTGGTAGTGGAGGGTTGTTTTTCAGATTGGAAGCCTGTGACCAGTGGTGTGCCACAGGGATCGGTGCTAGGTCCACTGTTGTTTGTCAGTTTGGATGAGAATGTAGGTGGCATGATTAGTAAGTCAGTTTGTGACACCAAAATTGGTGGTATAATGATCAGTGAAGAAGGTTGTCTAAAGGTTACAACAGGATGTAGCTCAGCTTGGTAAATGGGCAAGGGAATGGCAGATGAAACTTAATGGACATGTGGAGGAATGCATTTGGGGAAGTTAAACCAGGGCAGGACATACACAATGAAGGGCAGGACCCTTGGGAGTCTTGTAGAAAGTGGTGACGCAGGTAGACAAGGTGGTGAGGAAGGCTTTTGGCATGCTTGCCTTCATTGGTCGGGGCATTGAGTACAAGAGGTGGTATGTCATGTTACAGGTCTACAAGGCACTGGTGAGACTGCACCTGGAAAATTGTGTGTAGTTCTGGTCGCCACACTATATGAAGGAAGTGATTCAGCTGGAGAGGGTACAGAAAATATTCACAAACATGTTGCCAGGACTAAAGGGCTTGAGTGAGGAGGAGAGGCTGTATAGGCTGTGATTGTTTTCACTGGAGCAAAGGAGGCTGAAGGGTGAGCTTATAGAGGTTTATAAAATCATGAGAAGCATAGAATAGGTGGGTGGTCATAGACCCTGCTGTCCTCACCTTAGAACATAGAACAGAGAACATTACAGCACAGTACAGTGCAAGCTCTTTGGCCCACAATGTTGTGTCAACATTTTATCCTGCTCTAAGATCTATCTAACTCTTCCCTCCCATATAGCCCCCCCATTTCTCTATCATTCATGTGTCTATCTAAGAGTCTCTTCAATGTCCCTAATGTATCTACCCCAACAACCTCTGCTGGCAGTGCATTCCACGCATTCACCACTCTCTGTGTAAAAAAAAACCTACCCTAATATCCCCCTTATATCTTCCTCCAGTCACCTTAAAATTATGCCCCCTTGTGTTAGCCATTGTCGCCCTGGGAAAAAGTCTCTGACTGTCCACTCGATTTTGCCTCTTATCATCTTGTACACCTCTATCAAGTCACCTCTCATCCTCCTTCTCTCCAAAGAGAAAAGCCCTAGATCACTCAACCTATCCTCATAAGACATGCTCTCCAATCCAGCAGCATCCTGGTAAACCTCCTCTGCACCCTTTTGAAAGTTTCCAATTCCTTCCTATAATGAAGCGATCAGAACTGAACACAATACTCCAAGTGTGGTCAGACTAGAGTTCTATGGAGCTGCAACATCACCTTGCGGCTCTTGAACTCAATACCCTGACTAATGAAGACCAACACACCATTCACCTTCTTAACAACCCTATCGACCTGCACGGCAACCTGAGGAAAAAGTCTAAAACAAGAAGGCATGGGTTAAGCTGAGAGGGGAAGTATTTTAAGGGGACCTGAGGGACAATTTTTTTCACACAGAGGGTGGTGAGTTTATAGAACGAATTGCCAGAGGAAGTGGTAGAGGTGGGTACAATTATAATGTTTAAAAGACATTTGGACAGGAACCTGGATAGAAAAGGCTGAGGGGGATATGGGCCCATCATGAGTTGTCTTTTGCTGGGTGGACTTTCCACCTGGATTCCTAAAGTAACTGCAATAATCTACAGGAGGGGGAAATGTGATGTCAATCTTTTGTGGTGAGATGATCATCAGTACACATTGAAGTAAACAGGAAGGCTGTGAAAAGCTCTTCATGTCCTCAGCTACTGGCTTGCAAAGGACAATGAGGTGTGGAACACTTGTAGTGGGTATGCCCACATATAGTTTTGATCCTCAAAGGTAAAAGCAAAGTTAAATTGTGCTTCTTTCATGTGGATATCCAAGAATCCACTGAAAGTATCTTATATGGAGAAGGATGCACTTTTAAAAAATTATTTTTTGTAATCTGGCATCACTGGCAAAGTAACCATTTATTCACCTTGAGAAGATGGTGTTGAGCTGCATTCTTGCAATGCTGCATTCCTTCTGGTGACTGTGCTCCCACAGTTCTGCTGGGGAAGGAGTTGCTGGATTTAGACCCAGTGGCAATGAAGGAATGGTGATGCATTTTGAAATCAGGCTGATGTGTGATTTCAGAGTAACAAAGGACAGTGGAGCGGTAATACTAGAGAAACAAAGGACTTCGAAGGGATTTTGAAGGGAATCCAGAGATGGTGGTATTCCCATACATCTGAAGCACTTTTTTTGGTGGTAGAGGTCAGACTAGCCTGGTGAGTAGTTTGCTAATGATACACATGGCAGCCACTATGTATTGATGGTGGAGGAGTCAATGTTTAGGGTGATTGGTGGGTGCTCATCAAACAGTCTGCTTTGTCCCTTGTCTGGATCTTTTTGAGAATTATAGAGTCTTGACTATTGCAGCTTTACTCATCTAGGCAAGTGGAGAGTATTCCATCACACACTTGATTTGTGCTTTGTTGATTATAAACAAGAGGTCTTGGGATATCAGGAGGTGAATCATTTGCTTCCGACCTGCTCTTGTAGTCACAGTATTGTGATTGTTTCAGTTTAGTTTCTGGACAGTGATGATCTCCAGGATGTGGATTATAGGTGTTTTGACAACAGTAACACTATTTAATGTCAAGGGTTGCTGGTTAGACTCTCTCAGACTGGATATTATCATATGTTTATTGTATTTACTTATTTCCTCATGGAGTGTGTGCCAGTTTATAGAATGATCCCATTCTACACTAATTTTCTCTGTAACCTGTGCTCCCCACATTCCCATCAGCATCACCCAGATTCCACCACTCGCCCTAAATTTATAGTGGCCACTTAACCTATAACTTTGAAGTCTTCAGGATGTGGGAGAAAACTGGAGTAGCCAGTGGAAATACATACAATCACAGGGACAGCAAGCAAACTCCACACAGAGAGCAGCCATAAATGGGCCACTTTTCAGGATTGAACATGAGTCTCTGGAGCTGCGAGGCAGTGGCTCTGCTAGCTGCACTACTATGGTCATTGCCTTGCACTTTTGTGAAACAAATGTTATTTTCCACTTATCAGGCCATGTTTGAATATGTCCAGGTCTTGCTGCATGTAGGAATGGGCTGAGGAATTGCAAGTGGACTTTGTTCCTTAAATGTTAGCCATTGCCCGGTCACCATCATGCCTTTGAATGAAACTCCCTAGTCTATCACATGTAATTCAATCCTCAATTATCACCCTCTACTCTGATCCCAAAAATAACGCACACTCTGCTTTTGATATGATTTAATAATTCAATCCAAAAGAAACTGTGCTGGAAAAAAATTTCAGCAACTCAAGCAGTATATGCAAAAAGGAAAACCGTTAACATTTCTAGTTGAAGACACTTCATTAGAATTGATTTTCTGGTTTTCTGTTTTCATTTCAGTTTTCCAGTCCATGCAGTTTTTTTTGTTTTTATTGACCCTGAACCTGATAATTTGTGTCCCAGTGGAGGTAGCAATGGAAATAGTGGATGCATTCATTATCATTTTCAAGAATTCCACATATTATGGTACAACTCCACAGATTGGAGTGCACCAAACCTAATCATACTATTTAAAAAAAGGAGTGAGAGAGACGACAGGAAACGACAGGCCAGTTGATCTAACATGAGTAGTTGGGAAAATACTAGAGGCTGTTATAATAACTGAGATAACAAGATAAATATTAATGTGATTAGACAAAGTCAACGTGGAAGGAAAATCATGTTTGACAAACTTCCTGATGATTTTTGAGGATGTCATTAGTAGAATAGATAAGGAAAAAGCAGTGAATGTGGTCTACTTGGATTTTATAAAGTTCCATATAAAAATTTAGTGTGTAAAGTTAAAGAGCATAGTGTTGGAGATGTATTTGCACGGATTGAAAATTAGTCGGTAGGCAGGAAATGGAGAGCAGTAATGAATAGGACATCTTCAGGATGACAGACAGCCACTTGTGGGCTGTCAGTGAGATCAGTGCTTGAGGTCTCAACTATTCAGTGATGAATATGGGAACAACTTAATATTTTGAAGTTTGCTGATGACACAAAACTGAGAAGGATGTGAATTAT
Source organism: Pristis pectinata (assembly GCF_009764475.1). Taxonomy (NCBI): domain Eukaryota; kingdom Metazoa; phylum Chordata; class Chondrichthyes; order Rhinopristiformes; family Pristidae; genus Pristis; species Pristis pectinata. Next base: position 118,594 of record NC_067435.1, read on the forward strand.
AAGGAGAATGCAAAGAGAGTTCAAGATGAACTAGATTGAGCCAGTGACCATGAGCATGGCAGGAAGGACATAGAATAGTATGACACAGAAACAGGCCCTTCAGCCCACCATGTCTGCACTGACCATGATGTCAATCTAAACTAATCCCTTTAGTGGCGCCATGCCTGTTGTGAGAATGTGTATAATGAAAAGTTAGGAGAGGAAAAGATTGTGAGCCCTGAAACGAGAATTAAAGGGTACATCACTATGGCTGTAGTAGACTGCTTGAAATAGCTGTGCTTCGCTTTGCAGTGCCTTGCTTCACAGATTTTGCTTGCTTCAGCTAGTCTTCTTCAGCCTTGAGGTGTGCTAATACCAAGTACAATCAGTTCCTGTCTCAGCAAGTCTGCACAATTGACTCTTGCTCCACTAAACTGACCCTGAGCCCACCATGAGAAACCTTATGTATACGAAGATAACCGGTGGAACAAGATGGTCTGAAAAGATTAAGGAACTATAGCTTTAGTAACTTTTTTTTAAGTAAATTCCTTTGTCTGTAACCAATCACGATGTAGAAAATAAGTGCTATGCTGCCTGACTAATGCATGATCATTCCTTGTAGGGTAATTGTTTGCACCTCTGCAAAAGTATAAGAATGTATGTAGATCAATGTATCTCAGAGACCACCCAGTCTGGAACGTAGGTGCCTGGATTGGATCAAATAAAGAAAGAGATTGAACGAGAACAGTTGTCCTTTGAGTCTTCTATCCAAATGCCTTTCAAACATTGTAGTTGTATCAGCCTCTACCAGTTCCTCTGGCAGCTATAGATATAAAACCACTGTCCTCTGTGTAAAAAACTTACTGTTCAGATCTCCTTTAAATTTCACCCCACTCACCTTAAACCTGTGCTCTCTAGTTCTATATTTTACTGCAGTGGCAATTCTCACTATCTACCCTATCTGTGACCCTCATAATTTTATAGACCTCTGTAAGGTCACCCCTCAGCCTCCTGTGCTCCAGTGAGAACAATCCCAGCCTGTCTGATCTCCCCTTATAACTCCAGCCCTCCATTCCAGGCAACATCCTGGTGAAGATCTTCTGCAGTCTCTCTATTGCTACCACATCCTTCCTTTAGAGTGGCAACAACATTGTAGTTCCATGTACTAATCCAGGCTCTAAACTCATTTGCCTGATATGTTATACTACTCATTAAAATAAATACTTTAGAACATTAGTACCCCCATGTTCATTAATCTGGCCCTGCCTGTTCTTCCTACTGGATTATTGATTTAACCTTTAGCTTTTCCTTGACATTTCCCCGGCTGACCAACTGCTCTGGTTCCCATTCCCCTTACTGAACTAGTTTAACCACCTCCCACACAACCAGCCGCTCTCCTCCAGCGTGAGTAGCACGAGCAAATCTATGGAGTCCCCTATCACTACCACTTGCATGCACTTTGACCCTCCCTGCTGTATAACAGCAACTGTCGAATTCGGTCGGAGAGAAGACTCAAAGGACCACTGTTCTCATTCAATCTCTTTCTTTATTTGATTCAAGCCAGGCACCTACGTCCCAGACCGGGTGTTCTCTGAGATTCATTGATCTACATACATTCTTATACTTTTGCAGAGGTGCAAACAATTACCCTACAAGGAATGATTATGCATTAGTCAGGCAGCATGGCACTTATTTTCTACATCGTGATTGGTTACAGACAAAGGAATTTACTTAAAAAAAAGGTACTAAAGCTATAGTTCCTTAATCTTTTCAGACTATCTTGTTCCACCGGTTATCTTTGTATACATAAGGTTTCTCATGGTGGGCTCAGGTTCAGTTTAGTGGAGCAAGAGTCAATTGTGCAGACTTGCTGAGACAGGAACTGATTGTACTTGGTATTAGCACACCTCAAGGCTGAAGAAGACTAGCTGAAGCAAGCAAAATCTGTGAAGCAAGGCACTGCAAAGCGAAGCACAGCTATTTCAAGCAGTCTACTACAGCCATAGTGATGTACCCTTTAATTCTCGTTTCAGGGCTCACAATCTTTTCCTCTCCTAACCTTTCATTATACACATTCTCACAACAGGCATGGCGCCACTAGAGGGATTAGTTTAGATTGACATCATGGTCAGTGCAGACATGGTGGGCTGAAGGGCCTGTTTCTGTGTCTTACTATTCTATGTCCTTCCTGCCATGCTCATGGTCACTGGCTCAATCTAGTTCATCTTGAACTCTCTTTGCATTCTCCTTATAATTCACATCCTTCTCAGTTTTGTGTCATCAGCAAACTTCAAAATATTAAGTTGTTCCCATATTCATCACTGAATAGTTGAGACCTCAAGCACTGATCTCACTGACAGCCCACAAGTGGCTGTCTGTCATCCTGAAGATGTCCTATTCATTACTGTTCTCCATTTCCTGCCTACTGACTAATTTTCAATCCGTGCAAATACATCTCCAACACTATGCTCTTTAACTTTACACACTAAATTTTTATATGGAACTTTATAAAATCCAAGTAGACCACATTCACTGCTTTTTCCTTATCTATTCTACTAACGACATCCTCAAAAATCATCAGGAAGTTTGTCAAACATGATTTTCCTTCCACGTTGACTTTGTCTAATCACATTAATATTTATCTTGTTATCTCAGTTATTATAACAGCCTCTAGTATTTTCCCAACTACTCATGTTAGATCAACTGGCCTGTCGTTTCCTGTCGTCTCTCTCACTCCTTTTTTTAAATAGTATGATTAGGTTTGGTGCACTCCAATCTGTGGAGTTGTACCATAATATGTGGAATTCTTGAAAATGATAATGAATGCATCCACTATTTCCATTGCTACCTCCACTGGGACACAAATTATCAGGCTCAGGATCAAATAAAGAAAGAGATTGAACGAGAACAGTGGTCTTTTGAGTCTTCTCTCCGACTGAATTCGACAGTTGCTGTTCTCCAGCAGGGAGGGTCAAAGTGTATGCGAGTGGTAGTGATAGGGGACTCCATAGTCAGGGGCACAGAAAGGTCTTTCTGTGGCAGCAAGTGAGACTCCAGGTTGGTGTGTTGTCTCCCTGATGCCAGGGTTAATGATGTCTTTGAGTGGGCACCAGACATTCTGAAAGGGCAGCTGGAGGTCATTGTCCATATTGGTACCAACGACATAGGCAGGAAAAGAGATGAGGTCCTGCAAAGGGAATTTAGGGAGCTGTGTAGAAAGTTACAAAGTAAGATCTCTACATAGCTTGTAGAGTTGTAATCTTAGGATTACTCCCTGTGCCATATACTCACAAGGTTGGAAATAGGAAGATAGTACAGTTGAATGTGTGACTAAAGAGCTGCTGTAGGAGGGAAGGCTTCAGACACCTGGATCATTGGGCTCTCTTCTAGAGTAGGTGGGACCTGTTTAAGGAGGAAGTGTTGCACCTAAACTGGAGAGGCATCAATATACTTTCAGGGAGATTTGCTCGTGCTACTCACGCTGGAGGAGAGTGGCTGGTTGTGTAGGAGGTGGTTAAACTAGTTCAGTAAGGGGAATGGGAACCAGAGCAGTTGGTCAGCCGGGGAAATGTCTGAGGAAAAGCTAAAGGTTAAGTCAATAATCCAGTAGGAAGAACAGGCAGGGCCAGATTAATGAACATGGGGGTACTAATGTTCTGAAGTATTTATTTTAATGAGTAGTATAACATATCAGGCAAATGAGTTTAGAGCCTAGATTAGTACATGGAACTACAATGTCGTTGCCACTCTAAAGGAAGGATGTGGTAGCAATAGAGAGACTGCAGAAGATCTTCACCAGGATGTTGCCTGGAATGGAGGGCTGGAGTTATAAGGGGAGATCAGACAGGCTGGGATTGTTCTCACTGCAGCACAGGAGGCTGAGGGGTGACCTTACAGAGGTCTATAAAATTATGAGGGTCACAGACAGGATAGATAGTGAGAATTGCCACTGCAGTAAAATATAGAACTAGAGAGCACAGGTTTAAGGTGAGTGGGGTGAAATTTAAAGGAGATCTGAACAGTAAGTTTTTTACACAGAGAAAAGTGGTTTTATATCTATAGCTGCCAGAGGAACTGGTAGAGGCTTATACAACTACAATGTTTGAAAGGCATTTGGACAGCTATTTGGACAGGAAAAGAGTAGAGGGATACAGGCCTATTGCAGGTAAATGGGATTAATGTGGACAGGCATCATGGTTGGCATGGAAGGGTGTCTTTCTGTGCTGTATGAATCTATGACTCTATGTTCATTAGAATTTAGAAGAATAGGAAAGGAGTTAAGTGAAGTATGCAAAATTTTGACATGGTAGACAGACTGGATGGGAAGGAAGATGTTTATCCTGCTGGGATGTCTAGAACAAGGGATACAGAGCATGACCTTGAGGACCTTGATGAGGAGAAATGTCCTCACTCGGAAGCTGCCGAACATGTGGAATTCTCCGCCAGACTACGGATGTTAAAATTAGTGAATGTATTTAAGTGGGAAGTAGTTACATTTCTAGGCACAAAAGGCATCCAGAGGCATGGGGCATAAGCAAGAATGTAGTATTGAGGTAGATTCAGCCATGATCATATTAAAGGATGGAGCATGCTCAAAGCACCAAAGGCCTACTGCTATTTTCCATCTTTCTATGTTGTGCCTGAGCCAGAGTTGATGAATGATAACCATTGAGAGATTTCTGTATCAATAGTAAAGATTGCTAGGAGTCCAGATCCATCAAGTTTAACACAGACATCATGGGCCAAAGGGCCTGTTCTTGTGCTGTACTGTTGTATGTTCATAATAGAACAGGGAACACCTCTGCCTATGGGCCAGGTAGCATCACTGGGGTGGCAGCAGGAGCACAGGATCAAACTCTCTCATAGTAGCAACTGGCCAGCACCCACATGCAGGCAGCAGGACCCTTGGACCTGCCTTCATCCTTTACAACACCGTGTTGGAGCTTGGTTGTCTTGGACCATTTCTGCCCTCAGTTCCTGCATGGCCACTGCTGTTCCAGTTGTGGATACAGTGGCAGAAGTGATAACAACAAAAGCATTTCAATGCCACCACCTCTATACCAGCATGTGATGTTGGAATCTTGGTGAAAGCTGGTCCCAGGACACTTTGCAACAGTTACAAACCTAGGTCAAGGAGGAGAGGTTGTGGTGTGGTCTCAATTTTAAGTTCCCACTCCAGTCTGCTGCAAAGTAACACAGTGCCACCAGGTTGATTCAGTAAAAATGCATTTATTAGCAGTATGCCGCTAGGGAGAGGTCTCTTCAGCACTCGTTGAGAGTTGCTACCCTAGGTCTCCACAGTACAAAGGAGCAGACAGTAATTTATACAGATATTGTCACGCACACTTAATGAATGTGGCTCCGCGAGTTTCGGTCAGGCCTCAGAGATCCAAAGACAGACATCGCACCTATTGTTCAAAATAATTGATTTACAATCAAGAGATTCAAAGACAGGTATCACCTCTCATTGTTTAGGACAAGCTTCCCACTCGCTATTTATTACACCCACCACCCTTATTGTCTAGTATAACTGGCTTGCAACCAAGGTTCCGGACACAGTAATTATCACCTAGCCCTGAGTCAGGGGCTTGCTTGCTCTTGCTTGTGAGGTATTTTTTCATCAGTTATATGTACAGTCACAGTTTCTTAACCCTTTACTTCCTCATTGGCAGGCTGACTTCTTCAAGGCTCCCCTTGCATTATGTCATTCATTGCGCGATCTGACATCTGTGATTCATAATTCAATATCTTCCTTGAGGATCTGTTCTTGTTTATCCTTTTCTATGCAAAATCTCAAGATGTCTGCCCACAGCAGTAAGTTCTGTAAAGTCTGTACCTGCTCCTACCTTCAATGCATGCCTTTGGTAATCTTCGCATCTCTTTACATAGAACATAAAACATTTCAGCACAGTACAGGCCCTTCGGCCCATGATGTTATTCCAGCATTTCATCCTGCTCTAATATCTATTTAACCCTTCCTTCCCACATAGCCCTCCATTTTTCTATCATTCATGTGGCTATCTAAGAGTCTCTTAAATGTCCCTGATGTATCTGTCTCCACAACCTCTGCTGGCAGTGCAATCCATGCACCCACGACTCTGTGTGTAAAAAAAAAACTTATCCCTGACATCCCCCTTATACTTTCCTCCAATCTCCTTAAAATTATGCCCCCTTGTGTTAGCCTTTGTCACCCTGGGAAAATGTCTCCGACTGTCCACTCGATCTATGCCTCTTATCATCTTGTACACCTCTGTCAAGTCACCTCTCGTCCTCCTTCGCTCCAAAGAGAAAAACCCTAGCTCCCTCAACCTATCCTCATAAGATATTCTCTCCAATCCAGTCAGCGTCCTGGTAAATCTCCTCTGCACCCTTTATAAAGCTTCTACATCCTTCCTATAAGGAGGAGACCAGAACTGAACACAACACTCCAAGTTTGGTCTAACCAGAGTTCTATGGCGCTGCAAATTTACCTGGCAGCTCTTGAAGTCAATACCCTGACTAATGAAGGCCAACACACCATATGCCTTCCTAACAACCCTATTGACCTGTGCGGCAGCCTTGATGGATCTATGGACATAAACCCTAAGATCCCTCTGTTCCTCCACACTGCTAAGAGTCCTACCATCAACCTTGTATTCTGCCTTTGAATTCAATCTTCCAAAGTGTATCACTTCACACTTTTCGGGGTTGAACTCCATCTTCCACTTCTTAGCCCAGCTCAGCAACCCATCAATGTCCTGTTGTAATCTACAGCAACCTTCTACACTATCCACAACACCACCAAACTTCATACCATCAGCAAACTTACTAACCCACCCTTCCACATCCTCATCCAAGCCATTTATAAAAATCACAGGGGTCCCAGAACAGATCCCTGTGGAATACCACTGGTCACCGACCTCCAGTCAAAATATGCTCCATCTGCAACCACCCTCTGTCTTCTATGAGTGAGCCAATTCTGAATCCACACAGGCAAGTTTCCCTGGATCCCATGCTTCCTGACTTTCTGAATGAACCTTCCACGAGGAACCTTATCAAATGCCTTACTAAAATCCCTGTACGCCACATCCACTGGTCTACTTTCATCAATGTACATTGTCACATCCTCAAAGAATTCAATCAGGCTCGTGAGGCACGACCTGCCCCTTACATGCTGACTGTCCCTAATCAGCCTATGCTTCTCCATATGCCCATAAATCCTGTCTCTAAGAATCTTTTCCAGTAATTTTCCCACCACTGAAGTAAGACTCACTGGTCTGTAATTCCCAGGGTTATCCCTACTCCCTTTCTTGAACAAAGGAACAACATTTGCCACTCTCCAATCATCTGGCACTACTCCTGTGGCCAGTGAGGATGCAAAGATCATTGCAAAAGGTGCAGCAACCTCTTCCCTCGCTTCCCGTAATAACCTTGGATATATCCTGTCTGGCCCTGGTGACATATCTATCTTTATCTTGGCTCCAAAGACATTGGTCATGCACAGAGACTCTAAATGTCCACTGATATCATCCTTTTATTAACCCTTTTTCACAGATGAACCAGCAGGTTGATTAAGTACACTTTGGAAACACCCATCACACAGCTTCCAACACTGTTAATCTTTTCCTGTTGAGTGGTTACCCATATTTCCCTGAGTTGAGCTAATATCATTTTTTTCTGGTTTCATCTTTACATTTCACACAACCAACTATGAGGAAGTTAAAATTAACTCCCCTCCCATGAGTTCAACTAAAGTGCAACCCTAACCCCTCTCAGGAACGTTACAACAAAAGCCACACTTCCTCTCTCGGAAGTGACTTATTGCAATGCCAACACTGTGCTTGTACTAAAAGTGTTCCTTCTTATAGCTGGACTCTTTCCACTCCCATCCTTTCCCCTTTCACAGATTTTCTCTGTCTGTCTGCCTGTCTGTCTCTCTCCCTCTTCTCACACTCTCTTTTGCTCTCTCTGGTGCCTTCTCTCATGCTCTCTCTCTCTCTCTTTCTGTCTCTCTCTTTCATGCTCTCTCTCCTGCTCTCTTTCTTTCTTGTGTGTGTTCTCTCTCTCTCTTTCTCTCTCTCTCTCTCGATGTGCCAGCTTTTATTTCCTTGTGCTCAAATCCACAGCTCAGACACGTGACAATTTATTGTAAGCTTCTCAGACTTGACCTATGTTGTCACCCATTGTTGTCATACTTATGGTACGCTGCATTGCCATCCCATCCCATTGTAATATATGTGTTCCCAATGGAGTCTTTGTCTTTACCAAAATTCATTTCAAAATATTCCAATTTATTCAATGGTTGTCCACAGACTGGCTCTGGAATCTTTTATACACATTGCTTAGTCCAGAGTACATGATACAGTCCTTTGAAGGGCAGCAACATTAAAACAATAGTTATTGTTTATACATACTAATTTAATTTAACACTGCATATAAAATGTCTGCACCAAAGGATCACAAGGTGAGAAATAAAACCTAAGACCCTCCCTTATCAGGAAGTAACTGGACTGACAAAAGTCAAATTCGCACCAGCAACAATTCTATTTGTGATTAATTCTGAAAGCAAATATATGCAGTGATGAACTTTAGATTATGGCAGATAATGGAGTTCATTTGGCCCAGCTATATCGGTGTTCCTAAAAGAAACCTAAAACTCTTTTCCACCCATCCATCAACTCCAACAAAGTGTTTTCTGAATGACTGAAAGAGACGCATCTACCACAGCATTTGGAGGCACTCAATCTTACAATCACACATTTTAGTCTTAGGTTTGTTCATGCATTATTGGGGGCATTATCGTTCGAGGGGCTTCCCCACCCACATCTGCCCCTCCCTCTATGTGCGGTAGCGGAAGGGCCTAGACTGTGGTCCTTCCCCACAGAGTCTTAGCATTGGCTGCACCAAGCTTCAGTGTGTCCCTCAGCATGTACTCCTGCAGCCTGGACTGCACCAATCGGCGGCATTGCCTTATGGACATCTCACTGTGCTGGAAGACCAACAAGTTTCAGGCAGACCAAAGGGCATCTTTCAACGAGTTGATGACCTTCCAGCAGCACTTTCTGTCCACCTTGGTGTGTCCCCGGGAACAGCCCAGAGATCAGAGAGTCCTCTGTTATGCATTTGCTGGGGATGAACCAGGTCATGGACCATTGCATTCTTCTCCACACCCTCTTAGCAAATCCACAATCTGCAAAGAGCTGGGTGACCATCTCCTCCCCTCCACAGCCATTCCGAGGGCAGCGTACATTGGGGGCTGATTGGTCATCTGTAGAGGAAAGTGCTGATTGGGTGGTCACCTCTCACTGCTAGCCAAGTGAAGTCTTGGTGCTTGTTGGTCAGATCTGGCGATGAGGCATTTTGCCATATTGTTTGGACCATTTGCACGAGGAACAAATCCACAGAATACATAGTGTCCTTGTCTTGCAGTGTCTGAGGTACATTCTGCACTGACCACTGTCTGATGGACCTGTGGTCAAAGGTGTTTACTTGGAAGAACTCTTGCACAAGGACAGGTAGTGCAGCAATGTCCAGTTGACTGGGACGTTGCATGGAAATGGGGCCAGACCTATCTTCTGCAACACCAGGAACAGGTAGAACCTCAGCACGTAGTGACACTTGGTGCCCACATACTTTGGGTCCACACACCGATTAATACAGTCACACATGAATGTGATCATCAGGATGAGGGCAAATTTCGCCCCCATTCTCAGGGGACTTGTGCAAAGTGACCCATTGGACTCGCTCCATCTTGGACTCCCAGATAAACTGGAAGATGTTGGAGGTGATTACCAAAGAAGAGGAGCGGGGAACAGGCCACACCTGTGCCAAGTACAGCAGCCCTGACAGCACATTGCACCTGATGACCAAGTTCTTCCCAGTTATTGACAGAGAACTCCATTTCCGCAGACCCATTGACCATGCGAATCCGCTCCAGCCAATTCTTGTTACACACCTCAGCTCCTCCGAACCAGATCCCCAACGCCTTCAGGTAGTCGGACCTGACGGTGAAGGGGATGCTGGATCAGTCTGGCCAATTTCTGAAAAGCATGGCCTCGCTCTTCCTGCAGCTGACTATGGCCCCCGATCCCACACTTAAACTGATTGCAAATGCTAATCAATCTGCGAACTGACCATGGGTCCAAGCAGAAGACAGTGACATCGTCCATGCACAAGGAGGTTTTGACTTGTGTGCCTTCACTGCCTGGCAACGTCACCCCTCTTATGCTCTCGACCTTCCTGATGGATTTGGCAAAGGGTTCTATGCAGCACACAGACAAAACAGGAGAGAGCAGACAACCCTGTCTGACTCCAGACTTACTGGGGAAACTATCTGTCTCCCACCCATTGATTTGGACTGCACTACAGATATCTGTGTAGAGCAGTTGGATCCAATTTCTGATTTCCCCCCAAAACCCATTTTAGAGAGCACGTCCAACATGTACATGTGTGATATCCTGTCGATGGTATTCTTTCGATCCAAGCTGACCAGGCAGGAGTCCATCCCCCTGTACTGCACGTAGGCAATGGTATCCTTGAACAACGCAAAGCTGTCAGAGATTTTCCTGCCAACACAGACTTGGTCTGGGTAGATCACCTGCCCCAGAGCAAGACTGACCCGGTTGGCGATGGCCTTGGACAGGAGCTTATAGTCCACATTCAACATTGACATCGGTCTCCAATTCCTGATGTCCTCCTCCTCCCCTTCTGCTTGTCAATGACGGTAACAATGCCCTTCCTCATAGAGTCTGACATTCTGCCAGCCAGAAGTACAATGTTATACACTTCCAGCAGGTCCAGGCCTATCCAATCCCACAGAGCCGCGTACAACTCTGGTGGTAAGCTGTCACTTCCGGGAGCTTTATTTGTGCCAAGGAAATGGATGGAGCCAGTCAGCTCCTTCAGGTACAGTGGCTGATCCAGACCCTCCCATCCAGCACCTCTCTGATACAGAACAGGAAATTTTGGGAGGCTGTGCTGTCTGTGGTCTTACTGTCATATAGACATTCAGACTGGCATAGAAGGATTTGCAGATCCTCAGTATGTCTGTCTGTGAGGATGTTACTGAGTTGCCCTGTTCCTTAAGGCTGTGGATCACAGAGCTCCCCCCGGCAGAACCACAGTCCCACCCCCCCCCCCCCGTAAACCTTTCAGAAGAAGAAGTGTGAGCACGTCTCATCCTGTTCCACAAAATGGACCCTGGATCTGAAAATGATCTTCGAGGATTCAGAGTCAAAGAGCACAGCTTGCTGGCTCTTCACCTCTTGGAGTTCCTCTCTCACATCCAACACCCGCGCCCCAGCCCCCCCCCCCAACTGCAGAAGGAGAAGTTGCTGCAGCTCTGTCTGGAGTTGGCACAGTTCCCTCTGAACACCTTTCTGTACACCTTTGAGGATGAAGAACCTCTTGATGTTCTCCTTGGTTGCCTCCCACCTGTGAATCGGAGACAAAGAGGGGATCCCTGGTTCTCCAACCCTCATAATCCCTCTTCAGTTTCTCAATGTTCTCTGGAGTCAGCAGCTTGACGTCAACTTTCACATCCCCCTGCTCATCTTCAGGTCCTCCTGAAGGTGACAGAAGGCTCGAAGCAGGCAGTGGTCAGAGAAGAACATCCGTGTGACATCAGTGGATTTGACCATGACTGCCTTCGATATGAAGAGGAGTCCATCCGGGACCATACTGAGCTTTTCTTCCATTCCAAGTGTATTGCGGCTGTGGTCCACAACATTGCATCTTTAACCGTTCCATTAGGAGTCTGGAGCTGCTGTCCAATCTCCTATCAGCACTGCTAGGTTGTCCAGCCACATCAATGATGCAGTTGAAGTCACTGTACGTTGCCAGCAGTGGTGGGAGCTGCTTGAGGACAGCGAGCCACTTGCTCAGCACAGGCTAGGAATACACATTAATTAGGTGGAGCAGATTGTTATGCTATGTTACATCAGCCACAAGGAGTTGGCCCCTCCCCCCCCGCACCTCTTTGACTTCAGTGATAGAAAAGTTACCTCCCCGCAGCAGAATCCCCAGGACGGATGAGCGACGATCATTCTCCTCTGACCATATCGACAATCCCTGGGACCACAACTACAACCACCTCTGATAGTTGTGGAGTTGGGGCAGCCCACACTCCTGTAGAAAGGTTACATCAGCCTTGACCTTAGCAAAGTATTGCAAGGTGCTCACACATCACATTGTGCTCTTCACACTGTGCACATTTAGAGATGCTGGATTTATTTCCAAAGTTATTTGAGTTCAGGGATCACAAATGCTGCCCATTGTCAATCACCCTGAGCCCTCATGCCCACAGCCTTGGTGAACTGCAGCACTGTTTTCGGATTTAAGGACTGGGAGTGGTCCTCCCCAGGGTGTGGCGCTGCTGGTGGTGTCACTGGGGGGAGATTAGTCTTTGTTCTTGTTTCGCCCTCTGGCTCTGTTGTTCAGTACCCTCCATCTCTCAGAGCTGGGATATGCCGGACATCAAGCTGCTCCTTGTCTCCCGGAGCTGGGCTGTGCTGGTGACCTGAACAGTTTACGTTTTGGGCCAAGACCCTTCATCAGGACTGGAAAGAAAGAGGGCAGAAGCCAGAATAAATGGGTGGTGGGAGGGGGAGAAGCACGAACTGGCAGGTGATAGGTGAGTCCAGGTGAGGGGGGGGAAGGTAGGTGGGTGGGGGGGGGGAAGTGGAATGATGTGAGAAGCTGGGAGGTGACAGGTGGAAGAGGCAAAGGGCTGAACAAGATGGAATCTGATAGGAGAGGACAGTAGACCATGAAATAAAGGGAAGGAGGTGGGGAACCAGAGGGAGGAAGTTGTGGGTGATGGGCAGGTTATGACGGCAGGGGATGGGCAAGAGAAGGGGTCCCCCACCTACCTACCTTCCCCCCTCACCTGGATTCAAATATCACCCGGCAGCTTGTGCTCCTCCCCCCACCCTTCTGCCCTCTTTCTTTCCAGTCCTGATGAAGAGTCTTGGCCTGAAATGTCGACTGTTCATTTCCCTACATAGATGTTGCCTGCCCTGCTGAGTTCCTCCAACATTTTGTGTGTGTTGCTCCAGATCTGCAGCATCTGCAGGCTCTCTTGTGTTTCCATTGTACTATTCACTGTGGTATACGTTTCCCCAAAATGGTAAATTGGTTTATCATGTGCCAAGTGAAAAAGTTTGTTTTGCATGCCATCCATACAGATCATTTCACTACAACAATGCATTGAGATAGTACAAGGGAAAACAATAACAGAATGAAGAATAAAGTGTTACATTTATAGAGAAAGTGCAGCGCAGACAATAAGGTGCAAGGCCATGATGAGGTAGATTGTGAAGTCAAGAGTCCATCTTATTGTATCAGGGGACCATTCAGTAGTCTAAGAACAGTGAGATAGAAGCTGTCCTTGAGCCTGGTGGTACGTGCTTTCAGGCTTTTGTATCCTCTGCCCAATGGGAGGGGGAGAAGAGAGAATGTTCGGGGTGGGTGGGGTGTTTGATTATGTTGGCTGCTTTACCGGGGCAGCGAGAAGTGCAGACTGAATCCACGGAGGGGAGGCTGGTTTCTGTGATGCACTGAGATGTGTACACAACTCTCTGCAGTTTCTTGTGGCCTTGGTCAGAGCAGTTGCCAAACCAAGCCGTGATGCATCTGGGTAGGATGTTTTCTATGGTGCATCAATAAAAATTGGTGAGGGTCAAAGGGGACATGCCAAATTTCTGTTGCCTCCTGAGGAAGTAGAGGCGCTGGTGCACGTATTTAGCCGTAGCGTCTACGTGGTTGGACCAGGACAGGTGATTGGTGATATTCATTCCTAGGAATGTGAGCCTCTCGACCTCAGCATTGTTGATGTAAACATTGAAGTGTGCACTTCCCCCCTACCTGCAGTCAATGACCAGATCTTTTGTTTGGCTGACATTGGGGGAGACGTTGTTATCATGACACCATGTCACTAGATTCTTAATCTCCTTCCTGTACTCCGACATCATTATTTGAGATACGGCCCACTATCATGGTATCATCTGCAAACTTGTGGATGGAATCAGAGCAGAATCTGGCCACACAGTTGTGATTGTATAGGGAGGAGAGCAGGAGGCTGAGGACGCAGCCTCCTGGAGCACCAATGCTGAGGATAATCGTGGCAGAGGTGTCATTGCCTTTCCTTACTAATTACAGTCTGTAGGCCAGGAAGTGTTGAGCCCCAGGTCTAGGAGTTTGGAGATGAGTTTGTTTGGAGTTATAGTATTGAAGGCAGAGCTGTAGTCAATAAGCTATAGTCTAACATAGATGTCTTTACATCCTTGAATTAAAGGCTGAGCTATTTCAGGGGACAATTACGAGTCCAGAACTTTGATGTGGGTCTTGAGTCACCCATGGTACAGGCTTTACAGAGCAAGGGTGACAGATTTCCTTGTCCAAATGACAGTAATGAACCTGATTGTTTTTCGTGGCATTTTAGCAATCTCTTGTTCACTGTTGTTGGTACAAATTCTTTACTTCAGATAATTTCAGTAACTGAATTCAAATTCCTCAGTTGTTGGGGTAATTTGTCATGTTTCTAAATTGTTAATCAGCCCTCTAAAAAGTGAGCCCAGAAAGATAAACGTCCAGCTGGTCACTCCTAGTTGATAGCTTCAATTGTTCCTAGAATTCAGTTCCAACTGACTTGATGAATGGAGCTGAATTTTTGATGTAGTGTTTAATGCCCTGCTGCTAGTTTTATATCCTCTGACTACAGATGAATTTCTAGGTAAATTACTTTACTCCCTGAGCCCAAACTTGAAGCTGTTCACACTTGGACAGTGCACTTCTTTGGCCAAACACCTTGTGTTGGTGAACTGTTTAAACCATTTGGGATCCAATTGATAATCTCCACAACCTGCTTTGTGAGTTGGAGACTAAGGGTACAATGTGCTGCACTGCATCAAAAGATTTGTACAGATACTTATCAGCAGGCTTCTAGGAGAATGGTAGAATGTGAGGGAAGGGGTGGTGTGAAGGTTGATGAGAATGTGGAAAGAATAAAAGATGGGATTAATAGGATGAGGGTACATATAACAGAACAGTACAGCACAATACAGGACCTTCAGCCCACAATGTTGTGCTGACTCCCCTAAGCTCCCCTAAACTATCTAACCCCTTCCTCCCACATATCCCTCGATTTTAAATTCCTCCATATGCTTATCTAGTAATCTCTTGAATTTGACCAATGTACCTGCCTCCACCACTGCCCCAGGCAGCGCATTCTATGCCCCAACCACCCTCTGGGTATAAAACCTCCCTCTGATATCTCCCTTGAACTTCCCACCCATTACTTTAAAGCCATGCCCTCTTGCATTGACCATTGGTGCCCAGGGTAAGAGGCAATGGCTGTGCACTCTATCTGTTCCTCTTCATATTTTGTACACCTCTATCATGTCTCCTCTCATCCTCCTTCTCTCCAAAGAGTAAAGCCCTAGCTCCCTTAGTCTCTCCTCATAATCCATACTCTCTAAACCAGGCAGCATCCTGGTAAGTCTCCCCTGCACCCTTACCAACACTTCCACATCCTTCCTAACTGGACACAGTACTCCAAGTGTGGTCAAACCAGAGTTTTATAGAGCTGCATCATTATCTCGTGGCTCTTAAACTCGGTACCTCGACTTATGAATGCTAACAACACATAAGCTTTCTTAACTATCTTATCCACCTGTGAGGCAACTTTCAGGGATCTGTGGATATGGACCCCCAGATTCCTCTGCTCCTCCACACTACCCAGTATTCTGCCATTAACTTTGTATTCTGCCTTGGAGTTTGTCCTTCCAAAGTGTATCACCTCACACTTCTCTGGATTGAACTCCATCTGCCACTTCTCAACCCAGCTCTGCATTTTATCAATGTCCCTCTGCAATTTTCGACAATCCTCTACACTATCCACAACACCACCAACCTTTGTGTTGTCTGCAAACTTGACAACCTACCCTTCTACCCCCTCATCCAAGTCATTAATAAAAATCACGAAAATTAGAGGTCCCAGAACCGATCCTTGTGGGACAGTGCTAGTCACAGACCTCCAATCTGAATGCACTCACTCCACCACAACCCTCTGCTTCCTTACAGGCAAGCCAATTCTGAATTCACATTGCCAAGCTTCCCTGGATCCCATGCCCTCTGACCTTCTGAAGAAACCAATGTGGAACCTTGTCAAATGCCCTACTAAAATCCATGTAGACCACATCTACTACACTACCCTCGTCAATCTGTCTGGTCACCTCCTCAAAGAACACTATCAAGCTTGTGAGACATTATCTGCCCTTCACAAAGCCAGATACCTTTATTAGTCACATGTGCATCAAAACACACAGTGAAATACATCTTCTTGCGTAGTGTTCTGGGGGCAGCCCGCAAGTGTCGCCACGCTTCCGGCGCCAACATAGCATGCCCACAACTTCCTAACCTGTACATCTTTGGAATGTGGGAGGAAACCAGAGCACCCGGAGGAAACCCACGCAGACACGGGGAGAACGTACAAACTCTTTACAGACAGTGGCCGATTTGAACCCAGTTCGCTGGCGCTGTAAAACGTTATGCTAACCGCTACACTACTGTGCCTGCTGTCATGGAGGATAGCAAGGTCAGGGAGGGTCATGCTGATATTCTAGGGCATCTTGATAGCAAGAAACCACTGGGGCTCCTGAACAACATTAAGGTGGATAAGTCCCCAGTGACTGATGGGATCTATCTCAGGTTGTTGAGAGAGGCAAGAGATGAGATTACTGGGGCCTTGACAGAGACTGTTGTATCCTTTTCAGCCACAGGCAAAGTCCTACAGGACTGGTGAATAGCCAATGTTGTTCCATTGTTTAAGGGCAGTAGAGGCAAACCAGGAAACCATAGGCCAGTGTACCTTACATCATTGGTGGAGAAAATATTGGAAAAGATTCTTGGGGATGGGACCTACTCACATCTAGAAAAGCACGGACTTATGAGGAATGGTCAGTATGTGGGGGAGGTCATATCTTACAAACTTAATTGAGATTTTTGAGGAGGTGACAGAGATGATTGATGATGTTTGTGTTGACCACGACGTCAAGTTAAACTGCACATCTGTCTACATATTGTCTATATCCCTCCGTTCCCTGTTCATGTGTCTGTCTGAACACCCCTTAAATGTTGCTCCCATATTTTGCTTCCACCACTTCCTCTGGCAGCACTTACCCTCTCAATGTAAAAAAAACTCTCCTTTAAACTTTCTCCCTCTCACCTTAAAGCTACACCCTCTAGTCTCTGACATTTCTACTCCGGGAGAAAGACTCTGACAATCTACCCTATCTATCTATGCCTCTAATAATTTTATATACTTCTCTCAGGTCTCCCCTCAGCCTCCAATATCGCAGAGAAAACAACCCAATCTGTCCAACTTCTCCTTATAGTTAATACTTTCTAATCTAGGCAACGTCTTGGTGAACCTCTTCTGCATCATCTCCAAAACCTCCACCACATCCTTCCTGTAATGGGGTGACCAGAACTGCACACAATACTCCAAGTGTGGCCTAACCAAAGTTTTATAGAACTGCAACATGACCATCTGACTTTTAAACTTAACACCCTAACCAATGAAGGCAGGTGTGCCGTACGCCTTCTTTACCACCCTGTGCTGCCGCTTTCAGGGAGCTATAGACTTGCAACCCAAGGTCCCCCTGTACATCAATACTCTTAAGGATCCTGCCATTTACAGCGTGCATGGGGGAAGTTAGGCAGGACAATAGTGATAGGTGGCTCAATAGTTAAGGGGGCAGATAGGAGATTCTGTGGCCAAAAAAGAGATACTAGGATGGTGTGTTGCCTCCTGGGTCGTAATGCACATTCCTCTTGGGTAGAAAGGGGAATAAGGTCCTGTGTAGTGAATATAGGGAGTTAGGAAAGAAATTAAAGAGCAAGACCTCAAGGGTAGTAATCTCTGGATTAATCCCAGTGCCAAATGCTGGTGATGGTAGGAATGTATGGCTAGGAGCTGGTTCAGGGGGGCAGGGTTTCAGGTTTCTGGATCACTGGGACCTCTTCGGGGGCATGAACAACCTGCAGAAGAGGGACGGGTTACACCTTAACTAGAGGGGAACTAATACTCTGGCAGGGAGGTTTGCTGCTGCTATTCGGGAGGGTTTAAACTAGATTGGCAGAGAGATGGTGTTATGAGAAAGGTTCTTTTGGATCTTAAAGATTGAGGTATCTACATACACAGTCTTTTTACTTTAAAAGGAGGATTTTATTTACAAAGACCGACACGGGAACAGAATGTGAAGGAACAAATACACACTTGCACTCGGGTGATCGCGAAACGTGGGTGGAGTCGCAACAGGAGTGAAGTTCACGCACACGCACACGCACACGCACACACACACATGCAACAAACTAGTACAAGTGATCAGGGAATGAACAAATACGTTGTCTGAACCCCCCGGATCTGGACAAGAAATGGTTCTACGCTACTGGAAATCTACTTAGGACACTCCTGGACCCCTGTGGACGTGCACCCTCTCACCTGTGGTCTCGACCGCGGCAGCAATCGGAAAAGAGGGAGAACTGCCCACGTGTACCATCTTTTATAGGGCTGTAGCTGGGTGGAGCCGCTCAGGTAATTCAAACAAGCCAATGATTCAGGGTCAAGAACAAAGGTTGGTTACAAGACAACCCTTAGGTGTGCTCTTAATGGGTGGGGCGGAGCCGGACCCTTGATTGACAGTGGTGCAGCTTCCGACCCGAAGCGGCAATGCTATCATCCGACCATGGGGGTCAGTAGTGTTGTCACTGTCATCTGACCCCTGGTCTTTCATTACCACAGATGGGAACTAGAGCAGCAGGTCACAGAAGTGAGGGATTGAAGTTAAGTTGATGTCGTGAGCAGCAATATTGTAAGGAAGGATAGTCAGAAGCTAGGGGATATAAACAACATTACAGATGGATTGAGATGTGTTTATTTTAACGTGAGGGGTATTAAGAGTAAGGGCGATGAACTTAGAGCATGGATCAGTACATGGAACTATGATGTTGTGGCAATTACGGAGACCTGGTTAAGAGAGGGACAGGACAGGCTGCTTAATGTTCCGGGGTTTCAATGTTTTAGAAGACATAGGGAGGGAGGTAAAAGAGGGGGAGGGATTGCATTACTAGTCAGGGACAATATCACAGCAGCACTCAGGGGGAGACATGGAGGGGTCATCGACTGAGTCTATATGGGTAGAACTCAAAAATAAGAAAGGTGCAATCACTGATACTATAGACCCTCAAATAACTATAGGGATACTGAAGGAACAGATATGCAGGCAGATTATGAAAAGGAGCAAAAGCAACAGAGTCATCATTGTGGGTGACTTCAACTTGCCCATCATAGACTGGAATCTCCTTAATGCAAAAAGTTTATATGGGGCAGAATTTGTTAGGTGTGTCCAAGAGGGTTTCTTGAAGGAATATATGGATAGTCCAACTAGAGGAGCGGCTATATTGGATCTTGTACTGGGGAATGAGCCTGGCCAGATGGCTGACCTTTCAGTGGGTGAAAACTTGGGAAACAGTGATCACAACTCCTTAAGCTTTAAGATAGTTATGAATAAGGATATGAGTGGACCTTGAAGGAAAGTATTAAATTGGGGGAGTGCAAATTATGAGGGCATCAGACAGGAGCTAGGGAGAGTTAATTGGGAAGAGTTGTTTTCAGACAAATCCACATCTGACATGTGGAGGTTGCTTAAAGACCAGCTGCATAGAGTTTAGGACTTATTTGTTCCAGTAAGAGGGAAGGACAAGGATGGCAGGGTACGGGAGCCTTGGATGACGACAGAAGTAGTTAATTTAGTCAAGAAGAAGAGGGAAGCATATGTAAGACTTAGGAAGCTGGAATCGAACAGAGCATTTCAGGACAACAAAGGAGCTATAAGGGAACTCAGGAAGGGACTTAGGAGAGCTAGAAGGGGTCATGAAAATTCCTTGGCAAGTAGGATTAAAGAGAATCCCAAGGCATTCTATATATACATCAAGAGCAAGTGGATAACTAGGGAGAGCATAGGGCCACTCAAGGATAAAGGAGGTAACATGTGCTTAGAGGCAGACGATGTGGGCTGAAGAGAAGGATGTAGGAGATAGTGAGATCAGAGTGGAGCATGATAAGATGCTAGGGCATTTCGAGATTAGGAAAGAGGTAGTGTCGGGTCTCTTGAAAAATATTAAGGTGGATAAGTCCCCAGGGGCCTGATGGGATATCCCTCAGGTTGTTGAGAAAGGTGAGAGTTAAGACTACTGGGGCCTTGACCAAGGTCTTTGTATCTTTGATAGCCACAGGTGTGGTACTGGAGGACAGGCGAGTAGCTAATGTTGATCATTTGTTCAAGAAGGGAAATAGAGATAATCTGGTAATTATAGACAGCTGAGCCTCACATCAGTGGTAGGGAACTAATGGAGAGGATTCTTAGCGATAGGATTTATGAGCATTTGGAGAAGCATGATCTAATTAGGGACAATCAGCAATGTTCTGTGTGGAGCAGGTCATGTCTGACTAATCTGACTGCGTTTTTCAAGAAGGTGACAAAGGTGATTGATGAAGGTAGAGCAGTGGATATTGTATACATCGATTTTAATAAGGCATTTGACAAGGTCCCACATGGTAGGCTCATCCAGAAAATTAGGATGCATGGGATCCATGGTGACCTGGCTGATTGGATCCAAAATTGGCTTGCCCATAGAAGAGTGGTAGTGGTGGACGGGCCTTACTATGGATGGAGATCTGTGACTAGTGGTGTTCAGCAGGGATCTGTGCTGGGTAGGTGAGAGAGTGTGCAGATGACACAAAGATTGGTAGCGTTGTGGATTGCATAGAAGATTGCCAAAGGATACAGCGGGATATAGACACAGCCCAATGCATCACGGAAACCAACCTCCCCTCCATGGACTCTGTCTTTACCTCTCGCTGCCTTGGTGGAGCAGCCAGCATAATCAAAGACCCCACCCACCCGGGTCATTCTCTTCTCTCCTCTCCCATCAGGCAGAAGATACAGGAGCCTGAGGGCACATACCTCCAGACTCAAGGACAGCTTCTATCCCACTGTAATAGGACTATTGAATGATTCCCTTATACGATGAGGTGGACTCTTGACCTCACAATCTACCTTGTTGTGAGCTTGCACCTTATTGTCTACCTGCACTGAACTTCCTCTGTAGCTGTGACACTTTACTCTGTACTGTTATTGTTTTTACCTGTACTACATCAATGCACTCTGTACTAACTCAATGTAACTGCACTGTGTAATGAATTGACCTGTACGATCGGTATGCAAGACAAGTTTTTCGCTGTACCTCGGTACAAGTGACAATAATAAACTAATACCAATACCAATACTTACAAATATCAGTGGATAAGTGGCAGATGGAGTTTAGTCTGGGCAAGTGTAAAGTGTTGCACATTTGGAGATCCAGCATAAAGGGAGAGTACACAGTTAATGACAGAATCCTTAAAGGCATTGATGCACAGAGGAATCTTGGGGTCCAGGTACACAGCTGCCTAAAAGTGGCTGCGCAGGTTGATAGGCTGGTAAAGAAGGCATATGGCATAGAACAGAGAACATAGAACATTACAGCACAGTGCAGGCCCTTCAGCTCACAACGTTATGCCAACATTTTATCCTGCTCTAAGACCTAGCTAACCCTTCCATCCCACATAGCCCTCCATTTCTTTATCATTCATGAATCTAAGAGTCTCTTAAATGTCCTGAATGTATCTGCCCCCACAACTTCTGCTGGCAGTGCATTCCATGCACCCACCAATCTCTCTGTAAAAAACGTACCCCTGTCATCCCCCTTATACCTTCTTCCAATCACCTTAAAATTATGCCCCCTTGAGTTAGCCTTTGTCACCCTGGGAAAATGTCTCCGACTGTCCACTCGATCTATGCCTCTTATCATCTTGTACACCTCTATCAAGTCACCTCTCATCCTCCTTCTCTACAAAGAGAAAAACCCTTGCTCACTCAACATTATCCTCATAAGACATGATCTCCAATCCAGGCAGCATCCTGGTAAATCTCCTCTGCACCCTTTATAAAACTTCCACATCCTTCCTATAATGAGGTGACCAGAACTGAACACAATACTCCAAGTGTGGTTGAACCAGAGTTCTATAGAGCTGCAACATTACCTGACAGCTTTGAAGTCAATACCCTGACTAATGAAGGCCAACACACCATATGCCTTCTTAACAACCCTATCGACCTGCACGGTAACCTTGAGGGATCTACGGACGTGGACCCCAAGGTCCCTCTGTTCCTCCACACTGCTAAGAGTCCTACCATCAACCTTGTATTCTGCCTTTGAATTCAATCTTCCAGTGTATCACTTCACACTTTTCGGGGTTGAACTCCATCTTCCACTTCTTAGCCCAGCTCAGCAACCCATCAATGTCCTGTTGTAATCTATAGCAACCTTCTGCACTATCCACACCACCACCAAACTTCATATCACCAGCAAACTTACTAACCCACCTTTCCACATCTTCATCCAAGTTATTTATAAAAATCACAAATAGCCGGGTTCCCAGAATAGATCCCTGCGGAAAACAACTGGTCACCGACCTCCAGGTAGAATACATTACATCCACCAGCATCTTCTGTCTTCTATGTGTGAGCCAATTCTGAATCCACACAGGCAAGTCTCCCTGGATCCCATGTCTCCTGACTTTCTGAATGAGCCTTCCATGAAGAACCTTATCAAACGCCTTACTAAAATCCCTGTACACCACATCCAGTGCTCTACCATCATCAAAGTGCTTTGTCACATCCTCAAAGAATTCAATCTGGCTCGTGAGGCACGACCTGCCCCTCACAAAGCCATGCTGACTGTCCTTAATCAGCCTATGCTTCTCCAAATGCCCATATATCCTGTCTCTAAGAATCTTCTCCTGTAATTTTCCCACCACTGAAGTTAGACCACTGGTCTGTAATTCACAGGGTTATCCCTACTCCCTTTCTTGAACAAAGGAACAACATTTGCCATCCTACAATGATCTTGCTCCACTCCTGTGGCCAATAAGGATGCAAAGATCACTGCCAAAGGTGCAGAAATCTCTTCCTTGCTTCCCATATAACCTTGGATATATCCCGTCTGGCCCCGGTGACTTATCTATCCTAATGTTTTTCAAAAATTCCAGCACATCCTCTTCTCTCATGTCAACATGCCATAGGGTATCATCCTGTTGTATGCCATCCTCACAAACGTCAAGGTCTCTCTCTCTGGTGAATACTGAAGCAAAGTATTCATTAAGGACCTCCCCTTCCTCTTCTGACTCCAGGCATATGTTTCCTCTTTTATCCCTGATCTGGTCCAACCTTTACTCTAGCCATCCTCCTGTTCTTCACATACTGTACGTGTAGAATGACAGTCAAGGAAAATCAAGGGATTTTCCTTGATCCTACTCGCCAAGGACCTCATGCCCCCTTCTAGCTCTCCTCAGTCCATTCTTAAGCTCCCTCTTGGCTACCTTGTAACTCTCCAGAGCACTGTCTGATCCATACTTTCTAAACCTCAGGTAAGCTTCTTTCTTCCTCTTAACAAGATAATCTACATCTCTTGTCAACCACAGTTCCTTCACTCTACCATCCTTACCCTGCCTGAATGGGACAAACCTATCTAGAAGCCCATGCAAGTACTCCCTAAACTACCTCCGCATTTCCACTGTGCACTTCCCCAAGATCATCTGTTCCTAATTTACTCTCGCTTCTTGCCTTCATTAGTTGAGGCATTGAGTTACAGAGCCAGGACATTATTTTGTCGCTTTATAAAACTCTGGTTAGGCTGCATCTGGAATATTGTGTTCAATTCTGGTCGCCGCATTTTCGGAAGGATGTGGACGCTTTGGAGAGGGTGCAGAGGAGGTTTACCAGGATGCTGCCTGGTTTGGAGGACATGTGCTATGAAGAGAGGTTGGACAAGCTGGGACTGTTTTCTCTAGAGCATCAAAGACTGAGTGGATATTTGATGGAAGTTTATAAAATTCTGTGAGGCACATTATAGACAGCCAGTATGTTTTTCTCAGGATTGAAATGTCTAGTACTAGAGAGCATGTATTTAAGGTGAGAGGGGAAAAGTACAAAGGAGAAGTGTGAGGCACATTTTTTTTACACAGAGAGTGGTGGGGGCCTGGAATGCATTGCCAGGGGTGGCAGTGAAGGCAGATAGCACAGGTGTATTTAAGAGACTCAGGATAGGCACATGAATATGCAGAGAAGGGAGGGATATGGTCACTGTGTGGGGAAGAGGGATTAGATTAATGAGGAGTCATTGGTTTAATTAGTTCGGCACAACGTGGTGCGCTGAAGGGCCTGTCCTGTGCTGTACTGTTCTGTGTTCTATGTTCTCTGTTCCATATGTACTTTCCTCTTACATTTGACCTCCCAAAGTACAACACCTCAACTACTTCAGCGGTTATGCGAATTGAATGGTGTAGATAAAAGTGATCATTGTGCATTTGGGAATTCAGGCTAGTCCTGTTTGTGCAGAGGATGGTGAGAATGTGCAAGAGGTGGGTAGCCTGGTGGCAATTATAGGGAATCTTTGAGTCCACAGGTGAGCAAAGAATATAAGCATATATCTGGGGAAAAAAACTGCAGATGCTGAAATATAAATAGAAAATGCTAGAAACACTCAACAGGTCAGGCAGCAACTGTGGAAAGAGAAATACAGAGTTAACATTTCTCAGTTTCATCAGAGCTGTGAGAGAGCAAAATATTCAATGAAAGGTTTTTGACCTGAAACATTAATTCTGTTTCTCTTTCCACACCTGCCTGAGCTGCTGAATGTCTCCAGCATTTTCTGTTTTATATATACATGTTGCTAGATCAAGATGACATGGGTTGTGATTGGTTTTGTGTGCAGCTTAAACATCAACATGGACCATGCTGACATTGACCTGCTTCTGGACAGTTAAGTTCCATGCAATTCCATATGAAGTCTAGCTTTCTTCCATAGCTGCACCAGACTCTAGCTGGCAACCTGTTAAGGGTAGAGCGGCTTTCACCCACTGCCCTGCCTCCACTTCTAGAGCTGAGTTGTTTTGTGTCTGAGTGTGACTTTGAACAGTTCTGCTTTGAAAGCTTTATATACGTTCTATTTTGAGAAACAGGAAAGGTGACGTTAGCATTGCTGGGTGTTCCAAACCGCACACAAAACGAAACTGAGTATTTGCTGTGAAATCTTACAGATTGGTTTGAGACTGACATGAAAGACAGAAATAACAAAAGACTTTACTTAACCAGATCCTTTCATGACTTCAGGGTGTCCCAATGTGTATTCGAACAACAACACAAATCTTCATTTATGTAGCTCTTCTAATGTATAGAAACATCTCAAAGTCACTTAACAGAAATATTACAGAAGTTTAACAAGGTTTGTCACAAATGTTAGGACAAATAGTCAAAGGAGTTGCATTTAAGGAGCACCCTACAGAAAAGAGGTGGAAAGGATTAAAGATGCACAAAGATCTAAAAACCATGTAAAGCTGGAAAGGGTTGCGTAGGATCAAGAACTTGGAAAGCAAAGCTGAGGTTTTGAACACTGAATTGTTATGTCAGAATGGGAGTAATTGTATGTAGGTCAGGTCAGCAAGAAATTAGCATTAAGGATGTGGCCAATTTTGAAGCTCAATCATGGTTGCTGAAAATCGGGCAGACAACTTAAATTTGATCCACAAGGATGAAACTGTTGTCTTTGTAAAGGTATCACCGTGAAGATGCAATACAATTATCTATTGAGAAGTAATATGTAATTTACAACTGGCATACTCCTTTAGAGTTTGAGTCTGCTCTCAAAAAGTGGATTTGAGGTTCTGATGAGGAAAAACAAGGTCCATGACTGGCCCACAACCTCTGACAACTAACCCCTTTCCTTGCATCTGGAGATTTACTGAGTGGTACATGTCACTCTTCTTCTTCATTGCATCCTAATTTAACTCCATGCTGAGCACTGTGAGCATCATCATTCAAAAACATGCAAGAAAATAGCAGGAGTAGGCCACCTGGGTCTTCAAGACTGCCACAGGATTTAACATAAGCATGGCTGATGCTTTCTGGCCTCATCCTTCTCTGTCGGATCCCCATAGCCCTCATTCCCCATTCTTTCAACAATTTATCTACCTCCTCTTTAAATACCTCCATTTATTTATACCTCCACAACCCTCTGAGGTGGAGTATTCCAGGGATACACCCCTCAGTCTGAATTCCTATGCATCTCAGGTTTAAATGAGTGCCCATTTATCTTGTAAATATATCCCCTCATTTGAGGTTCTCTCACTATGGAAACATCTCCCTTGTCATGTCCCCTCAGGATCTTACATGGTTTACTCCAAACACCCTACATTGTTTTAACCTCTGAAGAATTTAGGTTTAACTTTCTTCAGCTGTTTGTGATAGGACAACCTTCTCATCCCAGGAATTAGCCTAGTGAATATCTTCTGAACTACCTCCAACTCTAGTATATCCTTTCTTAAATAAGAGGACCAAAAGTATACACAGTCCTGCAGGTGCAGCCTTCCCAACATCCTGTGCAATTGTAACTTTTCTATTTTTAAACTCCAGCACTATGGCAATAAAGGCCAATGTGCCTTTTTAATTATTTTTGCACCTGCATGCTAATTTTTTGCACAGGAGCACCTAGATACTTTGTTCCCCATTTACTTGCGGTGTCTCTCTATTTACAGAATAGTTTGCTTTTTTGATTCCTCTTACCAAAGTGCATGACCACACACTTTCCTATATTAACTCCATTTATCACATTTTTGCCCACTCATTCAACCGACCTATCTCCATTTGCAGAATCCAAGCATCCTCATCACAACATGCTCTACTATCTATTTTCAATTAATCAGTAAAATTGTATAACTTACCTGCATGCCTCCTCCAAGTCATTAATGTGGTTAGTAAATTTGTTGAGTGCCAAGGACTGATCCTAGAGACACTAGTAATTAAATTCCCCAGTGTGAAGATGCCCATTTATTCTAACTGTCTTCCATGTGATGACCAATCCTTTTCCATGAGCTTTTATCATGTACTGTAGCTTTTTGTGTGTTACGTTGGCGAATACTTTCTAGAAATCCAAATGCACAGGTTTCCTTTAATCTAACTCTGTCTATTACATCCTGAAGAACTCTGGCAACTTTGTCAAGCATGATCTCCCTTTCATTAAACCATGTTGACTTTGTTTTCATTAAATTTTTCTAATTGGCTGGCTACTTTTTTCTTTGATAATGGAACCCAACATCTTTCCAAAAACAAGATGTTGAGCTAATAGAGTTCTGCGGTCCTTACCTTCCACCCACCAACCTCTGCATTCAACATACCATCCTTCACAATTTCTGTCAGCTCCAAGTTTCCACCACTGGATGCATATTCACCTCCCCTTTCTGTAGGGATTGCTCCCTTCATAACTCCTTTGTATACTCTTCTGTCCCCACCCTACTACTTTCCATCTTTTGGCACTTTCCCATGCAATCATAGGGGGTGCAATAGTTGTAGTTTTACTTCCTCCCTCCCTGACATTCAGGGACCCAAAGATTCTTTCCAGGTGAAGCAGTGATTCACTTGCACTTCCAATCTAGTGTACTGTATTCACTGTTCACAATGTAACATTCTCGAAACTCGAAAAACCCCACACAGATTGAGTGATCATTTTGTGAAGCAATTGCTGATCTAGAAGGCGGAATAATAGATGAAGATAGAGAAGAACTGACCAATAAATTTGCTGAGGTGGAGTAAGAAATCCAAACACTTTCTCAAGTCCTTGCGGCTAAAGAGAAACCTGTTGCTGAGTTTAAGAAGAAGCCAGAATTGACTTCACTACATGAGCTTAATCAGTCCACAGGAGTGACCCTGAGCTTCGAGTTGCCTGCCCTGTTAAGTCACCATTCCACTCCCACTATGATCTCTCTGTAGACTCCTGCTCTGTTATAAGACCCAGCACAAGCTTGAGGAGCACCTTTTCATCTTCCATCTCGCACGTTGCAGTCTTCTGGACTTAACATTAAAGTCTTTAAGTCTAGGTAACATGTCTTTTGTTCTTGTCCATATAAGGACCATTTCTGCCTTCCATCCTGCTTTTCCTTTCTGTTTGTGTGTTGTCTGGCCTGCTGAACATGTCCCAGAACTACACAGCCATAAATTACACAACCATGATAGCTTATCCCATTTGCCACATACACATCTTACTGAAAACCAATTTGCATCTCTCTTTTCCAGATCCAAAACATTGACTGTTCTTCTTTCCACTGCATCTTTCCAGCTTTTCCTGCTTTTTTTTCCACTTTCTGTCTTTCTCCCTTCATGAACAAGGACAAAGCAATCACAGTTTTTGCTATCTCCTGGCACCTCCTGAGTGAATTTTGAGAAACTTCAACCATTGGCTCTACTATCTCTGCAGTAATTTCCTTTAAAACCTTCAGCTGCATATAATCTTATCCTGGCAACTTGTTTGCTTTTGGTCCCATTAGTTTTTCTGATACTTTGTCCTTCACGTTAAGGATCGGTACAAGTTTCTCCCCCTTATTTTGAAACTAGTCAATCTATTATCTTTGGGATATTTGCAGTGCCCTGCACCATGAAGACTGATGCAACCTATTGCATTCCTTCATTAAGTCTCCAGTCTCATGCTCCAGATGTCCCACACTTGCCTTAGCCTCCCTCTTCCTTTTTATGTATCCATAGAAACTCTTGCTATGTCTTTTAGTATTACTTGCCACTGTGGGTGGTTTGTAAGTTTGTAGATGATACGAAGATCGGTGGTGTTGTAGATAGTGTAGAAGACTGGCAAAGGATACAGTGGGATATAAATCAGTTGCAGATATGGGTGGGGAAATGGCAGATGGAGTTTAACCTGGCCAAATGTGAGGAGTTGCACTTTGGAAGATCAAACGTAAAGGGCAGTACATTGTTAATGGAAAGTCTCTTAACAGTGTTGATGTGCAGAGGGGTCTTGCAATCCAAGTCCATAGCTCCCTGAAAATGGTTACGTTGGTTGATAGGGCAGTAAAGAAGGCGTATGGCATGCTTGCCTTTATTAGTCGAGGAATTGAATTCAAGAGACAGGAAATTATGTTGCAGCTTTATAAAACTCTTGTTAGGCCGCATCTGGAATATTGCATTCAGTTCTGGTCACCCCATTTCAGGAAGGATGTGAAGGCTTTGGAGAGGGTGCAGAAGAGGTTTACCAGGATGCTGCTTGGATTAGGAGTCCACTTTATCATACAAGAGGTCCATTCAATTGTCCTATGAGATAGAAGCTGTCCTTAACCCTGATGGTGTGAGCTTTCAAGCTTTTGTATCTTCTGCCTGATGGAAGGGAGGAGAAGAGAGAATGTCTGGGGTGGGAGGGCTCTTTGATTATGTTGGCTGCTTTTCTGAGAGACCGAGAAGTATGGACAGAGTCCACAGAGGGGAGGTTGGTTTTCATGATGGACTGAGCTTTGTCCACAAGTCTCTGCAATTTCTTGCAGTTATGGGCAGAGCAGTTGCCAATGCAAGCTGTGATACATTCAGATGGGATGCTTTCTAAGGTGCATCTATAAAAATTAATGAGGGTCATTGGGAACATGCCAAGTTTCTTTAGCCTTCTGTGGAAGCAAGAAAGCTTAACAGTGCCTCTACTTTCTCAATTTCCAAATGATATTTACACCCAAGATCTTGAAGCTCTCAACCATCTCCACCTCAGCACCATTGATACATACAGCAACATGTGCTCCAGCCTGCTTCCTGAAGCCAATGACCAGCTCTTTTGTTTTGCTGACATTGAGGGAAAGGTTGTTGTCATCACAAAATGCTGCAAGGCTCTCTATCTCCTTCCTATACTATGTCTCATTCTTATTTGAGAGCCAGCCCACTACGGTGGTGTCATCTGGGAACTTGTAGATGAAGTTAGGGCAGAATCTGGCCACACGGTCATGTGTGTTCACCAGGTTGATCCCTCATTCTGAGGTATGACTGGTACTGCTCCTGGCATGCCCTCCTGCACTCTTCATTGAACCAAGGTTGATCCCCTGGTTTGATGGTGATGGCAGAGTGGAGGTATATGCCAACCCATGAAGTTGTAGATTGTGGTTGAGTACAATTCTGCTTCTGCTGATGGCCCACAGCACCTCATGGATTCCCGGTCCTGAATTGCTTAATCTGTTTGCAGTCCGTCCCATTTAGCATGATGGTAGTGCCACACGACACGATGAAGTGTATTATCACTGTGAAGATGGGATTTCATCTCCACAAGGATTAAGCAGTAGTCACTCCTACCAGTCCTGTTATGGACAGATCTGTGGCAGGTAGATTGGTGAGGATAAGATCAAGTAGGTTTTTCTCTCCTGTTGTTTCCCTCATCACCTGCTGCAAACACAATCCAGTAGCAATACCTTTTAGCACCCTGCCAGCTCAGTCAGTATTGGTGCTATCTTGGTGATGGACATTGAAGTCCCCACCCAGACTACATTCTGCACCTTTGCCACTCTCCGTGCTTCCTCCAAGTGGTATTCTACATGGAGTACTTTTGATTCATCGGTTGAGAGACAGCGGTAGTTGGTAATCAGCAGAAGGTTTCCTTGCCTAAGTTTAACTTGATGCCTTAAGATTTGGAGTCAATGCTGAGGACTCCCACAGCAGTTCCCTCCCAACTGTAGACCACTGTGCCGCCACCTCTGTTGGGTCTGTCCTGCTGATGGGACAGGAAGTACCCAAGGAAGGAGATGGTGGTGTCTGGGTTGTTGACTGTAAGGTACGATT
Source organism: Pristis pectinata (assembly GCF_009764475.1). NCBI lineage: Eukaryota > Metazoa > Chordata > Chondrichthyes > Rhinopristiformes > Pristidae > Pristis > Pristis pectinata. Next base: position 149,304 of record NC_067435.1, read on the forward strand.
CCGTGAGTATGACTATGCCAGGCTGTTACTTGACTAGTCTTTGAGACAGCTCTCCCAATTTTGGCACAAGTCCCCAGGTATTGGTAAGGAGGACTTTACAGGGTCATCAGGGCAATTTTTGCCATTGTTGTTCCTGGTACCTTGGTTGATTTTTGGTGTTTTGCCCAGTTTTGTTTCCTTGTGGCTTTCTAGCAGTTTATTACAACTGAGTGGATTGCTGGGCCATTGCATTACTGCCACATTACTGTGAGTCTGGAGTCACATGTAGGCCAGACCAGGTTAGGATATCAGATTTTCTTTCCTATAGGACTTCAGTGAACCAGATGGGTCTCTACAACAATTGTCTATGGCTTTCATGGTCATCATTAGACTTTTTAATTCCAGAATTCGAATTTGATTCAAACCCAGCTCACCTGGACTTTGCCCTGTGTATCGAGATTATTAATCCAGTGATAACAACACCGTGCCTCGCCTCCACCAAGGAAGGATGTTATTCCCCAATGAATTTAATACACCCCTCTCCATGGGTTTGCTTCTCCCTATCTGTGTAATACCCACCTCTGTGATCTCACTCCTCCCTATGTAGCCACCAATTTCCCAACCATATTTTCTCCAACTTATCTGTATTTTTCTGATGTTTGCCTCTTGAGCTTCTGCATCGTTGGTGGCTGTGCTTTCAGCTGGCCGGGCCCCAGCTCTGGAATACCCTTCCAATTCCTCTCCACTCCTCTACTTCTCTCTTTGGCTAGACTTTTAGTGACATGTCTCAATATCTCCTCTTGTGGGTGGCAGTAAACTTCGATATCAATCTCCAAGGTTCCTGAGAGCATTTTTGCCACAGTAAAACCAGTGAAGGATGTGGCTGTTATTGCAGTTCTCTTCAATCCATAAAAAGACATTGTGTTAAGAGAAGGAAAAACTCATTATTCTATATTGTTTATGACCTAATGACATCTCTGAGTTCTTTAAAGCCAGTAAATTTCCTATGAATTATTGCCATGTTGTAACATAATTCCAGTATGTGCACAGCACAGTCCTATGGACAGTATTTTAGTGATGTTGGTTAAGGTACAGATGTTGGCCAGGATGTATTATGCCATTTTACATCCACCAGAGAGGGTAGGTCACGTACTATACATCTAAAATCCCATCCAAAAGATGCATTGGCAACACTCCAGCACTTCCTCAGTACTAGACTAGAACATCAATCTAATCATGTGCTTGGGATATCAGAATTGAGGCTCACATGCATAACCTTCTGATTCACTGGGAAGCTACACACCATCCTGACTTGTACCTGCACCTCATGGACTACAGCAACTGGGGATGGGTAATTAAATGCTGGCTCAGCCTGTGAAGCCCACATCCTTTGAATGAATATAACGATATTCAAAGGCAGGTGTGCTGGCTGTAGAGTCAGTGATATTGATTGAGGCTCAGTTCCAAGAAGACTGCCAGGAGCATGGAGAGATAATGATTACTGAAGTAGAGATAGTGGTTGAAAGCTTGAATAAAAATTTCAATTTTATCAGCATTCACAATCTCAGGATGTTTCAAAGAACTTCTTGATTTTTCCAGTATTCCAATACAGGAAATGTGGCAAAATATTTGTGTACAGCAAGATCCCACATACAGCAATGTAATGATGACCAAATTATCCAATGCTATGGATTGAGAGTTAAATGTTTTCCAAGTTGCCTCTTTTTTTTCAAAATAGCCCTGTGGAATCTTTGCTTTCCACCTGAGAGGCAGTCTGGGCACTTCACCTGGAAGATGGCACCCTCAACAATGTTGCACTCTCTCAATAATATTCTAGAATGTCAGTCCAGACTTGTGTGAAGTTAAAGATCTCAAATCAGATGTAAATGTCAAGGCATTTTAATAACCTCGATCACAGAAAGAATGGCAACCATTTGTGGCGCCAAGGCCAGGACATGGAGCCACATGTCAGCAGTTGGGAAATGAGAAAGAGGAATGTTGGAAGGAGAAAAGTAAAGGATAAGACAATGACTCATTTTTGCCTTATCTGCCAAGGATGCCTCATGCTCCCTGTGTGCCCTCTTGATTTCCTTTTTAAGTGTACTCCTCCATCCTTTATACTCCTTCAGGGATTTGCTAGATCCCAGCTGCCTATACCTGATATATGCTTCCTTCTTTTTCCTGACCAGAACCTCAATATCCTCCATAAACCAGGGTTCTCTAATCCTGCCAGTCTTGCCCTTCTCTCTAACAAGAACATGTTGGCCTTGAACTCTCACTGGGACAGGCGATATTACAACTGGTTAATGACAGTGTATGTCAGATGCTCACCTTTGGTCAACCATCCACATTGGATTTATCGGAAAGTACATGGGGGAAGAGCTGTGTTAGGCTGCAAGATATTACTTATGGCAGAAGGGTGTCTGTGCAAGATAAAATAGGGTGACATCAGTATAAATAGAAATAAGATCCTGGCTATTATTTCAAGAACAAGATGTTCTTGGGTTCATCAAATTAGGACTAAAGTGAAAGATACAAAAGGGAAATTCCTTGTTCTGCATTTGCCAATAATGTAATCACAAGCAAGTGAGTTGTCACAGTGAAAAAGGAAAATTGACTCATATCTGTCCAGAACTCTAGTGTTCTCTTTTCTTCAAGAAATGTTGTCATTGTGGTGGTAAGGCCATCGATATCACATTGCGAGGCTTCTGACTAGTTGAATAGTGTCAGAAGCTAGAAACACCAGAGCTAGTTTTGAGGAACAGCTGCTCACACCCAGTGCTAACCAAAAGACTTGGTGGGGTGATGTGGTGGGGCGACTTTGAATTCTCCAACTTCTGGTACTCCTCATTGTCACCTCAATGTTCATGCGGCATGAACATTGAGGCCAGTAAACTGCTCCCCCTCTGTCCATTTTCTCTCTCCTCCTGATCTACACAGCCCCCGTCACCCTGTCTCTTTCCCCTCTTCCACCATCTGCATCTGCCGTCACCCACACACTCCTCCCACTGGTTCACCTTTCCCACGGCTCCCATCTGCCCTCCCCACCTCCCTCCCTTGGTTGCATATTCCACCTGCCTCTCCTATTAGATTTCATCATCTTCAGCCCTTTGTCACTTCCACCTATCACCTCCCAGCTTCTGGTGCTTTTCCCATTCTCCCCTCCCTCATCTTCCTATCACCGCTCCTCACCTGGATCCACCTATCACCTGCCAGCTCTTGCTCCACCCCTTCTGTTCTCTTTTTTACACTTTTACAGAGGGGCTATCTCCCCTCTATTGAGAAGGGTCTCAACCCGATACGTCGACTGTCCATTTCCCTTCCTGCCTGACCCGCTGAGCTACCCCAGCATTTTGTTTGTTATTGAAGTCAATGGAATCTACCTTCTAGAAACAAGAGTACAGCTTGTTACATTACACATTCAGAATAATTATCCATTTTTACACTGTGTTTTTAATGCTCCCTGATCTTTATCGTTGGGTTTTCAGGAATGATCTGTAGTGCAGCCTTTCCCAAGACTCTAAGGGTAATCTTGGGCTTTGCACATTCAGACAAAACTTGCCCTTCCTCTCCTTCAGAACTGCATGTTCCAATTTCACTTAAAGTGACTCAAACTGCTTCTCTTTAGTATGAAAATTCTATAAGTTTTCCAAAGTTAACAGGGGTACATTGCTTTAAACAATTTGCTATCTTCCATCTGTGTGTTGGATTCAGGGGAAAAACCCCTTACAATAGGTTCATTTGTGGTGGGCAGCATTATTCTGAACAGGAGTCCGACTGAGCTACCTGGATTGCTATGCTTTTACCTTGTCACCTATCAGTGTTCGGGAAGTACGGGGCCTTTGTTTGACATTCGGGATCCTACAGGCGGAGCATGTTGAAATTGAACACATGCCATTCTGAGGCCTAACCATTTCAAACGCACCCCCTCTACTAATAAGTTTTACACTGCAGCATCACCCCAGGCAGTTTGGTTGGACCAGGGAGACCACTAGCAAACTAATTGGGAAAGGAGTCATGAGTGTGGAGAGTAAGGGATCCAGAAGTTGTGGTACATTTTGCTCCTTTGGGGCCGATACAAATGACTGAATGCATACTGTTACTGGACCTCTTCCAGTCCCTCGCCTGTGCTGGTGATCAGAGGATCCACTGTAAGTCCCAGACTGTTCCAAACTAAAATACCATTAACAGTACAATTAGTACAATCCCAATTCATACATTTCTATTACCTGAATTAAGCAGGTCCATTGTGTTTCTGAAACATATCCCTTCCAAAAGGTGCCAACTGCATTCCCAAAGATAATGTGTGTACTGAGGTTTCTGATAATATTTTAAGGACTTTATCATTCTATTAAGTCTAGGACAGAGTCAACTTGACTGTAGAAAGCAGTTTGTCTGCAAAGCTAACTGTACAAGTTTTGCCTAGGCTTCCCATTCTGTTCTCTTTTTCCCTCTGGATCTGCTAGTTCCTGCTGAACATGTTAGTTCAGGTCCTGCCCTGTTGTGATAAATCCCTTGGTACCTGAGCTAGACTTCCTTCATGCCAGTCCTCATTATTCCTCATTCTAAGGGCTCGAGTCATGATAAACAGATGGAAATGGAATTGGCCCTGTTTCCAGTTGTGGGCTTTACTTCTCCCAGTCTGTGAATCAAAGTTGCTTAGAGTTGGCAAAGCAACTAAACACACTTGTTATGTAAGCCAATGCTGTTTTGTCTCCAGGCAAGGCACTCCATGTTGCATTTACTGTCTAACTACTTTGTGTGTTCTTGTCTTCAGATCTCTCCTCCCTTTCTCCCCATTACCTAGACAATGAGTCCAAACAGACGTTTTAATTGGCCTATCTGCCCAGAATCCTTCTCAGCTGAACTTCAGACGTGAATACTCCCTTATCTGCGTCGCTGGTTAGAAATCAGGAGCAGCCACCACCAGCCTGTCCCTGTGTACACCAGAAATGTCCCTGTGGTACATATTGTGTGTGTGTACCATGTTGTGTGCTTTTTGGTATGAATTTTGATATATTGTCTATCAGTTGTTGTTATTGCTTAACTGCTTTTTCCCTTCAGTAAAGGATGTTTGACGAGAAGGTCTATCTGAGTTATTTCCCAACTGAACAACATGGTTTCCCAACAGAAAACCAAAGAAGCTACAGTTGCTCCCTACCTTGCCACAGGAGGGTTTGTTATGGGAGTGCCAGCTACCAAATGGCTGCAGTTTCTTAAGAACTTCTGATCAGGTTTTATTCGGATACTTCATTTAATGAGATGATATAGAGTCATAGAGTTCTACAGCATGGAAACAGGCCATTTGCTGTCTAAGTTGCCTACCTGAGCTAGTCCCATTTGTCTGTGTTTGGCTCACATCCCTCTCAACCTTTCCTATCCATGTAACTGTCCAAATATCTTTTAAACATTGTAATTGTACCCGCCTCTACTACTTCCTCTGGCAGTTTGTTCCGCATACCCACCACCCCTCTATGTGGAAAAGTTGCCCCTCAGGTCTCCTTTAAATCATACCCTGACCACGGGAAAAAGATTCTGACTATCTATCTATGCCTCTCATAATTATATATTCTTCTATCAGGTCACCCCTCAGACTCTCTCAGGGAAAACAAGCTCAGTCTATCAAATCTTTCCCCATATTAAACTCCTCCAGGCAACATCCTGGTGAGTCTCCTCTTCACTCTCTCCAGTTCAGCCACTTCCTTCCTACAACGTGGTGATCGGAACTCTGCACGGTACTCAGCCTGGCCTAACCAGTGTTTTGTAAAGTTACAGTATATGACATCCCAACTTTTATATTCTATGCCCTGACCTATAAAGCCAAGCATGTCATATGCTTACTTCATCATCCTATCGACTTGAGTTACCAATTTCAGGGAACTATGGATTTTGAACCCCAAGATTCCTTAGTGCTCAACCATTTACTCTTTATGTGCAAACCTGCAGCACCCCCACCTCATGCTTCTGACGCCTAAAGCAGACACCTCAGGAGACTAAAGAGGTACTACCAGCACGGCCTCCACTAAATTGTTCAAATCCACTGGCAGCCTGTGGTGAGCCTGAACATCCATGTCATCTCCAAGGTTAACATCTCTTACGTGTCAACTATGCCCTTCATTCTCACCAGTTTTAATTATTAAATTAGATTCACGAGAATGTTACCAATATTGGAGGGCTTGAGTTATAAGGAGACACTCGATAGGCTGGAGCTTTTCTCCCTGGAGCGGAGGAGGCTGAAGGGTGACCTTATACAGGTGTATAAAATTAGCAGGGACTTGGATAAGGTGAATGGGTCACAAGTCTTTTTCCAAGGGCAGGGGAATCTAGAGGCCATAAGTTTAAGGTGAGGAAGGAATTTTAAAGGACATCTGAGAGGTAAGTTTTTTTTGCATAGAGAGTGGTTGATATCTGGAACATGCTGCCAGAGGAGGTTGTCGAATTAAATACAATCACTACGTTTAAGAGGCACTTAGACAAGCAAGGACTTAACCCATGCAGCCAAATGGGGTTAGTGTTGATGAGCTAAAAGGTCAGCATGGATGTGGTGGGCTGAAGGGCCTGTTTCTCTGCTGTACAACTCTATAACACACATGGAATTCACCTGGCATCTGACTGGGCTAGTGAGAAACCCAACAACTGTCCGTATTGACAGGGAAACCTCAGCTACTCTCAGTGCCGCCCAGTGTCAAGCAAACTCCATCATCACCTCAACAGTTTCCTCAATTTTCTTACCAGAATTCTGTAGTCACTACAGATAAACTTTCTGCTGGAATGAAGCTACAAACTGGAAACCATTGAATTTACATCTTCTCCACTGCAGAACCAAGGTCACTCAAACTTAATCACAGAGCTACAATACCCAGATGACACTCACTTATATGTTTGTTTGGAGGCTAAGCTCTTGACTGAAACATATAAGAGAATGAGCCTCTACAAAACTGCCCCTCCCAACTGGTAAAACACCACCCTCCAACAATCAAAGTCCATGACAAGACCCTGTAAAGTGTGGACCATTTCCCATTACCTTTGGAGTCACCATTCATTCAAAGAGATGAAATGTGCCGTTGCCCTTTGTTTGCTATCACTGCCTTTGTCCTTTTGAAGAGTGTTTGTAGATTTAGACCTTAAATCCAGCACAAAGCTTGCAATTTTACCCCTTATCTCTCCTCTATTTTTTCCCTTCTCACCTTAAACCTGTGTTCTCTAGATTCCACTGTCCTGAGGAAATAATTCTGATTATCCTATCTATGGTCATAATTTTATACATGAGGTCACCCCTCAGCCTTCTATATTCCATTGCAAATAAGCCCATCCTGTCCAATGTCTCCTTCTTACTACAGTCCTCCTTTTCAGGCAATATCCTGGTGAATCTCTTCTGCACTACCACATTCTTCCTGTAGTGTGGTGACCAGGACTATACCATAATGCTCCACACGTGATCAAACCAATGCTTTGTACAACCGCAGCATGATGCCCCAACTCTTATACTCAAATCCTCAGCTTATGAAGGCAAACATAACAAATGTCTGAGATCATATGGCTAGAATTCAGGAATAAGAAAAGTGCAATCACTATGATCGGGTTATACGATAGGCCTCCCAACAGCCAGTGGGTGATAGAGGAACAGATATGCAGGCAGATCATGGAGAGATGTTAAAAACAACAGGGTTGTTGTAGTGGGTGATTTTAACTTTCCCCAATAATGACTGGGACTCCTTCAGTACCAGGGGCTTAGATGGGGCAGAATTTATTAGGTGCATCCAGGAGAGTTTCTTGAAACAACATGTAGACAGTCTAATCAAGACACAAGTGTCTGTAATCCGGAGCAAAAAACAAACAGCTGGAGGAACTCAACAGGTCAGGCAGCGTCTGTGGAGTTATAAGATATTTATGGATAAGATTGGTCCTCTGGTGAATTGCTATATTGGGGAAACATAATTACAACAGAATTATGCAGTAACTGGAGAAAGTAGATGAGGAGTGGCTATTTGGGGTAAATCCATACCTGACACATAGGAATCTAGTGGCATGCAAAAGTTTGGGCACCCCTGGTCAAAATTTCTGTTACTGTGAATAGGTAAGTGAGTAAAAGATGACCTGAATTCCAAAAGGCATAAAGTTAAAGAAGACACATTTCTTTAATATTTTAAGAAAGATTACTTTTTTATTTCCATCTTTTACAGTTTTAAAATAACAAAAAACGAAAAGGGCCTGAAGCAAAAGTTTGGGCAACCTGCATGGTTAGTATTTAGTAACACTCCCTTTGACAAGTATCACAGCTTGTAAATTCTTTCTGTCACCAGCTAAGAGTCTTTCAATTCTGGTTTGAGGGATTTTCACCCATTTTTCCTTGCAAAAGGCTTCTCGTTCTGTGAGATTCTTGGACCGTCTTGCATGCACTGTTCTTTTGAGGTCTATCCACAGATTTTTGATGACATTTAGGTCGGGGGACTGTGAAGGCCATGACAAAACCTTCAGCTTGTGCCTCTTGAGGTGGTCCATTGAGGATTTTGAGGTGTGTTTAGGATCGTTATCCTGTTGTAGAAGCCATCCTCTTTTCATCTTCAGCTTTTTTACAGACGGTGTGATGTTTGCTTCTAGAATTTGCTGGTATTTAATTGAATTCATTCTTCCCTCTACCAGTGAAATGTTCCCCGTGCCACTGGCTGCAACACAAGCCCAAAGCATGATCGATCCACCCCTGTGCTTAACAGTTGGAGAGGTGTTCTTTTCATGAAATTCTGCACCCTTTTTTTTCCAAACATACTTTTGCTCATTGTGGCCAAAAAGTTCTATTTTAACTTCATCAGTCCACGGGACTTGTTTCCAAAATGCATCAGGCTTGTTTAGATGTTCCTTTGCAAACTTCTGATGCTGAATTTTGTGGTGAGGACGCAGGAAAGTTTGGAGAAAAAAAGGTGCATAATTTCATGAAAAGAACACCTCTCCAACTGTTAAGTACGGGGGTGGATCGATCATGCTTTGGGCTTGTGTTGCAGCCAATGGCACGGGGAACATTTCACTGGTAGAGGGAAGAATGAATTCAATTAAATACCAGCAAATTCTGGAAGCAAACATCACACCCTCTGTAAAAAAGCTGAAGATGAAAAGAGAATGGCTTCTACAACAGGATAACGATCCTAAACACACCTCAAAATCCACAGTGGACTACCTCAAGAGGCACAAACTGAAGGTTTTGTCATGGACCTTACAGTCCCACAACCTAAACATCATCGAAAATCTGTGGATAGACCTCAAAAGAGCAGTGCATGCAAGACAGCCCAAGAATCTCACAGAACTAGAAACCTTTTGCAAGGAAAAATGGGTGAAAATCCCTCAAACAAGAATTGAAAGACTCTTAGCTGGCTACAGAAAACATTTACAAACTATAATACTTGCCAAAGGGGATGTTACTAAGTACTGACCATGCAGGGTGCCCAAACTTTTGCTTCAGGTCCTTTTTCCTTTTTTGTTATTTTGAAACTGTAAAAGATGGAAATAAAAAAGTAATCTTGCTTAAAATATTAAAGAAATATGTCATCTTTAACTATGCCTTTTGGAAATCAGGTCATCTTTTACTCGCTTAGCTATTCACAGTAACAGAAATTTTGACCAGGGGTGCCCAAACTTTTGCATGCCACTAAAGGCCAGCTAGTTAGAGTTCAGGACCAGCATGTTCCTGCGAGGATGAAAAATAATGATGGCTAGATTTGGGAACCTTGGATGATGGATTAAGTTTAATCAAAAATAAAAAGAAGAAGGAAAGTTTGAGGAATCTGAAATCAGACAAGGCCCTTGTGGAATGTATAGGAAGCAGGAAAATACTTAAACAAGGAATTAGGAGGGCTAAAAGGGGCCTTTGCAAGCAGGATTAAGGAGAATTCCAGGAGCAAGACAGTAGTTAGGGAAAGGGTAGGACCATTCAAGGACAAAGGAGGGAATTTATGTGTTGATCCAGAGGTAGTAGGGGAGGTACTTTTCACCAGTACTCACCAAGGAGAAGGACAAGGATTGTGGTGAGGTGTTGCTATCCCATGGCATATCAACATTAAGAAGAAGGAGGCATTTCTGCATAGAAAAACCTAAAGGTGGATAAGTCCCTGGGGCCTGAGGAAGTGACGAAGATGATTGATGAGGGTGAGGCAGTGGATTTTGTTTACATGGACTTTAATAAAGCATTTGACAAGGCTCCTCATGGTAGGCTGGTTGAGAAGATTAAGTTACATGGGAGTTTATAACTTGGGTACAAAACTGGATTGTTCATTAAAGACAGAGGTTAGTGGTGGATGGGTGTTTTTCTGACTTGAGGTGTTCTACAAGGTTCAGTGCTGGGACCTCTGTAAGATTTGGATGAAAATACAGGTGGTCTACTGAGCAACTTTGCAGATGACATGGAAATTAGTGGAGCTGTGGACAGTGAGGAAGGTTGTCAAAGGATTCAGCAGAATATAGATCAGTTGGAAATGTGGGCAGAAAATTGGCAGATGGTGTTTAAACTGGACAAGTGAAAGGTGTTGCATTTTGGCAGTTCAAATGCAAGAGGAAAGAATGCAGTAAATGGCAGGACACTTAGGAGCATTGACGTACAGAGGGATCTCGTGGTGCAAGTCCATAGCCCCCTTGGAAGAGGCAACACGAAAAGATAGAGTGGTTAAAAAAAGGCTTTTTGCATCCCCATCAGTCGGGGCATTGAGTGTAAATGTTGTGAGTCATGTTGTAGCTGTATACAACTTTGGTTGGGACACGTTTGGAGTACTGTGTGCAGCTCTGGTTGCCCCATTACAGGAAGGATGTGGAGGCTTTGGAGACGGTGCAGAAGAGGTTCACAAGGGTGTTCCCTAGATTATAGAATATTAGCTGTAAGGAGAAGTTGCACAAACTCGAGTTGTTTTCTCTGAAGCAAGAAAGTTGAGGGGCAACTTGAAAGATGTATATAAATTTATTAGAGGCATTGATAGGGTAGATATTCAGAGCCCTTTTCCCAGTGTGGAAATGTCAAATACGAGAGGGAATAGGTTTAAGGTGAGAGGGGAGATTTGCAAGGGAAGTTTTTTATACTAAGAGCGGTAGGTGCTTGGAATATGCTGCCAGGGGAAGTGGTGGAAGCAGATTCAATATCAATATTTAAGAGGCAATTAGACAGACACATGAACAGGCAGGAAATAGAGAGATATGGACCATGTGCTGACAGATAGGATTAGTTTAGATTGGCATCATGATCAGCACAGACTTGGTGGGCTGAAGGGTCTGTTCCTGTGCTATACTGTTCTGTGCTCTAAAGGGTGTGTAGGAGGGCCAGGGGAGCCTCCAGTAACTGTCCCTCTATTCTTCATTACCCTTTGACACATTTGAGTAGCTGCTTCAACCTGTCAATCCCTTCCTTCCACTGGGTCTGTTCTGCAGCTCCAACCTCTCATTGACATCTTTCATGTTATTTTAATATCATCGTTTCAATTTCTGCTCCTGAATTTAGACTCAGCTTTCTTGAAATTCCATTTAATTATACCTTCTTTTTTTTCTATTATTCTTATTTGAGTTTGGAAGGAAGTTATTTCTGTCTTCAGGACAGTTTCCCCCCCTTATTTTCACACCTCTCATCCTCTTGCTCTTTCCAAAGGTGTTTTCCTTGCTTCTACCTCTGCATTCATTCTCACAATTTCATTCTGGGAGGAGGTGGTTGAGGAGGACTCTGATAGTGACTTTCTCTGTGGCAGACTGTAGTGAGAATCCTTGCAACTACCCTAATTGGATTTGTGGAGTTTGTGGGGAAGAAAATGAACAACATGGTTGCAAAAGGGTTAATGATTAACTGCATGTCCTTGCTACAGCATCATCAAACCTACCAAGAACCTATTGGTACACATACGGGACCTTGCTGTGATCAGCAGGTCTCTGTCATTGCCTTACTGTTAACACCGAATGGGTCGACTAGCCTCGGACACCTGAGGATCCACCGAAGAATATGTAAAGTACAGGGTTTGAGTCTCTGTTAAGGAAACAAAAGAATTCATATGTAGGGTTAACGTCCCTCACGTCCTGGGGTTAGAGGCCCCAAGGCCAAAGGAATAATGGAAGGATTGGAGTCGAAGGATGATGGACCCAATAAGGGGACACCGGTGGGCTCTGTAATTACGTTATGGTTTGGAAAGTATACTGTATGTCAGAAAATGAGTTCAGTGGACAAAAGATAATGGAAAGCCCTTTCCTCCGGAGGGAATCTTTAATTGGGATAGGATAGAGGCATTAGCTGAAACCCTGAATCATAGAGAGGAACAGAGTAAAACTGCAGGGTGGTGGGCATATCGGAACCGCAGGCAGGAAGCAGAGAAACTGGAGGAGGAATCATGGAGAATGAGGAAGGGGAAGGAGTAAAGTAGATGCAGGGAGAGAGAAGAAAGAGAAACAAAGGATAAGGAAAGTAAAGAACCAGAATTTTGGTTGGGAAAGAGGCTTAGCTGGCAGGGTAATGTCATCCACATGTTGACCAGACAATGACCAGGACCGAGCTGATGATGACGAGGAGCAGGGAGATGACTGGGACAGATTGTACCCTCCTTATCCACCTTTCACTGGTGGAAATAACAACCCTGAGGTTGCTGCAGGCCCTTGGGTATTACCTCCTTCACCCTTGGTGCTGTCCCCTCCCCAATATGTCCCTTCAGCTCACCCAGGACCAGAACGTAGAACATTACAGCACAGTGCAGGCCCTTTGGCCCATTATGTTCTGCCAACATTTGAAACTGAAAATTTGAACAGGTCTCTAAAAGCTCCTCATCCAGGGTCCTCAAAAGTTCATCCAAGTCAGGCCGTGACTCTGCACAAACCCTCCAGACCCTCCAAATGCCAATGAGAGCCTTTCCAAGATGGAAACCCCCTCCATGTTTATAGACCCTGGACTCCCTCTGAATTAAGAGCCACAGTGGAGTCCATGCCTAATCCCAAGGAAGACATGACAGAGTTCCAGTAGAAGATGGAAATTTTACAAAAGTGATACAGTTCCACCAAGGAGAACATTGAGGTGATGATGGATGCTTGCTTGGGGACTATGAAATGGAGGCAGGTACACAATAAGTGCAACTGGCCACAGGGCCCTGTGTCAGAGGCTGAACTAAATACCTTGTGGGGTAATGTCCTGACTGTGATGAAGGAACATTTCCCGTACATTATTGATTGGCACAGAATCAATAGCGCATTGCGAAAGTCGGACAAGGACGTTGGTGATTATGTTGAGTGCATGCGAGAAGTATTTGACAGTCATTCAGGTCTTGGCCCTAATCAGGGCGAGCCCGCATTGATTAATGCTATTGTAAATGGGTTGCAACCATGTATTAAGCAAATATTCTGTACTACTTGTATCGGCTGGGAGGCCAAGCCATTGGCCAAGGTTTGTGAGTGTTTTACAGCATTGTCAGCACCAAATCCACCATCAGCAGCAGAAGCAGAGGGGCCAGTTTGATAAAGTTTTATTGATGAAGTGGCAAGTTTGCAAAACGCTGCTGCTGATGGAGAAAAGTTGAACTGGCATAGGGCCGGCTGTTATCAAACAACCAAGGGTCTTTGGGTCACCCATGATGGGCATGCGGTTGCCCCAAGGAACCTTCTCCCTTGGTTTGCCCATGTGTGTTATTCTTTTACATGCATGGCAAAAGGGGGGAACGAATCATGTTATTCAACAAAGCTGATGTACACCAGACTTTGCTGCTTACGCCAATAAAGTTAGAATGAAATGTATGATTTGTCAAAAATATAATGTGGGAAAAACTGCTTCACAGCCCCAACCTTGGCAACCCCATGCAAATGGAGTTTATACAGATGCCTAAATGAACAGAAATGTAGCATGTACTGGTGATAATGGATATGTGTTTTAGATGGGTAGAAGTATACTCCACAAGGAGAAATGATGCCATAACTGTGGCTAAGATGTTGCTGGAAGGATTGCTCCTTGGTTTGGAATCCCGGAGATGATGTCAAACGATAACGGTCCACACTTCACTGGGCAAGTAGTAAAAGAAATGACAAAAGGTTTACAGTGTAAGTGACACTTGTCAGGCCCATACCATCTGCAGTCTACAAGGGTAGTGGCAAGGCAGAATGGAATTCCGAAGACAAAACTTGCTAAACTGTGTAGGGAAACAGGTTTAAAATGGCCAGAGGCCCTGCTCATCGTGCTTATGCTGATGAGGTTCAGCCCCAATAGAGTGACAGGACTGTCACCCCATGAGGTAGTAATGGGCTGTCCCATAAAGTTGCCTGTCAGTACTCCTTTGTTGAAGACATGGATATACACAGCATGAGCGAGGACATGTTGACCTACTGCGTAGTACTGACTAAGTCCTTGAGAAGTTCTCATTCGCAGGTATCGGAAGCACAGAAGGAGGCAACTAGCGAGACCTGCCGCATCTACAAGCCAGGGGACTACTTTTTTGTTAGAACGTACCAGAGAAGAATTGCTTAGACCCACAGTGGGACGGACTGTACCAAGTGCTGCTGACCACCCAATCTGCAGTGAAGCTCGAAGGACGACCAACATGGATACATCCATCACATTGCAAGCACACCCAGGTGACAGACTAATGTTTAAGCTATGCTCACTCAGCCTAATTGTAACTCAATGTGCAATGCATGGAAGCATAACTCAGCTGTCTTGCAAATGCAGGTTGTAGCCTCACAAACCAATAACACGGAATGTTGGATATGTTAGATAAGGTAAGATTTCTTTATTAGTCGCATGTACATTGAAACACACAGTGGAATGTATCTTTGCGTAGAGTGTTCTGGGGGCAGCCTGTAAGGGTCGCCACACTTCCAGCGCCAACACAGCATGCCCACAACTTCCTAACCTGTACGTCTTTACAGTGTGGAAGGAAACCGAAGCACCCAGAAGAAACCCACGCAGACACAGGGAGAACGTACTAACTCCTTACAGACAGCAGCTGGAATTGAACCCCGGTTGCTGGCGCTGTAATAGTGTCACGCAAACCACTACACTACTGTGTCTGCCCCATTTTTCTACCACTGCTGCCTCAGGGATACGCTCACACGTTTCCCTTGAATGAGAGCTGTTATAAAGGGCAGTGGGCAGCTTTGATAAGGAACGTTCCACTGTGGAGGCATGAGCCCTCCAAAGTGGAAACGAAGGGGGAAGCGCATTTTTATATCGGAAGGAACTTTACTCAAGGAAGCACTAGGGTGGGGTATTTAAAAATGGACCAGTGTCAGTACCTCGCTGACTACAATACCAGCGAGGCCTGCTTTAAATTCCCTAGCTTAGAACTTACAGGCCCTTCCAGCACATGGGAATGTAAGGAAGGGAACCACAAGGGACAGTTCCTAAGAGTGAGTCTGTTCTCCACTATGAAGATAAAGGTAGAGGTGTAACTGTCATTGGGTCTACAATCTCAGTTATGAGAGAGAATGGTGGCTATGGTTATCAAATGGATATTTTAGCGAGAACAATTCCATCTCCTGTACCTGGGGGGATCAAAACTGCACTGAATCGTGCTGGAACCTCATAGCTCTCAGAGACCTGAGACTGGCACACACCTGTAGGATCAGGTAGGACCAACTATAGGACTCCACTACCTGTGCCCCTAACTGGATGAGTTTCTCCCAGAGCTACACTGACTGATAACACATGCTTATTAGCTCTGGATTATTCTGGATTTGTGGTAACAACACCTATAAAACCCTACCCCTGTACTGGGCAGGGATGTGTACTATAGAAGTAATTGTCCCTGAGGCTTACAGGTAAAATGGTTTATGCACACACTCTTCACAACCATTTTCCCAGGAAGGGTCACCATAAGTGGAAGGTCGAGAATCCTGCTGCCACACAGAACACTGGGTTTCACAGGTTTATTTGAGTCCTATTACCTGGTTTGGGGGGTGGCAGAGTTGGAGAAGGCTGTGATTAATATTTCAGCCACCATAGAAAAGGTGGAAAACAACACCATAGATGATATACAGGCTCTGTAAATTGAAATAAAATCCTTATCTAAAATGGTGATTCAGAACGGTATGGCCCTAGACTTCCTTCTGACAACTGGAGGAGGGGTCTACGCTGCTGTCAATGAGCCTTGATGCTACTTTGTTGATCAGAGTGGCCGTCTGACAACAGATGTGTACGCAATACCAAAGCAGCTTAAGATTTTGCATAAAGTGGCAGAGAAAAAGTCCTTTGACTGGTGAGGATGGAGACCAGATGTTGGAGGGTGGTTGGTAGGCGTTGTAAAATGTCTGATAAAATATGTCCTCATCGCGCTGGCTACAATAATGGTGACCTCTGTGTCTGTGCAAAGAGCACTGTGCCTAGGCCATGCCTTATGTGGGACTATAAGAAACCAAAGGTCCTCTGAACTGAGTGTAATCTCCATATTCCCCGTACCTAAACTTGCAATAGAAACTGAGTAAGAAGCCTTCTATGCCTTGATGAACATACAGTATTATGATCAGTAAGAACTATCTTGGTTGTCCTTATCAGACAAAAGGGGGAGTGTGGAGTTTGAGTAGAAGAATATCATAGAATCATAGAACAGTACAGCACCATACAGGCCCTTCGCCCCACAATGTTGTGCCGACCTCGCCTAAGACTATCTAAGCCCTTCCTACCACATATCCCTCTATTTTAACTTCCTCCATATGCTTATCTAGCAATCTCTTGAATTTGACCAATGTACCTGCCTCCACCACTGCCCCAGGCAGCGCATTCCATGCCCCAACCACTCTCTGGGTAAAAAACCTCCCTCTGATATCTCCCTTGAACATCCCACCCATTACTTTAAAGCCATGCCCTCTTGTATTGAGCATCGGTGCCCTCGGAAAGAGGCGCTGGCTGTCTACTCTATCTATTCCTCTTAATATTTTGTACACCTCTATCATGTCTCCTCTCCTCCTCCTTCTCCAAAGACTAAAGCCCTAGCTCCCTAGCCTTTTGTCTTAATGCATATTCTCTAAACCAGGCAGCATCCTGGCAAATCTCCTCTGCACCCTTTCCAACGTTTCCACATCCTTCCTATAATGAGGCAACGAAAACTGGACACAGTACTCCAAGTGTGGCCTAACCAGAGTTTTGTAAAGCTGCATCATCACTTCGTGGCTCTTAAACTCGATCCCTCGACTTATGAAAGCTAACATCCCATAAGCTTTCTTAACTACCCTATCCACCTGCGAGGCAACTTTCAGTGATCTGTGGATATGGATCCCCAGATCCCTCTGCTCCTCTACACTGTCCAGAATCCTGCCATTTACCTTGTACTCTGCCTTGGAGTTTGTCCTTCCAAAGTGTACCACCTCACACTTCTCTGGATTGAACATCTGCCACTTGTCAGCCCAGCTCTGAATCCTATCAATATCCCTATGCAAGCTTCTACAGCCCTCCACACTATCCACAACACCACCGATCTTTGTGTCATCTGCAAACTTGCTAACCCACCCTTCCACCCCCTCATCTAAGTTGTTAGTAAATATCACAAAAAGCAGAGGTCCCAGAACCGATCCCTGCAGGACACCACTAGTCACAGCCCTCCAATCCAAATGCATTCCCTCCACCACAACCCTCTGCTTTCTACAGGCTAGCCAATTTTGAATCCACACGGCCAAGCTTCCCTGGATCCTTGGCCTCTGACCTTCTGAAGAAGCCTACCATGTGGAACCTTGTCAAATGCCTTACTAAAATCCATGTAGACCACATCCACTGCACTACCCTCATCAATCTTTCCAGTCACCTCCTCAAAGAACCCTATCAGGCTTGTGAGGCAAGATCTTCCCTTCACAAATCCATGCTGGCTGTCCCTAATCAGTCCATGTTTCTCCAAGTGCTTATAGATCCTATCTCTTAGAATTCTTTCCAACAGCTTACCCACCACAGACATAATGCTCTCTGGTCTGTAATTCCCTGGACTATCCCTACTACCTTTATTGAATAAGGGGACAACATTCGCCACCCTCCAATCCTCCAGTACCATCCCTGTTGACAATGAGGACTCAAAGATCTTAACCAACGGTTCAGCAATCTCCCCCCTCGCCTCACGAAGAAGCCTGGGGAATATTCCATCAGGGCCCAGGGACTTATCTGTCCTAATATTTTCTAACAACTCCATCACATCCTCTCTCTTAATATCTACATACTCCAGAACATTACCCTCACCTACACTGTTCTCAGCATCATCAAGACCCCTCTCCTTGCTGAATACTGAAGAGAAGTATTCATTGAGAACCTCATCCACTTCCACAGCTTCCAGGCACATACTCCTACCTTTGTCTTTAATCGGACCTACAATTACCCTAGCCATCCTTCTGCTCTTCACGTACGAGAAAAAACCTTGGGATTCTCCTTAACCCTGCTTGCCAAAGCCTTTTCATGTCCCCTTCTCGCTCTCCTCAGCCCTTTCTTAAGCTCCTTCCTTGCTACTCTATGTTCCTCACGAGCCCTGTCCGATCCTTCCTGCTTACACCTTATGTATGCTACCCTCTTCTTCCTAACTAGTTGTTCCACCTCTCTCGTCACCCACAGTTCCTTCACCCTACCATTCCTTCTCTGCCTCACCGGGACAAATTTATCCCTAACATCCTGCAAAAGATCCCTGAACATCGACCACATCTCTATAGTACATTTCCCTTCAAAAATGTCACCCCAATTTACCCTCCCAAGTTCTCGCCTTATAACCTCATAATTTGCCTTCCCCCAATTAAATATCTTCCCGTCCTCTTTGCTCCTATCCCTGTCCATGACAATTCTAAAGGTTATGGAGCAATGGTCACTGCACCCCAAATGCTCACCCACCGATAGATCTGTCACCTGACCCCGTTCATTACCTAAAACTAGATCTAATATGGCATTCCCTCTAGTCGGCCTGTCAACATACTGCATCAAGAATCCATCCTGGACACACTTAATAAACTGCGCCCCATCTAAACCCTTGGCACTAAGTGGGTGCCAATCAATATTTGGATAGTTGAAGTCTCCCATTATAATAACCCTGTTATTTTCACATCTCTCCAAAAACTGCCTCCCAATCTGCTCCTCAGTATCCCTACTGCTACCGGGTGGCCTATAGAATATTCCCAGAAGGGTAACTGCCCCTTTCTTATTCCTAACTTCCACCCATATTGACTCTGGAGAGGATCCTTCTACATTATCTACCCTTTCTGCAGCTGTAACTGTGCCCCGGACCAGTATCACCACCCCTCCTTCTCTCCCCCCCCCCCCATCCCTTTTAAAACACTGAAAACCAGGAATATTCAATATCCATTCCTGCCCCAATGTCAGCCATGTCTCTGTAATAGCCACAATATCATAGTCCCATGTACTTATCCAAGCTCTCAGTTCATCTCCCTTATTCCTGATGCTTCTCGCATTCAAGTAAATGCACTTCAGCCCATCCACCTTACTACTTTTATAGCCTGTACTCTGCCTCTCCATCCTCAAAGCCTCTCTACCTGTCAGATCTGACTTTTCCCCATCCCCTTCTTCCTCTGACCTACTCCTTTGGTTCCCTTGCCCCTCGCAATCTAGTTTAAACCCTCCTGAACTACCCTAGCAAATCTGGCAAGGATATTGGCCCCCCTCAAGTTCGGGTGTAACCTGTCCTCTCTGTAGAGGTCCCAATATTGTCCCAACTTCTCCAATATTGATTGGAATGTCCTTAACACAAGAAGTTAGATAGGGTGGGATTTTTTCAGTGCATCCAAGAAGGGTCTTGAAACAATATGTGGAGAGTCCAACTAGAGGAAAGAACCTAGTTTTGGAAAATGAGCCAGGCTATGTGACAGCCCTGATAGTGGGTGAACATTTTGGGAATAGTGACCACAACTTGTTACATTTTAGGATAGTTATGAGTAAAGATAAAATTGTATCTTGCGGAAAGGTACTAAATTGGGGGAGGGCAAATTACGACAGGACAATACACAAGCTAAGGGGTGTTGGTTGGGAGCAGCTGCTGTCGGACAAGTCCATGTTTGACATGTGGGAGATGTAACAGATTCTGCAGATACTGGAATCTGGAGCAACACACAAAATGCTGGAATAACTCAGTAGGTCAGGCAGCATCTATGGAGGCAAATAAACAGTTGACATTTTGGGTCAAGACCTTCCATCAGGACTGGAAAGGAAAACAGCAGAAGCCAGAATAAGAAGGTCAGGGGAGGGGGAGGATCACGGGCTGGTGGGTGATAGGTGAGTCCAGGTGGGTGAGGGACGGGGATGAAAAGGGGAAAGGTGGGTGGGTGAGGGAGGGGGGATGAAAAAGAGTGATGTAAGAAGCTGAGAGGTGATAGAAGAGGCAAATGGCTGAAGAAGAAGGAATCTGGTAGGAGAGGACAGTAGACCATGGAATAAAGGGAAGGAGGCAGGGAACGTATGGGAAGGTCAGGTTGGAGACTAACAAGGTGGAATATGAGGTGTTGTTCCTCCAACCTACGTCTGACCTCAACATGACAGTAGAGGAGGCCACGGATATACATGTCGGTATGGGAGTGGGGTGTGGAATTGAAGTGGCTGGCCACTGGGAGATCCTGGCTGTTGTGGCGCACAGAGCGAAGGTACTTGACAAAACTGTCATTTATTGCATTTGGTGCTCCTGGTGCGGTGCATCAGTGAGAGCCGACACATATTGGGTGACGGCTTCGTCAAGCAACTTTGCCTCATCCGCAGCAACAGCCAGGATCTCCCGGTGGCCATCCACTTCAACTCCATAACCCACTTCCATACTGACACGTCTATCCATGGCCTCCTCTACTGCCACGTTGAGGCCAGATGCAGGTCGGAGGAACAACATCTCATATTCCGCCTTGGCAGTCTCCAACCTGACGGCCTCAACATAGATTTCTTCAACTTCTGGTAATCCCTCCCCTCGTCCCACTCCTCCTTTTTCCCCTTCCCTTTGTTTTCCCTCATCCTGTCCCCCTCATCCCTTCTTTTTCTCCTCCCCTGCCTTCATGACCTGTCCATCCATTCCCCATCTCCTTCCCTTTATTCCATGATCTACTGCCCTCTCCAACCAGATTCCTTCTTCTTCAGCCCTTTTCCTCTTCTACCTATCACCTCTCAGCTTCTTGCATCACTCCCTCTCATCCTCCCTCCCCCACCCATCTACCTTCCCCTCTATTACCTGGACTCACCTATCACCTGCCAGCTTATGCTCCTCCCCCTCCCTCGACCTTCTTATTCTGGCTTCTTCCCTCTTCGTCTCCAGTCCTGATGAAGGGTCTCGACCCGAAACATCCACTGTTTATTTGCCTTTGTAGATGCTGCCTGGAGTTCCTCCAGCATTTTGTGTGTGTTGTCTGTCATATGGGAGTTGTTTAAAGTCCAGCTAGTGAGAGTTCAGGATCTGCATATTCTAGTAAGGAGTAAGGACAAGAATGGTAAAGTAAGGAAACATTGGATGACCTGAGAGGTCCTAAACTTAGTCAGGAAGAAAAAGGAAGCATACATAAGGTTTAGGAAGCTAAAATCTGACTGGGCCCTTGTGGAATATAAAGATAGCAGGAAAGTGCTCAGGCAGATGATTAGGAAGGCCAAAAGAGGCCACAAAATGTCCTTGGGGAGCAGGTTCATGGATAATCCCAAGGCATTTCATACATATTTAGAAAAAGAGGATAACTAAGGAGGGGTTAGGTTCACTCAAGGATAAAGGAAGGAATTTGCGCTGGGAGTCAGAGCAAGTGGCTGAGGTACTAGGTGAGTGCTTTGCATTGGTATTTTCCGAGGAGAAGAAATTGGAGGATAGTGAAAACAGAGTGGGGCATGCTAATGTGCTAGGTCTTCTGAAAAGCATTAAGGTGGATAGATCCCCAGGGCCTGATGGCATTCATCCCAGAATATTGAAAGAAGCAAGTCAGGAGATTGCTGGTGCTTTGACAAAGATCTTTGTGTGCTCACTAGCAACAGGTGAGGTCCCAGAGGACTGGAGAGTAGCAAATGTTGTGCCTTTGTTCAAGAAGAGAAATAGGGATAATCCAGGTAATTTTAGGTCAGTGATGTGTGGAGATGAGAAGAACATAGAACATAGAAAATTACAGCACAGTACAGGCCCTTCAGCCCACGATGTTGTGTCAACATTTTATCCTGCTCTACAATCTATCTAACCCTTCCTTCCCATTCTCTATCATTCATGTGTCTATCTAAGAGTCTCTTCAATTTCCCAAATGTATCTGCCCCACAACCTCTGCCGGCAGTGCGTTCCATGCGCCCACCACTCTCAGTGGTCCCTCCATCCCCCCATACCTTTCTTCAATCACCTTAAAATTATACCCCCTTGTGTCAGCAATTTTTGCCCTGGGAAAAAGTATCTGACTGTCCACTCGATCTATGCCTCTTATCAACTTGTACACCTCTTTCAAGTCACTTCTCAACCTCCTTCAAAAGAGAAAAGCCTTAGCTCGCTCAACTATCCTCATAAGACATGCTCTCCAATCCAGGCAGCATCCTGGTAAATCTCCTCTGCATCCTCTCTAAAACTTCCACATCCTTCCTATAATGAGGCGACCAGAACTCAACACAATACTCCAAGTGTGGTCTAACCAGAGTCTTATAGAGCTGCTACATTATCTGGCAGCTCTTGAACTCAATACACCAACTAATGAAAATCAACACACCATACGCCTTCTTAACAACCCTATCAACCTGCACGGTAACCTTGAGGGATCTATGGACATTGACCCCAAGATCCCTCTGTTCGTCCACACTGCTAAGAGTCCTGCCACCTTGTATTCTGCCTTCAAATTTGATCTTCCAAAGTGTATCACTACACATATTTCACACATCTGCCACTTCTCAGCCCAGCTCTGCATCCTATCAATGTCCTGCTCTAACCTACAGCAACCTTCTACACTATCAACAACACCACCAACCTTTGTCTCATCAGCAAACTTACTAACCCACCCTTCCACATCCTCATCCAAGTCATTTATAAAAATCACAAGGAGCAGGGGTCCCAGAACAGATCCCTGTGGAACACCACTGTTCTTCGACCTCCAGGCAGAATACACTCCATCTACAACCACTCTCTCTCCTCTATGGATGAGGCAATTCTGAATCCACACAGGCAAGAGTCCCTGGATCCCATGCCTCCTGACTTTCTGAATAAGCCTTCCATAAGGAACCTTATCAAATGCCTCCACTGCTTGACCTTCATCAATGTGCTTTGTCACATCCTCAAAAAATTCAATCAGGCTCATGAGGTACGACCTGCCTCTCACAAAGCCATGCTGACTGTCCCTAATCAGCCTATGCTTCTCCAAATGCACATAAATCCTGTCCCTCAGAATCTTCTCCAAATCATTTGCCCACCACTGATAAGACTCACTGGCCTGTAATTCCCAGGGTTGTCCCTACTCCCTTTCTTGAACAAAGGAAAAACTTTTTCCACCCTCCAATCATCTTGCACTACTACTATGGTGAGTGAGGATGCAAATATCATCACCAAAGATACAGCCATCTCTTTCCTCGCCCCCCACCCCCCCAATAAACTTGGATATATTCTGTCCAGCCCCGGCGACTTATCTATCCTAATGTTTTTCATAAGTTCCAGCACATCCTCTTTCCTCACATCGACATGCCCTAGCGTATCAGCTTGTCGTACGCCATCCTCACAAACATCAAGTTCTCTATCACTGGTGAATACTGAAGCAAAGCATTCATTAAGGACCTGCCCTACCTCTTCTGACTCCAGGAACATGCTTCCTCTTTTATCCCTGATCGGTCCTACCCTCACTCTCCTCATCCTCCTATTCTTCACATACGTGTGGGATGCCTTGGGGTTTTCCTTGATCCTATTCACCAAGGCCTTCTCATGCCTCCTTCTAGCTCTCCAAATTCCATTCTTAAGCCCCCTCCTGGCTACCTTGTAACTCTCCAGGGCCCTGTCTGATCCTTCCTTTCTAAACCTTAGGTAAGCTTCTTTCTTACTTTTGTCAAGATGTTCTATGTCTCTTGTCAACCATGGTTCCTTTACTTTACCATCCTTACCCTGCCTCAATGGGACAAACCTATCCAGAAGCCCATGCAAGTACTCCCTAAACAACCTCCACATTTCCATTGTGTACTTCCCCAAGAACATCTGTTCCCAAGTCACGCTCCCAAGTTCCTGCCTAATAGCTTCATAATTCCCCCTCCCCCAATTAAATACTTTCCCATATTGTCTGCTCCTATCCCTCCCCAAGGCTATGATAAAGGTCAAATGTCACTGTCTCCAAAATGCTCTCCCACCAAGAGATCTGAAACCTGATCAGGCTCATTGCTGAGTACCAGGTCCAGAATGGTCTCTCCTCGAGTCGGCCTGTCCACATACTGTGTCAGGAATCCTTCCTGGACACACCCAACAAACTCTGCTCCATCTATCCCCTTTACACTAAGGAGGTGCCAATCAGTAATAGGGAAGTTGAAATCACCCATGACAACAACCCTGTTATCTTTGCACCTCTCCAAAATCTGCGTCCCGATCTGGTCCTCAGTGTCTCTGCCACTATTAGGGGAGTCTGTAGAAAGCTCCCAATAGAATGATCACTCCCTTCCTGTTTCTGACTTCCACCCACACTGATTCAGTGGACGATCCCTCCAAGACCTCCTCCCTATGTACAACTGTGACACTGTCCCTGATCAGCAAAGCCACTCCCCCACCTCTTTTACCTCTATCCCTGTCCCCTTAGAAACAGCTAAACCCCGGAATATCCAGCATCCATTCCTGCCCTTGTGACAGCCAAGTCTCTGTAATGGCCACAACGTTATAGTTCCACGTACTTATCCATGCTCCAAGTTCATCACCCTTGCTCCTGATACCTCTTGCATTAAAGAGGGTAAGTCCTGGGTGAAACAGGATGGTAATGGCTACTGAATAACAAGAAGTGTGTCTGGGGGGAGGTGCAAAATCTAAATTACCAGAACAACAGAGAATAAATTGGATATATGAAAATGGCTGATTATCTAAGATGGCTGATTCCATTATTGAGGCAGTGATGAGCTCAGTTAGAAGATATCACCCAGTGCTTTGCTCTGCTTTGTTTAATTTTGGATTGCTAGTGAGTGATATGGTGATAGAATTGTTAGGTTTCTGTTAGGCCATGTGAGAATGTAATTTGCGGTGGGAACTTGATAAAGAATACAGTGGAAATTTGGTTGTTGGGGTGGAGGTGTTATCGAAAAATTAACACTTGGAAATTCACCCATCTGTGATGCTAAATGTGGATTATTCTTAAGAACCGTCTTCACACTCTCCCTTCACATTCTCTCTTCCACTCCCCCCCACTCTCTCCCCCCCATTTCCTCTCTCCCCCCCACTCCATCTGCCCACTCCCTCCCCCCACTCCCTCCCCAAACTCCCTCCCCAAACTCCGTCCCCCCACTCTCCCGCTCCCTCGCTCCCTTCACTCCCTCCCCATTCCCTCCCGCACTCCCTCTCCCCACTGCCTCTCCCACTTCCTCCCCCAGCTCCCTTCCTTCACTCCCCCCCAACTCCTTCCCCCAATTCCCTCCCTCCCTTCACTGCCTCCCTCCAATCCCTCCCTTCTCTCCCTTCCTCTGATGCTCTACCTCCCACTCTCTCCTTTTACTCTGCACTGTCTAAGCCACCCTTTCCAACCAATAGGAAGGGAAAGTGTCACTGAGGGTGCCCGGTCCTACCTATAGTTGCCTGTCTGTCAGCAGCAAACAATAGGTAGTGCATTCCAGTCACATTTCTCATCAACCGTCTTTCACACAAGAAGCAGAACTGGAAAAAACACACTGCCAACAAAAGTTCCAAAACTCAGAGCACATTAACATTAGAAATAGAAACAGGAGTAGGCAGTTCAGCCCCTTGATAAGATTACAGCGAATTTGCTACTCGACTTAATGCCCCTACACCCACCTCATATTTCTTCACTTACTTAACAGCTAAAAATCTACAGCACATGTGTGCATAGTGAGGGAGACCCAAGGCCTACTGGTATCAGATTCTCATCCTGTGGTGTAATAAAGCTGCCATAATGCTGAGACTGTAGGATCCCAGGGAAATACTCCAGATTTGAATTTAAACTTGGGTTTAAAGTCTGGTGCATGAATAGGTTATGGAGTCTGGGACGCCGGCCAGATCTGAGTTTCTCTCCTCCCCCATTTGGGTGTGTCTGTGACTTCATCTGTTGAAGTTTTGGCAGATGATCTCAGCAGTATGAAAAGGAAGAGAACAGTGCCTGAGTGAGATTACCACCGAACAGTTGCAGTTCAACATTTTTGAGAACACCATGCGATCTGGATACAGCTACCTTATGCTCGGTATGTTAAGTGAAATTGATCTCAGAAAGATTACGCTGTGTAACATAGTGTTTTACCACTTTTAGATGTTTAAACTTTGTTTTTTCTTCTGTAAGAATGATTGGTTTTCTTTTCTGACTTTGTTTTACTGTCAGTCTCAAAAGTTTCCAATTTCCTTCCCCTCATCTATATAGTAAAGGATTCTTTCCATTTCCTCTTAAAAGCTTTTCTGACCAGATAATTAGCCTTTGACATGACTGCCCTGATCTCCTGGTGTGGGTGTTTATGTCTTTATTCTATGCCTATTTCACAGTCTTTCCCTCTCTTCATTCCTTCATGATCTCTCTTGTTTAATTTTTCTTTATCATGGTTACTTTTCCTTCTCTGGTGTCCCATTCCAAGATCATTCCATTTCTGCATATTCTACTTTCCACACTGTTTACTCAACATGTGAATGTTTCCACCAGCTGTCAGAACAGTCCTGTGGACTAAAAATAGCTAGCTTTTCATATGTGCAGTGGTGGAAGTGACTGGGAGACAATGAATGCTGCTCTGAGCAGTCTCCAAGAAGCCCACAGGTTTCAGGCAGCTGGTGCAGACAGGGCACTGTGAAGCTGTTCTCCCTCCAGTTTTGATTGTATGTTATCGTAAAACATTCATGAAGTTGTCAACCTGAACTGTGAAAACTCACTCATGAGTACAAGACATTTTTAGACTGGATCGTAAGTTGAAAAAACTATTGGATCATATTTTCATTGGAATTGGAATATTGGGTTCACAAGAAGCGTTTTGCTTGGGCAATGTGTTGGCGTTAAAAATATTTGTTAATCATCATTGGGTTGTTTTCTCTGGAGCATCGGAGGCCGAGGGTAGACCTGACAGAAGTTTATAAAGTTATGAGAGGCATAGGAAGTCAGAATCTTTTTCCCAGGGTGGAAATGCCAAATATTAGAGGGCATTGCTTTTCTGTGAGAGAGAGAAAGTTTAAAGGAGATGTGTGGGGCAAGTTTTTTACACAGTGAGTGCTGTCAGGAGTAGTGGTGGAAGCAGATATGATAGTAAAGTTTGAAAGGCACTTGGACAGCCACATGAACAGACAGGGAATGGAGGGATATGGATTATGTGCAGGTAGAGAGGAGTAGTTTGAATTGGCACCATGGCCATCCGAGGGGGCTGTTTTATATTCTATCAGCAGCAGCAGCACCTTATGCGCCCAGAGAACAACTCATAATGGTGAAGGCATATCCTGCACATTTTGCTGGTGTATCAATGTAATGTCTCACTGCTCAGTCAGATGGCTTTTGCTGAGACTGTGGATGATTCCTTGCATGACGGTGGGAAACACTACTTCAGCAGGACTGATACCAGACCATTACAAAGTCTGTACATTTTGTTAATCCAACTCCTTTGTGGGTGGTTTTACCCCAGGACCCCTTGTGGGTGTTTGTATGCATGACTTCAGAGGCCGAGGCACTGAGTGTAAGAGTTTGGATGCCATATTGCAGTTGTACAAAACATTGATTGTACTGCATCGGAGGGTTGTGTGCAGTTCTGGCCACCACACTACAGGAAGGATGTGGTGGCAATAGAGAGAGCATAGAGATTCACCAGGGTGTTGCCTGGAATGGAGGGCTGTAGTTATAAGGAGAGATTGGATAGGCTGGGATTGTTCTCACTGGGGTGCAGGAGGCTAAGGGGTGAACTTCCAGGGGTTTATAAAGTTATGAGGGGCATAAATAGGATAAATAGTCAGAATCTTATTCCCAGGGCTGTGGAGCCTTGAACTAGAGGGCATAGGTTTAAGGTGAGTGGGGAGAAATTAAAAGGAGATCTGATGGGTAAGTTTTTTACACAGAGGGTGGTAATTATCTGAAGCGAGGTGGTAGAAGCAGATACAATTATAATGTTTAAAAGATGTTTGGACAGTACTTGGATGAGAAAGACTTGGAGGGGAACTGGCCTAATGCAAGCAAGTGGGATTAGTGTAGTTAGGCTTCTTACCAAATTAGGAATTCAGATTGTGTTTAACCATAGGAACCATTGTTAACAAATTTACTCTGCTCACTGGATTCCTTCTACATGGCATTACTGAGCCATGATAGGCTGACAATAGACCCACTCCTACTAATCTGAGGCATCGGGGCCTATTGTAAGAGACACTGTGGTTATTTTACTCTGCACAATCATGCCCAGCCAGTGTGCCTTAGATGAATTCCATGGAAAAGTATTCCCTACGATAGGCTTGCAGTGTGATTTTGCAAGTCCCCACATATTAAGTATCAGAAGTGCCAAGAATCCATCAAAGGCCAGGATTCCATAAAATGAGCTTCCAGCCATGATATCCACTGAACAGTACTCAGGTCTGGCTGACCCTTCTCCAGGTCTTGGTCACTGACCTTAGTATTCCAACTGGTCACCATTAATCTATAGACATGGCTCAGCAAAACTTCTTATCAAAAAGAATTGATTTGCCGAAAGTTCACAAGACAAAAGCTCAGAATGGTTTCTGCTTGGATGTGAGAGCAGATTCCAGCCTCCATGTTTGAGACCCACTCCAGTGGTTGCCAGTGGGACAAATGGTCACTTGAGTGAGGTAGAAGAGGGACTGGCCGGCTGTACCTGATGGTAGGTACTTCAGCATGGCTGGGAGGGTTCGGGAGGAGAGGGGTAGTGTGGCAGAAAAGAGCAAAAAGTAGATTGATTCTCTTCATGAACAGCAGAAACAGATGTGACTAATGTGAGTTTGATTTTGGGTCCAGAAATTTGACTCTGTGCTTTCACTTCTGTGAAATTGGAACTCATAAAGCCAAGTTATTCCCTCCTTTTGCAGGTGCCCCCACCCCCTCCTTGGACCTTTATTGGTCAAGAGGCTTGGAAAGCCCGACCAGCTGGACAACCGTTCCAGCAGCAAAGTACAACATTTCACTTTGTACCTTTGACTTGCGTTTGCAAATCACCATTGGAGGGAGCTGCTTGCTGGCAATCACTGGCTGGTAGAAATATTATCTATGAAGGGGGCCTCGCATACGCAGTGTCCTGAGCTGACAGGGTTTGATGCCGTGACCCTTGATGCTAATTGTTGTGACCATCTGGGACATTTCTCAGACAAACTGAGAGCTAGCAAATCACTTATGAAAATACTGGATGCCAGATGTGAGCATTCCCTGCCAATTGCCTCCCACCTTCCCCTCCCACCTCCCCCTACCCCTCCCTTCACTATCAACACCCCGCTCTCCTTCCTGTCACTCACATCTTTGCCTCCCCCTCCCCCTCCCATTTCCGTCCCCACTCCAACCCATCCTGGAGCCTTAGAGCTCACAGCTCCAGTTCCCCTATTTACAACTTTCCACCTCAGCTGTCTGGTTCAGCTTGTGTGAAACTTCATTTCCTCAACCCACATTTCAATGGTTTTTCTTTCACACTCTGTTAACCCTTTCTCACCTCAACTACTGATAGGTTCAGCTAAAGCCTGTTTTCAAACCAGACAGCAGCAATACTTCCCCTGACTCCACCACCTCCACCCTGAGAGCTGTGTGGTAAATTTAGAAGGTGGAGCACACTTATACAAACAAATAGTTCACACTCAGTGCTTATAATCAGAGTGGGTAGGGAAGGGGAAAAAGTAGAAGTCTCCTGGTGAGATGCAGCTAAAATATTTGTGAATCTCTGATGTAAAGCCACCTCTCCGATTCTCTGTTCCATTAGCCCTTTGCCACTGTGGGATACTTTCATGGGTTTGAAGCACTGAGACTAGAATCAGTGGTGTGGCATTGTCATTACATGTGCTGTGGCTGAGAATGCTGACAGGGTCCTTTCCGTGAAGGACATCAAGACAACAGTTGGCTTTACTAATAAAATCCTTGTAGCCATCATGCTCTGACCTGGCCATCTGGCCATCCTATCACCTCATTGGGAACTCAACTGCACAGATAGAACAGGGTTTGTTTTACTGTACTGAACATACAAACTCTGAAAACTGGATTTTTGAATCTCTGTGCAGCCCTGGTTTGTAGCTGGCATTTCAGAGGGGAGATGCTAATCATGGCAATTTGCCAAACATGACATTTTCCAATTCGTGGAAAAAAGGGAATGTACATGGATTTTAACATAATATTAGAATGTGCCAGGAAAAACAATGGTGATTTTCTTTTTTGCGATTGTCACCACATTATGTCATAATGAACAATTATCTGGCGGCTTATTGAAGAGTACATTGCAGTGCTGAATGAACCTTAGTGCTGTGAGAACTTCTGTCATTTTTCACCCCAAATCAAGCATGCAAGCTGAAATTTTATTCACAGCTGACAGAAATCATCTTGCCTGATTCCATTTTCTGTAATTTGTAAGAAAAAAGGAACAAAATATGTTTATATAGTCAGGCAACATCTGTGCATCAGAACTAATCAAGGATTTCAGAGCCAAAACGTTGATAGTTTCCCTTACTCAGATGCTGTCCGACCTGCTGACGTTTTACAGCATTTGCTGCTTTTGATTCAGATTTCCAGCACCTGTAGTTTTTTTTGATTAGCATTTATATTGTGTCCTTCAGGACTTCATAATGTCCTAAAGTGCTTTACAGCCAATGAAATCACTTTTGTAAAGCATGAATCCCAACAGCCAGTTTGTCCATAGCAAGCACCACTGTGGGAGTGATCAGAATATCTGTCTGAGTAACATTGGCCAAGAATTATCATTAGCCAGAACATCTACACAATTCCTGTGGTAACCTAGCATCCTTTTTGGAACCTGAGATGGGGCTTTGGCCTAACAGCTGGCTGGCATCCCTGTCTGTAGCACTACACTGGCAGGTCAGCCAGGGTTTTTGTTTAGATCTCTGCAGAAAACCTTGAATCCGTAAATTTCTGAGGCAACAGTGGTACTCATTGAAACCACTATAACCAAAACTTGACACCAGAAGTTCACATATTGCAAGGACAATGGAATCATAAGGGGATGCAAGGAAATGCAAACTGTGAGGTCTACCCATGGCCTTTACCAATGGTGAAACAGAGTCATGGGGCACATCCTTGAGTAGGTATGGCTTGCACTGGATAAAGAATAAAGTTCCCTCTACTCTCTTCCATCAAACACTCTACACTGCCCCATCAAGAAATCCCTGTGCAGAGATAGCATGGGATAGTAAGTGTGATTGTTAATGATCTGTTCAATTTAGGACATATTCATTATACAAAATAATGTATTATAGGTGCTGGACTAGGAATGGCTAAAAATCTCATATAAGAACCTAACAGTCATCTGCAAAAAAGTATTCACATCCTATCAGTCTGTGCTTGTTCTGAACCTTGACCTCCTAAAGAAAAGACTAAATTTACATATAAACAGGATATTATTATGCAAAAGAACTTCTGCAACTCTCTACAAGAGCTAATATGATCTTCTCAGCCTCAGATGATGATGTTTTTTTCAGTGCTCTGGTGAGATGAGCTTTGTAACTCAGAGCAAGTCACTCCATGATGCTTCCTGGGATGCGGAGCATGCCTTATGAAAGCAGGTTGATGGAACTTGGCCTTTTCTCCTTGGAGAGAGGGAGGATGAGGGGGGACCTGATAGAGGTATATAAGATGATGAGAGGTATTGATAGGGTAGATAGTCAGAGGCTTTTCCCCAGGGCTGAATTGATGGCCACAAGAGGACATAGGTTTAAGGTGCTGGGGAGTAGATATAGAGGAGATATCAGGGGTAAGTTTTTTACTCAGAGAGTGGTGAGTGTGTGGAATGGGCTGCCGGAAATTATGATGGAGGCTGATACGTTGGGGTCTTTCAAGAGACTGTTAGATCGGTATATGGAGCTGAGTAAAATAGAGGGCTATGGGTAAGCCTAGTAATATCTAGGGTAGGGACATGTTCGGCACAGCTTTGTGGTCCAAAGGGCCTGAATTGTGCTGTAATTGTTCTATGTTCTATGTTCTATAAATATGAGCTCCTCTGCTGCCTATCTGCTGCACCAAAACTTGTTCACCTACACCCCAGGTTTTGCTCTCTTTCACTTCTGGTCTCCATCTGATCTCTTACTTCCCTGCATAATTGGTGGCTCTCCAGATCCTGAGTTCTGGCATTCCTTTCCTAAACCTCTCCACTTTATCCACCTTATTGTTCCTTAAAGGCTGCCCTTAGTATCAATTCCTTTGTTTGATATTGCTGCAGGGACATTTTATGACATTAAAAGCCAGCTAAAGCCATGACAAATGGCAGGGCTCGGGAGAGTGTTATAGAACAGAGAGACCTTGGGGTATAAGTACATAGTTCCCTGAAAGTGACGACACAGGTAGACAAGGTGGTGAAAAATGCATATTGCGTGCTTGCTTACATCAGATGGGTCATTGAGTACAGTAGCTGGGATTTCATGTTACAGCTATACAAGATGTGGTTAGGCCACACTTGGAGTATTGTGTGAAATTCTGGTTGCTGAGCTATGTGAAGGATGTCATTAAGCTGGAAAAGGTGCAGGAAAGATTCACCAGGATGTTGCCAGGACTGGAGGGCTTGAGTTATAAGGAGAGACTGAATAGGCTGGGACTTCCTTTTCCTGGAGCATAGGAGACTAAGGGGTGACATTATAGAGGTTTATAAAATCATGAAGGCCATAGACAGGTTGAGTGGTCACCATCTTTTTCCCAGGATATGGGAGTCTAAAACTAGAATTCATAGATATAAGTTGAGAGGGAAAAACATTTCATGGAGAGGGTGGTGTGTATAATATAACATAATCAAAAACCCACATTTTTCCATATTATAATCCATCTGCTGTGATCTCACCTGCTGACTTAGTCTGCCTATGTGTTCCTGAAGTCTCTACATCCACCTGCATACCCACAATCCTGTCTAGTTTTGTATCATCAGCAAGTTTGGAGGTATGACATTTTTTCTTCTCAGCTACAGGCCCCGTCCTCAGCAGATCATAAAAGGCTGTTGCCTGTTTATTGAGGTATTAGAGATAAAAGAGTTCTCATCCAAGCCACTACACTCTCAAAAAATACCCAGTTGTCCAGTCTTTGCTAAGTTATGTCACTCTATCATCTTCAATTCTGACACCTTTCTGCGACCAAACTTTCCCTTCCTCCAAACCAATCATTCCCACTGCTATAACCCCCTTCTTTACATCGTCCAAACAGTGTGGACAAGTTCCTATGAGCCTATAGGTAATGAGCCGTTTCCTACTAAATCTGGTTGGACCATATCAAACTCTACCAACTTCACTGCCCATTACTCATGGATAATTTTATGTTAAACAGAAGTAACCTCTGGTTTCTTTCCTTTAATTTCAGCTGTCTCCAAAAACTCTTTGCTCTTCCCCTCTCAGCAAAGGTATAAGGAGAATCAGCAAGCATTGTTAAATTGTCCAGCCATTGACCATCTCGTTCTTGTAGTACTCTGTTGATTGCTTGAACAATTTCTCATCTCCCCTTTTCACAAGACACCAGATTCTACAGAATCGAATAGCACTACTGCACAGGGAGAGGTCGGAGGTCAGATACATCATGGAATGTTTATCTGAGATCTGCCAACACTCTTGAAAACAGAACAGGGGAGTTTTCCCAGTATCTTGGTCAATGTCTGTTTTTCAACTGCTTACAGATTAATTGGACATGGATGTCACTGGCAGGGCAACGTTTGTTTTCCATCATTAATTGCCCCTGAATTTAGGAGGCATCTAAGAGTTGTCCACATAGCGGAGGGTTTGGGGTCACAAAGAAGCCAGCCGAGGTGAGAGGAACGGATTTCCTTCTCTGAAAAAAGTTAGTGAGCCGGCTGAGTCTTAACAACAATCCAATAGCGTCATGACCACCTTTACTGGAACTCTTTGCTGGAAAACTTTTTTTCAGCTCCTTGTTGTGGTGGGATCTGAGTTCATGCTCAGGATTATTCTTTCAGTGATTTATCCACAACACTACTGTACCTGGAGACTCAAGAGGCTGCAGATGTGGGAATTTGGAGCACCACACAAAACACTGGAGGAACTCAGCGGGTCAGGCAGCATCTATGGAGGGAAATGGACAGTCAATGTTTTGAGTTGAGACCCTTCATTTGGACTCAGATTTCCCTCCATAGATGCTGCCTGACCTGCTGAGTTCCTCCAGCATTTTGTGTGTTACACTACTGTACATTACTCTTTGTGGAGGTTTGCTGTGCACAAAATGAATCTTATTAGCTTAGTTGTCCTTTGAGACATCCAGAGGCAGTGATAGCTTAAACAAACAAAAGTTTTCTCTTTTTAATGTATTTGCCATTGTTTGAAGCTATTTTCTTCAGTAGCCTTAAATACTTCTTCCCTTCCCCTTTCCCCTGCACACCATTCCAAACCTCACCTTTGCTCACTTACACCAAAGAATCCTTATTGCCACTAACATCTAAATGATTCCCTTTCTTACAGTGTAACTATTTTTAGGCTCTAGGTGTTGCTGGCAATGCTGAAATTTATGACTATGGCTAATTATCTTTGAGAAGGTGTTGGTGAATCAGTCGCCATCATTGCTATCTGTGAAATGGAGGTTTCGCCATAGATGCAGTTAGTAGAATTTCCAGGATGTAAACCCATCTCTGAGTGACTGATGTAATGCTTCCCATTCAAGGTAGACGGTGATGTAGAGAGGAGTTGTAGGGTCATAGAATTATTCAGCACAGCAAAAGGACCTTTGGCCCAACTGCTCCATGCCAACCAAAATTCCCATTTAAGCTAGTTCCATTGGCCGGTGTTTGGTCCATATCCCTCCAAACATTTCTTTTCCACATACTTGTCCAAGGGTCTCCTAACTGTTGTTAATGTACCTGCCTCAACCACTTCCTCTGCAGCTCATTCCATATACAGATCATCCTCTGAGTGAAAAGGTTGCCCCTCAGGTTCCTCTTAAATCTCTCCCCTCTCACTCTGAACATATGTCCCCTGGTTGTTGATTCCCCAGCCCTGGGAAAAAGACTATGCGCGTTCATCCTATGTATACCCCTCATGATTTTGTACATCTTGACAATATCATGCCTCAGTCTCCTATGCACCAATGAATAAAGTCCCAACTTGCTCAACTTCTCTCCATAACTCAGTCCCTTGAGTTGGCAACATCCTAGTAAATGTTCATGTTGGTGGCATGCCTATGCATCTTGTGACTTCATTACAGATTTTTCCCAAGGGGCCATGCATCAGACAACTCTTAGTACTTTTCTTGATCACATATTTGCAGAGTCACTGTGTTTTTCTGTTAATTTAATCAATTGGCAAAGCTTAACCATGACTACTCTCCTTTGCAGCTCTGTAGGAATGGAATAACATATGAAATGGATTCTTCCAATGTCTGACCCAGTTTGTTCTGGCTTCTTTGCAGTGATTTACTTCAGCCACCTAAAGGTTCAAGCTCTAGCCTATCCTTGTCAGCCTGGATTCTATCTTCAACAAAATGGTAGCTGTGTTGGTGAGTCAGAATGCAACAGTTTCACTCGAGGAAGCTCCTTACTATTCTTTCTATCTGTACCTGTATGCCAGAACTCAGCAAAGGAAATAAACAGCTCATTTTCTTGGGCTATCCACAACTGAAGGAACCTTCATAGTCTGAAATGAATGGGAGGCTGTGGTGTCCAAACATCCACATTCATACACTGGGCCTGAGAAGTGGTGTTAGGGGTATCAGAAAAACAAGAGCGTGAGTCAGCTCCACCATTCATTATGATTGTGACCAATCATCCACATTCAGTGCCCTGTTCCAGCTTTCTCCCATTACCCCTTGATCCCTCTAGCACTAAGAAAAAATTTAACTTCTGGAATATATTTAATGATTAGATTTCAACTTGTTTCTGTGGTAGAGAATTTCACAGATTCAGCACCCTGTCTTAAATGATTAACCCTTTATCATTAGACTAAAACCCCTGGTCCTAGGCTCCCCAGTTATTGGGAACATCCTTACTGTGTCTAACCTTCCAGTCCTGTTAGCATTCCTATTCTTCTAAACTTTGGTGATTAATAAACTCTAATTAATACAACTCTCCAGGCATCACTGCTACCATCCGAGGCATCTGTCTAGTGGACCTTTGGTGAATTCCTTCCATATTAAGAACATCCTTCCTTGCACACCATACTCCAGGCACAGTCTCACCAGGGTTCTGTACATTCCTACTCCCATACTCGAATTCTCTTGTGACAAAGGAGAGCAGTTTATTTTCTGTCCAATCACCTGCTGCATCTGAATGCTTACCTTCAGCGACTGGTGCAAGGGGATACCCAGGTCTTGTTGCAACTACCTTTCCCAATCTATCACTACTCAGATAATCTGCCTTCCTGTAACTACCAAAGTGGATAACCTTAAATTTATTCACATTTTACTGCATCTGCATGTATCTGGCCACTCCCTCTATCTGTCCAAATGAACCTGAAGCTTTTCTGCATCCACTAGGCTCACATTCCCACCCAGTTTCATGTCATCTGTAAAACTGGAGAAAGTACTTTTAATTCCCTCCTCCAAATCATTAATTTACAATAAGTAGCTGGGGTTCCAGCACTGATCTGTGTGGTCCCTCACTAGTCAATATCTGGCACTTGGAAAAAGACCTGTTTATTATTGTTTCCTGTGGGCCAACCAGTTCTGGATCCAGATCAGCACCTAACCCCCATCCCATGTGCTTTAATTTTGCATGCCAGTCTCTTATGTGGGATATTATCAACAGCTTTCTGAAAGTCCAAATACATCACATCCACTGGTTCCCCCTCATCTATTCTGCACACTACATCCTCAAAAAGTTCCAGCAAATTTGTCAAGCATGATTTCCTTTTCACGAATCCCTGTTGACTTTGTCTACTTCTGCAAGTCTTCTCCAAGTGCTCCAGCTCTGATGTCAGGCTATCCAGTCTATAATTCCCTGTTTTTTCTCAACCACCTTTTTTAAAGATTGGGGTTACATTTGCTCTAGTCATTTGGAACTGTTTCAGACACTAAAGAATGTTGGAAAGTGATCATCAATATATTGACTATTTTCAGGGTTATTTCCAAAAGTACTTGCAATACAGACTATCAGGCCCTGGAATTTATCAGTCTTTAATCCCTTCAATATCCCTAACACCATTTGCCCACTAATACTGATTTAGTTTAGTTCCTCCCTTTCACTAGACCCTGTGTTCCTCAACATTTCTAGGAGGTTATCTGTATACTCCTTTGTGAAGACAGAATCTAAGTATGAATTTAATTGGTCTGCCATTTCTCTATTTATTCCCCTTTATAATTTCCCCTGTTTCTGACTGTAAGAGATCCACATCCTATTGATATTTGAACTTTCTCTTCAAATATCAATTTAAGTTTTAAACAGTTTTTATATTCTCTGTAAGTTTACTCCCCGATTCTATGTTTCTTTTACTAATCAATCTCTTTTTTCTCCTTTGCTGATTTCTAAACTGTTTTCAATCTTCAGGCTTGCTATATTTTCTGGCTTTTTATATTTCTCTCCTTGGATCTAATACTATCCCTAATTTCTTTTGAAATCCACCGATGAGTCACTTTTACCATTTTATTCTTGCACCAGACAGGAATGAACAATTGTGGTGATTCTTCTATGAACTCTTTAAATGCATGCAATTGATTATCCACTGTCAACTCATTGAGTGATGTTTTCCAATGTATCCCAGGAGGTGGGATAGGATCAGCCACGATGAACCATGGAGTGTGAGAGGTGGCATGCAGTAGCATATGGCTGATCTTTGCTCTTATATCATACGTTTTTGTTTTTTTATTAAAGTCTGGATCTTTTTTCTCCTCAATTCAGATGATGATGAGTGCGAAGGAGGGGAAAGTACTGTAGAAGCTTTGTGTGGTACCAACACTGTTTGTAGGAACACGATAGGAAGCTTCTTCTGTAATTGTAAGAAAGGATATATGAACTTGAACAATGATAGTAACTTCACAACCCGGACCAACTGCAGAGGTGGGTGACAACACTCATACTTTGGTAATTCATGCATTGCTTTTTTGACTCAATAGGGAGTTTGTCCTTTGAACTTGGCATGGGTCAGGAGATGCAAGGTCTTTTCAGGTACAAAGTGGAAGCATTCAAAAATCAAACCTCCTGACACTCTCATTTCAATGTTGCTGTCAAGTCCCTGCCAATTCCTTGGACATCAGTCCCATTCCCCCGCATTTTCCCCTGCTATTTAATTCCAATTCAAATCTCCAATTGACTCAGTTTTTCCTTGCATTCCCCCAAGTCCTTGAGCCGTCTACTTATGGGAAGTTAATAAACTTCCCTCTGTTCACCTTGTCTAATCCTGTTGTGAACTTTTCTGTCTCTATGACATCTTTTATGGCCTGTGGAAATCCAGTGAATCTAATTTTCATCTCACTGTTGTTACCCAAATGTGATATAAGATGTCACTGATTTGTGATTTCCATCTGTTGAATCAAGTAATCCAATCAGACAAGAAGTAGTGGCAGTTTTGTTTAAAAATATAGTGGACCCTTTATGAAACTAAACTCCTATAATTCTGAGATTTTAAGGTACTGAGACCTCAGTATCTGTACATGGGAACAACTGCCAACACCTTGGACCCAGCTTCAGTGATCATTCTTTATGGATGGCAAGGCAGTTAATATTGTCAGCCTATTTGTCCATGAATGGTATAACAGACCAGCAATTCCTAAATCAGCAATGGCTGTCACACTATATAGCTGTCAGGAGCAGGATAGTCCTGGACAATTTCCTTCTCCCACACCCCCACCACCCATGCCCCTTCAGCAACCTCAGGAGTGCTAATGTGGCATGTGATGCTCTAGATTCTGTCAAGTACCAAGTACAGAACATGGATCCAAGCCCTGCAGCTTCCAAGATCTACAGAGTAGTGTGAGCACCACAGTTGGTTTGATTACCAGTCTCTTTATCCTTATTGCCTGAATGTTAA
This sequence comes from Pristis pectinata, assembly GCF_009764475.1. Taxonomy (NCBI): domain Eukaryota; kingdom Metazoa; phylum Chordata; class Chondrichthyes; order Rhinopristiformes; family Pristidae; genus Pristis; species Pristis pectinata. The sequence continues at coordinate 188,396 of NC_067435.1, forward strand.
CCCAAATGAAATGTTTCCAGTCCAGAAGCTTGATCACAAAAATTTAGCATGACCCTCCAGGTCATGCTTTAGATGGCTGTCTAAAAATCCAACAGCTCGACTTCAGCGGTGTAAGTGAGTTCCGCCTAGTATAATGATCCTTGCCAATATCACTAAAAACGGATTATCTGCTCATTAATCCCTCGCAGATTTTGAAGTTTGCTGTGTTTCAATTAGCTGCTATACTTCCTTTATCATTACACTGGCCAAGAGTCCTTCATTGGCTGCACAGTGCTTTTAGATATCAGGAGGTTGTGAAAGAGGCACTAGAAATGCAAGCATGTTCTGATTGCCTGTGTCACCTGTTGAGGTGACTGAGTCGCTGCTGTGGGACCCTGCTGCACAAAATCATGGAATCTGATACATCAGTGTGGAGGTTCATCTTGAGTAACAGTAGCAAGTGAATAGTGTTACAAAGGCTGTCTATGCATGGCCAGATATCCAATTCTCTTAAAATCCATAGAGAAATTTCTAGCCTGTTGTATTCACGAGGAAGCTCTTACGTGTTTAAATTTCTTGTTTTTTCAAATACTTATCAACTCCCCTCTTAACTCTGCTTCCCTAAGTCTGCGAATCTCAGCATTCCACCTCTCCCTAAACCTAGGTAAGGACAAGGTCTGGGATCAGATCTGGGTCCAGTGCCAGTCCTAACATCCTCTCACTACTGTATGAAGAATGGTAATACATGCAGAGTTGGAGACTGGTTGATGCCTATTTGGACCAAGGCAAGAGTCAGCAGACATGTGGGGATAGAAGACAAAAGAGAAAATGCATTTTCAACAAAAAAATTATACTACTTTTCAAATAATCCGATACTTACTGCTGCTTTATACTCAGAGTAAGCTGTACTATTGGTGTCAGGTCCTAATCTCTAAAATGGGCAATTGTCCAAAACTGGGAGATGAAGCTAGATTTATCCAGCATGATTTCAAAGCTTCAGCGGAACTCATCAACCTGGTGCAGATGACCCATTCAAGACTGTAAGCCTGCTGCTGCTGCAAGTATTTGAAATGCCAGGCAGCACACTTAACAAAATAACTTGTGTGGAGTGATGGAATTCACATGGAGCCGAATACTTACCTGGACACAAACAAAGCATGTAACCTGACAGATTTGGTTCAACTGGCATGGAGTAGCATGATGTGGCCTGGCTGTGATATTAATACCACAAAGCTAGAGCTGAGACACCACCAAGCAGTTAACAGGGATGCATGGCTAGCAGATGAAATATTAACCAACAGATGCTATGATGGTTTTAGTTCTGTGCTGTGGTAAATGCAGGTGATAAGGGCAGGTGTTCCAAATTGTTGGCAGGGATATTTTGATTATGATGTTTGTTAGACAGTTGATTGAATGGTACTTGATTCTTTCTCAGTATTTGGATTGGCTGGAGTATTGGAACTTGTGTTTGGGCATGCCTTGAGGTGGGAATGTTTACTTATTCTGTTTTCTTGCTGTTTCATCCTATTATTATTTATGCTTAGGGCTTAAGCACGGCTTTTACTTTTAGTTCAGTTCAGGGATCTATACTCCTTGATTTGTGTCCAGCAAAGTTGGTTATTTTTGGCTATTAACCAAAAAATTAAATCAAAATATGCATCTACTATTAGTCTCTCAAGCACAACCAAATCATAATAAGCATTAACAGTTACAGACTAGTGCAGGCTTTGTCTTGATTATTTCCTTGATAAGAGCTTTATTTTCTTTCATGTATCATGAAAGCCTTTCTCTTCTTGCCCCAGTTCCCTGCACACTTGTGTTTTGCTGTCATTTACATCACAACAGGGGACTGCCCAGAACATTACACAACAATAGGGATGGTATGAGCATTTTAAAAAAACCTGTGTGGCATTTCTGACGCAAAATAAATTAAAGTGTTAATTTTACATGATTGAAATCTCTTGCCAGCACAGAGACTTATGTGTGAAAAAATAATTTAAACTCTGGGAGCTCTGTGAAAAATAAGAGATAAGCTGTTGTGAAAAATTTGGGAAGAAAATGTTTGGATTCTCAGCCAAAAGCTGTCCTGCATAAATGTCAAGGGTCATGTGCTTAATGAAATGGTTGATTCCCTTCCATTGACTGATGATAAAATGCCTACAATCTTCATAAAATATTATTTGAAATGTTATCTGGTTTGCTGATTGGTGATCCATTCTTCCAGATTTTACCACTGATATTTTCCTGATATTTCATCACACTTCACAATTAATGTATATAGACATACAATACCATCCTTGCTGCTTGTTGAAATAATTGTTTGTGACCCAGTCTGCTACTTCACCCTAAGATAGAAATCACCTCTCAACTGTTTAAAGGACCATAAAGTTGAGACTAGCTGAGGGAGGAATAAGGCAAATGTTTAAAAAAATCGGAAATGCTATAATAGCTTTTAATGTCTGACATGTATACACATTAGAAATGTAATTAATGACTTACTGAACATACATATCAGGATAGGTCCTTCAGAAATACTGTAACTTTAGTCAGAAATGACACAATTGAAATGAATTTTACCAATGGCCCATTTACAAAACACCTCCTCTGTCGCACACTGCATCGATCTCAACAACACAGCTGATATAGAGGTCACTCTTTCCTTTTCCTTCAGCACCTGAACCCTCAAGAAGAGTAAACATGCAATGTGAGGATGCCATGTGAGGATAAGTCTAGGTTGACTGAATGGCATGGTATTCACAAGCTGATTCATAATGGTCTTCCTGATTTTTCTGCTGAGGCAAAACATTGGCTTCTTGGCAAAACGAGGCTCTCCCTGCAAATTTAGTTCTATTGGTCAATGCACTTTAACTAATATAATGTTACAATCAGGGATAAATTTCTGGGCATATGGGTATATTCAAAAAGAAGCAATAGGCATTTTTTAGGTATTAAAGGGTATTGATTTAGTGCAGAGAGGTGATAGATCAGCCATGTTCTTACTGAATAGTAGAGCAGGTATGAAGGACCGAATGGCCAACTCCATTTGTTTCTTATCTTTCTATGCTCTCATACAATAATCTTTTTTATCTTTTTCACTTTTTTTCCCTGTTCTGCTATTTCTTAACATCTGTACCATCTTGGTTACCAAATGAATATTCTATAATCTTATCACCTAATTATTCAAGTTAATTACTCTTTCTTTCTACTCTTTTCCAACTTTGCATCATGGATCTTGGGCTCCTGCTGGCAGATAAACCCCACATAATGAAACTTGAATGAAATAATGGAGTTCTCAACAACCAAGTCTGATCAGAGGGAAATAGAAGCAGTCTTCTACCCATGAAGAAGCATTCGGTGAAGAGATCTTGCTGGAGCTGGGCATGGCGGAGTTGATAATGGGTCTCTCAAAGCACATAAGCCCTTGAGTGGAAAAGCCATTGTAGCTCCTTACTGTGGCTTGCTGAAAGCCTCTGTCCAGCCTGAGATGCCAATGGCATCAGGCAAGTCCGCATATTAAGTATGGTCATCATCATAATGCTTATGAACCTCACTGGTCCTTTGAATAGCTGATGGGTATTCTGTTGTATCACAGTTTTCAATTACATAATTATCTAATTTATAAAATCTTCTCAGTAATATTCAGATTGGACCCTTTCCTTGATCTACTCAATTGACAGCAAACTTACTGGCACATTCTTACACCTACTGGATGGATCACCAGCTATCAGCACTTTGCCAAGAAAACAGACATGGAGATAGGACTCATCTGGGGAAACAAGGTCACTGCAGCCCAGTACAGAAAATATATTATATTCACTTGTCCATTTCATATTTATTACAGAAAATAATGAATGTTTCCAAATTCCACCAGTGTGTGGGCCAAATGCAATATGTTTTAATACAATGGGGAGCTTCTACTGCCTTTGCAAGAAAGGATTCATCACATCAGGACTAACTAACTTTACAGATGGTTATACAGGGTGTACAGGTAAGTATGTTACAGAGCTTTTACAACGCATGATATCCCTGTGCTAAGCTGAGGGTACCACAGCATTATTGTGATGTTGGGTGTACCTGATGGTAATTGTTCAGTCCCAGGCAGATAAGAGAAGGATATTTAAAAGAAAAAAAAGAATAGAAGAGAAATAAAAAGCTGGTACAGTGAGATTGCAGGCAGTGCAAGTGTCTCACGACTCCAGCCACCCAGGTTCAATCTGATCTTGGTGCTACCTGTTGGCACATTCTCCCCATCTCCCCTGGTACTCTGGTTTCCTCTAACATCCCAAAGATAAGGTAAGATGGCAGGCATGGTTAGCGTAGCGGTTAGCGTAATGTTATAACAGCGCCAGCGACCCGGGTTCGATTCCGGCCGTTGTCTGTAAGGAGTCTGTACGTTCTCCCCGTTACTGCATGGGTTTCCTCCGGGTGCTCCCATTTCCTCCCATATTCCAAAGACGTACGGGTTAGGAAGTTGTGGGCATGCTACGCTGGTGCCGGAAGTGTGGCGATACTTGCAGGCTGCCCTCAGAACACTCTACACAAAGATGCATTTCACTGTGTGTTTCGATGTACATGTGACTAATAAAGAACAATATCTTTATTAGACCCCAAGTGCATGTGGGTAGTTGTAGAATTGGAATGTGGCAGGAAGTTAATGGGCATTTGAGAGAGAGAAGGTTCCAGCAAACCAGGTGAGGGAACGGGATTGCTTTGCCAGACTCAATAGGCTGATAACCTCCTACATCATAAGGAATCACTGACTTAATGTTTGCATTCAGAGATGAGAGACTTGGCCTCTTTGTGATTCACTTTAACCAGTCTGTCTCAGTGTTTCTCTGATCTTGGCCAGTAAGGCCAGAAGAGGGGAAAGAGGTTGGGCTTCCTGCTTCTGCTTACAAACTGCTGACTTGGGCTGAAACATTGGTGAATATCAGCTGAGAGGTTTGGCCTTGCACTGAGGTTGCTTCAGAACATGAATTAAAGATGATTACTTGGACAGCGTCAAGGAAAGCATCTGGAAATGATTGAACCAAATTCAGGAAGAGTCTCTGAGAAAATAAAGGCTAAAAAGAGCTGAACAAGAAGAAACATTTTATGAAAAAGAAGCTTCAACAAAGCTCCGAACGGATAGTGCTGATATCAAGATTACTTGGCGTTTACTCTTGAACTTACCTGATAAACCTGTAACTCCAAATAATTGACCTAAAATCCATCAGTCCTCACAGAACCATAGAATTGTACATCACAGAAATGGGCCCTTTCTACCCACATTGTCCAAGCCAACTGTGATGCCCATCTGCACTAATCCCATTTGCCTGCATTAGGCCTGTATCCCTCTGTTTTTCCTATCCAATTACCTGTCCTAATGTCTTTTAAATGCTGGAAATGTATCTGCCTCTATTACCACCAATGGAAGCTTGTTCCAGATACCCACCACCCTCTGCGTGAAGAATTTACCCCTCAGATCTCCTTTAAATTTCTCACCTCTCACCTTAAACCTCTGCCGTCTAGTCCAAGACTATGATTGATGAATAACATGGAGCAAAAACCTGATTACATCCTATGTTGGTTTTGCTGTCTTTGAGGCGACAGGAAGATAATTGGGATTCAGTGGAGTGATTTGTTTTTTGTTTCAAGCCAGGTGGTGAGCCAATTGAATTAATGCAGCTATAGAATTTGAAGGGAAGTTGAGTCTTTCTTTGATCTGCCCAGTTATTTGCCCTGGATGGATCAGATTCTGGATCAAGTTTCTGCCTGCACATGCCTAGATTTAGCAACATGTGGCACACAATGAAGAAACCTGCATAACCACTTGGAGTACATTGGAAGGCACCCCAGAATGATGTAGACTTCTTAACCATATATTGAGGATGTTTATGGTGTTCTCTACAGTGATTCTGGTGTCCGGATGGTTTTGTTACAGCCATGCTCTGCAGAAGTGTAAAGTAATGACAAAGGAACAAGAAACCAGCGAAGAGAAGTTGGCCTCTCACCTGCAGGAGGATCCTTTTGGGATGTAGTGCCTCTGAAGATGTCTGGCACCTAGCTCTCCCCAAAGATGCATGTGTCATGACTGCTGTCAGGATATGCTGCTTTGACCGTGAGCTACATGCCCTTCTGCACTCCTGACTGAACCATAACTGATCCCAAGACTTGATAGTAATGTCAGAGTGAGAGATGTGTAGGGACATACAATTACAGGTAGTGGTGAATATTCTGCTGGTGTTGATGGACCACAGGTCCTCGTGGATGCTTAGTTTTGATCTTTGTTGGATATGTTATGAATCAGATTGGTAACGTCACAAAACTCAATGGAGGTTGTCCTCCTGGGAAAGTGGATTTTGTCTCCAGAAGGACTGTGTATGTGGTGGTGTTACAAACCAGCAACAAAACAAACACACTGAGTCATGATTCAGTGTTAAAAATTATTTTATTAATCATTACTTATGATAATAAGAAAAATAAAAGTAAAAATGTTAGTATGTTAGAAGTAAAAATGTTAAACCTTGAACATTAACCCCAAAACTAAACTCTTCGTGCGTGTGTGGCAAAGTCCCAAACTCCAAGTCCAGGAATGGTTCTTAAAGTTCAGTTCAGCAAGCCATAAGGTGAAACATGAGCAAAGGCTTTCTCAACAACCACCTTTGTCTGAAGATAAGACGTAGATGTGGTGAACATAGAGAGAGTAATCACGAAATCCAAATGTTCCACGATGGAACCCAAACGACACCTCAGTGTTTTCTCGGTAGTGACTTCCTCACCCCGAAAACTTGTGGTCGCCCACGCAAATACCTGTTTCCTTCTACAGGTCAGCAGCAAAGTGAACTCCACCGGATTACTTCCAATTTCCATACGTGGATTGCAGTGACAGACACAGTTATTGTTTCTCATCCATCAATAGAGAAACTAGCAGGCTGGTGTCTCTCTCCCTTTTCTCTCTCTCTCTCTTTGACTGCCTTCTTCAACAACGTCATTACGTCCTTTATCTTCTGTTGATGGAAGCACGCCCCACACACACACACACACACACACACACACACACACACACACACACACTACTAACTCTATCTTAAAGGGACATTCACCGAGTCGGTAACAGTGGTTACTTCCACCTGAGCTCTCGTGGACAGATGCATCAGCCACAAGTAGGTTGGTGAGGCCGAGGTCAAGTACGTTCGTCGTTAATTCACTCATGACCTGTTATAGACCTAGTCTGGCAGCATGTCCTTCAGGATGTGACCATCTCAATTTGTTGTGGTGTTACGAGGGCATTCTTGTGATGGACATTGAAAGTCCCCACCAGAGAATGTTGTTTAATGTGGAAGATCACTGATTCATTGATCAAAGGAGGCAGAAGGTGGTAAAGAGGAGCTTTCCTTGCCCACGTTTGACCTAATGCCATAGAACCATGGAACCATAGAACCATAGAACCATACAGCACAAAACAGGCCCTTCGGCCCACCGTGTCGTGCCGTCCATCAGACCACCCTCACACTACCAAACCCCTTCCTCCCGCATATCCCTCTATCTCACGTTCCTCCATATGCCTATCCAACAAGCTCTTGAACCTGTTCAATGTATCTGCCTCCACCACCACCCCAGGCAGTGCATTCCATGCACCAACCACTCTTTGGGTGAAAAACCTCCCTCTGACATCTCCCCTGAACCTCCCACCCATAACTTTAAAGCCATGACCTCTCGTCTTGAGCATTGGTGCCCTGGGAAGGAGGTGCTGACTGTCTACTCTATCTATTCCTCTCAATATTTTATATACCTCTATCATGTCTCCTCTCATCCTCCTCCTTTCCAGTGAATAAAGCCCTAGCACCTTAAGCCTCTCCTCATATTCAATACTCTCCAATCCAGGCAGCATCCTGGTTAATCTCCTCTGCACCCTCTCCAATGCCTCCACATCCTTCCTATAATGAGGCGACCAGAACTGAACACAGTACTCTAAGTGTGGCCTAACTAGAGTTTTGTAAAACCGCATCATAACCTCGCGGCTCTTAAACTCAATCCCGCGATTTATGAAGGCCAACATCCCATTGGCCTTCTTAACTGCTCTTTCCACCTGCGAGGCAACTTTCAATGAACTGTGAATATGAACCCCCAGATCCCTCTGCTCCTCCACACTGCCAAGTACCTTGCCGTTTACCCTGTACTCGGCCCTGGAGTTTGTCCTTCCAAAGTGTACCACCTCAGACTTCTCTGGATTGAACTCCATCTGCCACTTGTCAGCCCAGCTCTGCATCCTATCAATATCCCTCTGTAAGCTCCGACAGCCCTCCACACTATCCACAACACCGCCTATCTTAGTGTCATCCGCAAACTTACTAACCCAGCCCTCCACCCCCTCATCTAAGTCATCTATAAATATCACAAAAAGTAGAGGTCCCAGAACCGATCCCTGTGGGACACCACTAGTCACTGTCTTCCAATCCGAGGGCACTCCTTCCACCACAGCCCTCTGCTTTCTACATGCAAGCCAATTCCTAATCCACACAGCCAAGCTTCCTTGGATCCCTTGGCCTCTGACCTTCTGAAGAAGCCTACCATGAGGAACCTTATCAAATGCCTTACTAAAATCCATGTAAACCACATCCACCACACTGCCCTCATCAATCTTCCTGGTCACCTCCTCAAAGAACTCTATCAGGCTTGTGAGGCAAGATCTTCCCTTCACAAAGCCATGCTGGCTGTCCCTAATCAGTCCATGATTCTCAAGGTGTTCATAAATCCTATCCCTTAGAATCCTTTCTAACAGCTTACCCACCACAGACGTGAGACTCACCGGTCTATAATTCCCTGTCCTATCCCTATTACCTTTTTTGAACAAGGGGACCACATTCGCAACCCTCCAATCCTCCGGCACCACCCCCGTAGACAACGAGGACTCAAAGATCCTTACCAGCAGTTCAGCAATCTCCTCTCTAGCCTCTCGAAGCAGCCTGGGGAAAATCCCGTCAGGCCCCGGAGATTTATCTATCTTGATATTATTTAACAACTTCAACACATCCTCTCTCTTGATATCAACACCTCGAGAACATTACCCCTACCAGCACTCCCTTCCGCATCATCAAGACCCCTCTCCCTGGTGAATACCAAAGAGAAGTACTCATTCAGAACTTCTCCCGCTTCTGCTGCCTCCAGGCAAATTCTCCCATCTTTGTCCTTAATCGGACCTACCTTCACCCTAGCCATCCTCCTACCCTTCACGTACTTGAAAAAGGCCTTGGGATTTTCCTTAACCCTACTAGCCAAAGCCTTTTCATGTCCCCTTCTAGCTCTCCTCAGCCCTTTCTTAAGTTCCTTCCTTGCTACCCTATATTCCTCACGGGCCCTGTCTGAACCTTGCTGCTTATACCTCACGTATGCTACCTTCTTCTCCCTAACAAGTCGTTCCACCTCTCTCGTCACCCACAGTTCCTTCACCCTGCCATTCCTTCTCTGCCTCACCGGGACATATTTATCCCTAACATCCTGCATAAGATCCCTGAATATCAACCACATCCCCATGGTACATTTTCCTTCAAAAAGGACATCCCACTTTACACTCCCAAGTTCTCTCCTTATAGCCTCGTAGTTAGCCCTTCCCCAATTGAAAAACCTCTTGTCCTCTCTGCACCTGTCCCTGTCCATGACAATTTTAAAGGTTATGGAGCAATGGTCACTGTCCCCCAAATGCTCACCCACCAATAGATCATTCACCTGGCCCGGTTCATTTCCTAAAACTAGATCTAACATGGCATTCCCTCTAGTCGGCCTGTCAACATACTGCATCAGGAATCCCTCCTGGACACACTTAACAAATTCTGTCCCATCTAAACCTTTGGCACTAAGCAGGTTCCAGTCTATATTTGGGAAGTTGAAGTCTCCCATTATAATAACCCTGTTATTTCTGCTTCTCTCCAAACACTGCCTGCCAATCTGCTCCTCTATATCTCTACTGCTACCGGGGGGCCTATAGAATACTCCTAGTAGAGTAACTGCTCCTTTCTTGTTCCTTAACTCCACCCATACGGACTCTAGAGATGATCCTTCTACAACATCCATCTTTTCCACAGCCGTAACAGTGTTCCTGACCAGTATGAGATTTGAAATCAATATTTGACGAATCCCAAGACAATTACCTATATAGAGCTGTATCACACCCTCAAGGGAGTTTGTCTTTGAGTGGGACATGAAGTACCCTGGATTACAATGGAAGAGTCTAACACATCTGCAATGTATAATTTTGTGAGTATGACTATGTTAGATTCGACTCTTTTAAGTAGTTTTTTCACATGAATAGTGTTTAATACACTTCAAGTGGCTGCACAAGGAATGGCCACTTATTAGCTTATTGGTTCGTCCATCAGGCGAAAATGTGTTTTCTCATTGCTTGATTTGGCCACAGGTATCTAATAGGTTTCCTGATTGGACTATTGTTAGCTAAGGATTACCTCTTATCTCAGGTACAAAAGGTGTCATTTTTTGTTAATCTCTCTCTTGCTCTTCCCCCGCCCCCCCTGCCCCCCCCCCCCCTCCACTGGCCTGAGCTCATCTTTAGTTCCTTTTGTCTCGGCTCATCTCCTAATAGTAAAGCTAGTGCCATGTGCTCTGTGACTGTTTCTTTGTTTTAAACTTTTCCAATAAAACTTTGTGAAGCACAAAGTTGTTTTCAACTCATTCCTGGACTCCTGAAAGAACCTGCGGATTTGAAAATAACTGGATCCGACAACTATGTCAAACTATTGCTTGGTTAGTTTGTGGGACAGTTCTCCGAATTTAGTCATTGTTCACCAAATATTTGTGTGAAGGATTTTGCAAGTCAATTGGGCTTGAAGTCTATTTGCCATATCAGAATTCAGTGCCCTAGGTCACCGTTGCATGACTTTTTCAGTTTTATTGTTTAAGTTTATAACCCAACGTTCCAGGACCCACTCTGCTAAAAGCCAACAGGAAGTGAACTTGTCAAAGACAGAGCTCACTGGAAGAAGCCCTTCGAAGAACACGTCATCTGTTAATTTCTCCTTAAAGTGAATATTCTTCACCATCCCAGGGTGAATTATCACATTGGCATCAGCCCTAACTGACAAGAAATTGGAAAGGCAACATGCTAGGTGAAAAACAACAAAGTCTATGGTATGTCCCTGTTGAAGTTCTAAAGTTTGGCAGACAGATATGTCAGTCACAAATTTACAACCCATATGTCCATGTCTGGGAAGAGGAGGATATGCCAAAAACTTTGGAGATGCCACGATTGTGCCAATCTTAAAGAAAGGAGACCAATTTGATTGTGGTAATGACAAAGTTCTGATGAAAGGTCTTTGACCTGAAGTCTTAACTCTGTTTCTCTTTCTACAGGTGTTGCCAAACCTGCTGAGTGTTTCCAGCATTTTCTGTTTTTATTTCAGATTTACAGCACCTGCATTTTTAAAATTTCATTTGATATCTGGTTCCCCGAGATGTGGGATCCAGAGCTGGACTGGATGGTGATGAATGGCCAGAATGGCCAAGGAGATTGTCAGGATGTTTCTCATTCCAAAAATCAATGAGTATGAGTCAAACCCATGGAGCCCAAATGCAAGATGCACCAATACACCTGGGTCTTTCAACTGTGTCAGTACCAAGGGATTTGTCTCAACCAATAGAATAAATGCTCAATGCCAAGGTACAGATCAGTCTGCAGTGATACAAAACCCAAGAAGGTTTTTCATAAATTCTCATCGGAAATATTCACAAAGATTCAGTTTGATTGCTGAGAAAGAATACATCCTGATTGTTTATGAAAACTAGTCTTACCATTCAAAGGAGAAATTTGCAGGGCAGTGGCAATAGAGCTGGTAATTGTGATAACAGAGTACACAGAAAAACTGACAGTGAAGTGCAGGTACAATGAAACATTTTCTTGCAGCAGTATCACAGCCACGTAGGTTCAAACAACACACAGAACACAAATACACATAAAATCTTAACACATAATACCAGACACTGAAGAAAAAAAGATTTTTTTTGGACTAATATATTGTTTTGCACAATCAGAGACATGTCCATGGTAGAGATGGTCGGTAGTGTTCCGTTGCTGTGCTAGGATTAGGGCTGTGCAGGTCAGTCCAAGAACCTGAGGGCTGCAGGAAAGTAGCTGTTCCTGAACATGGTGGTGTGGGACTTCAGGCTTCTGTACCTCCTGCCCGATGGTAACAGCGAGAAGAGGGCAGAGGCTGGATGGTGGGGATCCTTGGTGATAGATGCTGCTTTTTTGAGGCAGCACCTCCTGTAGATACCTGTTAAGTGGCTGCTTTATCTTGGATGAATACTTAAAATCCATTGGTGATCTAGGTGTTACTGGCAAAGTCGATGCTTACTACCAATCCCTAATTGCCCCTGAAGTGGAGGTGAACCACCTTCTCGAACCACTGCAGTCTTTAAATGGAGAGACTCCCACAGTGCTGCTGAGGAGGGAGGTTCAGGATTTAGACTTAACAACAATGAAGGAACAGTAATATATTTCCAAGTGAGAATGATGTGTGACTTGGAAGTGAACCTACAGATGGTGGTGTCTCAGGCACCTGCAGCTCTTGTCCTTATACATGGATTTAAATAAATCATAATTTAACCCATGCCAGATTCTTTGAATGGCCAGTAGGTAAGTAGTAATAATTGTTCATATTATTTTGATAGGCTAGAATCTGTCTGTCCTCACTAACTGCAATGAAAAGCTTAATATTAATTATCCACTTTATTCTTTTTGTTTCTGTTTGACCGTGTGCATTAGAATATTTGCTTCCTTTAAACATATCTATAACTTGGTATTAATATTTCATCTTGAGTCGTTTCTTCTTAAGTATGTCAGTTGTTGTAAGTTAAAGGTGCCTTGGAATGATATCAATCTCATTGGGTCAATTATAGCAGTCCAGATTTATAGGTACCAGCTGCCTTTGTCTGACAGGTGAAGCTGAGGAAGTTCCTGTTTGTTCTCTTTAATTACTTATCCATCTTTAAAGATCTCCTAATGTAACATCTTGTGAAGATTCTGTGAGCAACCTTCCTGAACAATATGGTGAATGCAGTAAGAGAACTGCTGTAGCGTTGAATAGCTAGTTAGCTTTCGGCATCTTATGACGTGTTTCCAAGCTAGGATACTCTGTGACACATGGGGAGAATGTGGAGGTTTGAGTGCCTCTATGTACTACTGCTTTCTCCTTCTCAGTTCTGGAGGTTGCTGATTTGGTAGGTGCCATTTAAAAACAAACTTGCTACAGAACATTTTGTAGATGTAATACTCTGAACCTAGATTGTGCCAATTAAGTGGCTGCTTTTGTCTTGGATTAATATTTAAGATTCATTTTTGTGATCTGGGTCTAACTGGCAAAGTCAGTGTTTACTGGCTATCCTTAACTGCCCTTGAGGTGGAGATAAATCACTTTCTCAAACCGCTGCCATCTAGTTAGTGAAGGACTCACGTGGTGCTGCTGAGGAGGGAGGTTCAAGATTTAGACGCAGCAACAATGAAGGAACAGTGCTATCTTTCCAAGTGAGGATGATGTGTGATTTGGAAATATACCATCAATCTTCAGATAGATCACTTCGTATCAATTTGATCAATTTGCACTAAAATGGACTTTAGTATTTTTTTCTAATTGTGTTCTTTTGTGTAAAAATTGAAAATAATTTCTATTTATACTTTTTCTTGTGAATGCTGCTTATATAATGTGCTTGTGATGCTGCTGTAATCGGTTTTTCATTGCACTGGTGCAGACACGTACCTGTGCGTATGACAATAAACTTGACCTTGACTTTGACAGCTGCTGCCATTGTCCTTTTGACGATTGGAGTTGCTGGACTGGGAAGTGCTGTCGGAGTAGTCTGGTGAATAAGTACAGTGCATTGTGGAGATGGTATATAGTGTAGCTACTGGGTGCAGTGGTGTAGGGGATGCACATTTCTTGTAGTTGATGGGTTACCATTCAAATGTGCAGCTTTATCCTGGATGGAGTCAAGCTTTTACAGACTGGTTCATGCTGCAGTCACGGAGGCAGGTGGGGAGTATTCCATCACAGTCCCGACTTGTAGGTGATGGAAAGGCTTGAGGTACCTGGAGGTAAGTGAGTTGCTGCAGGATATCCAGCCACTGATTTGCTCTTATATCTGCGGATTTGTATGGCTGATCCGGTTGAGTATCTAGTCAATGGTGATGTTATGTTTGTTCTTCATCAAGAGACAAACTTCACGTGGGTTTAACATCTGAACATTTTTATTAACCAACACCAGAGTGGCTTGCTTTCCCTCTCTTTTTACAGCCACTTCCTGTTCCCCCATGTGACCCCTTGCATTGCTGACTGGGAACTGTAGTTCTTTATCATAATTTCATAATAACACATAATAACACAGGTGAGTGCCAGGATGTTGATGGTAAGGGACTCCGCATTGAATATCGAGGAGAGGTGATTGAACTCTATTTTGTTGTCGGTACTTTGTGCTGACCCAGTCCTCTTCAGTGGAGCTGCTGTAGAGATGGTTGATGGCTTCAAGTTCCTTGGCATCCATGTCGCCAGCAATCTCACCTCATCCCTTCATACTGGTGTGGTGGTCAAGAAAGTGCACCAGTGTAATTACTTTCTTTGGCGTCTGAGAGGATTCGGCATCATCCACGAGAATTCTCTCGAACTTCTACAGATTTGCTATAGAAAGTATTCTCAGCCTGGTATGACAACTGCTCTGCTTTGACCTGTTGGAACCTGCAGAGAGAGGTAAACACTGCCCAGTCCATCACAGATTCGTCACTTGCTTCCATCCACTTTGTGCCTTTCAGATTCTTGAGTGTGGTTGGATATACATTTGTCCAGGCAAACAGAGAGTATCTGTTATCTCCTGATGTACCCACTTGGTGATGAAAAGGCTTTAGAGAGTCAGAAAGTTCTTCATGACACAAGTTAGGTGCCGGGATCTGACCTGTGCTTGGAGTGCAGTATTAACATAACCAGTCTATTTAAGTCTGCAGTAAACAGTAATTCCTAGTATAGTGCTGGTGAGGTATTCGTCAATAATAGTGCACTATTAGCGAAAGGGGAGTTGACTTTCCATTATTGGAGTTTATCAGTATCTAAGACTCGTGGCATAAATGATATCTGCTGTTAATTAGTCCATAAATATTTTATCTTCTTTTCATTTGGAATAAACAAATGGAAACCCCAGTCCTGAAGAAGGGTCCTGACTCAAAATGTTGACTGCCTGCTTTTCTCCACGGATGCTGCCTGGCCTGCTGAGTTCCTCCAGCATCATAGTGTTTTTCATCTCGATTCCGGCATCTGCAGTCCTTTGTTTCTCTAGATGGGAAATCTTGTTTACAATTTCCCTACAGTTGACCAGCTCTCCCTGTCCAGGCTAATCCAGGAAGAATGGAGGCTTGGATAAGAGCTTGGAGTGTGAATGGCTCCTGGTGGAAGTCAACACGTTGGCCCTGAAAGGAGCACTGTCTCTGTTGTTGGAAGCGCATCAGTTGCTTAGAGCACTGAAAGTTGTTTATGTCTCTGAGTGTCATTGCTCCAGATATTGCAGCATTACATGGCGGCAGGTGTCACGGGAATTCATGTCAGGGAAAGATTAAAGCAGGTGTGAGAGATCATCAGTGCATGAAAGTTTTGTATCACATTTTAAGATTGCTTTTCTACTCCAGATATCGATGAATGTGAAAATGACCCAAATATTTGTGGTTCAAATGCAACATGCATCAACAATCTTGGAAGTTTTAAGTGCACCTGTAACGACGGATTTGTCTCAACCACTGGAGATATGTTTACTGATAAAGCAATAACTCAGTGTCAAGGTAAAGACTTTTGTGTGAAGATTGCAAATCTAAAGCATTCACCTCTCTTCTTGTAAATAATTGAATTTGCACTTATTCACAAATAAATGTGCTTATTGTCAGAGTGTCTGTTGAATCAAAATTGAATTAAAAAAACAAAAAAAATTGAATCAAAAGTTCATAAATTACATATAACAAAACAATTTACACACCTATTGAGACAGGGCAGAGGACTGGGACGAATGAGATGATGTGGGAATTATTTGTGATTTTCACAACTCCCACATTGAGTGTTTGAGCGAGGTTCATGGCTTTGAATGAGCACAGCGATATATTATCTCACATTCAGATTAATTTTATTTAATCTTGTACATTGATTTAAATAAATCATAATTTAACCCATGCCAGATTCTTTGAATGACCAGTGGGTAAGTAGTAACAATTGTTCAAATTATTTTGATAGACCAGAATCCATCTGTCCTCACTAACTGCAATGAACAGCTTAATATTAATTATCCACTTTATTCTTTTTGTTTCTGTTTGACCGTGCGCATTAGAATATTTGCTTCCTTTTAACATATCTATAACTTGGTATTGATATTTCATTTCAAGTGGTTTCTTCACAAGTATGTCAGTTGTTGCAGGTTAAAGGTGCCTTGGAATGATATCAATCTCATTGGGTCAATTATAGCAGTCAAGATTTATAGGTCCCAGCTGCCTTTGTCTGACAGGTGAAGCTGAGGAAGTTCCTGTTTGTTCTCTTTAATTACTTATCCATCTTTTAAGACCTCCTAATGTAACATAATTCATTGACGTTAAAAGTTGAGGTGTTCAAGTTTTTATTGATGTGATTATTAATGCAGTGCCAACCACTATCTCTGATTGATATAGAGCTGTTGGAATATTCTGTTTCATTCTTTCACAGTGCCCATTCTTTTGAGATTCTTAATTTTAAATGTCTCTTTATATTAGTTTTCTCTCTTTCTGTCCATCGAATCTTTTATTTCTTTCTTGAAACATGTCATCATTCTAATTTATCCTATTTTGTCATGTCCTCTGTTCTTTCTTAATCCTTAAATCTCATTAGTGAATGGTTTCATTCTTATCACTAATGTACACCTGTTACACCTGTTACTCTCACTGTGTGCTTTCACTTCCAGTTCCCTGAAGCACAGAGATTACCTCAGTGATTAATTTAGCTGTGGGAAAGATTTAGCTTTTGGGGCACCATGCACAACCTCATTTATACTGGATTTGAGTGCTTTATGATGACTGTCAGTTCTGGGAACACAAGAGTGGATCCAGTTGATTGATCCAGTGGTATAAGTGGTAACTGCCAAAAGGGAGTTTAAAAGAACATTGTCTTTCCAGGTAAGGAAGTGGTTCATTTGCAATCTAGTCTAATGTAGTAGGTGTTCAAAATGTGGCCTCCTTTACACTGGAGAAATCAAACACAGAGTGATTGATCACTTGGCGGAACACCTGCGCTCAGTCAGCACCATTGACCTCAAGCTCCCTGTTGCCTGCTATTTAAATTTACTACCCCTCTCCCACTCTGACCTCTCTGTTCATGGCCTCCTGCACTGTTACAATAGGACCCAAATGTAAGTTCAAGGAACAACATCTCATTCATCATCTTGGCATGTTGCAGTGTGCAGGACTCAATGTTGAGTTCTCCAACTTCAGGTCACTTGGTCTTTCTTTATCTGTACCAGGATTGGTCAAGTGTCTCACTATTCCTGTCCTATTTTCCATGTGTATATTCTGGTGTGCTCAGCATATCCCAGTAGGTTAGACTGTACATCAGCCCAACATCAGCAACACATCATAAGGACAAAGGAGCTTAACTGTCTATTTAATGACTCCTAGAAAGTGGCCACACAAGTTGATAGAGTGGTAAGGAAGGCGTATGGCATAATTGCCTTCATTGATCAGGGTATAGAGTATAAAAGTTGGGAAGTTATGTTGCGGCTGTATAAAACTTTGGTCAGATCACATTTGGGGTATTGTGTGTAGTTCTGATCTCCCCATTACATGAAGGATGTGAAAGCTTTGGAGAGGGTGCAGAAGAGGTTCACCAGGATGCTGTCTGGGTTGGAGAGTATGAGTTATAAAGCACGATTGGACAAACTTGGATTGTTTTCTCTGGAGCATCAGAGACCTGATAGAAGTATATAAAATTATGACAGGGGTAGACAGAATAGACAGTCAGAATCTTTTTCCCAGGGTCAAATACAAAAGGCACAGGTTTAGGTGAGGGGGAAATGTTTAAAGGGGATTTATGAGGCAAGTTTTTTACACAGAGGGTGGTAGGTGCCTGGAACTTGTTGTCAGGGGAAGTGGTGGAAGCAGATATGATAGCAATGTTTAAGAGGCATTTGGACAAACACATGGATAGGCAAGGAATGAAGGGATATAGACCTTATGCAGGCAGATGGGATTAGTGTGGATTGGCATCATGATTGGCATAGATATAATGGGTTTAAGGGCTTGTTCCTGTGCTGTACTCTTCTATGCTTTATGTTCACTGCCCTCCCACATTCTCCATTACTTGGACTAACTTGCATTCTCTATTTCTTAGTATTGATGAAGCATTTTTGACCTGAAATGTTGACTGTTTCTCTTTCCACAGATGCTGCCTGACATGCTGAGTTTTTCCGGCATTGTCAGTTTTTTTTATTTCAGATTTTCAGCATCTGCAGCTTTTTTGATTTTCAGAAGTACTTTGGTTGGATTGAAACCATTTGAAGTCAGGATTTAGGAGATTTCTGTTGAAATAGTGTCGTTCATGATCTGAACATTTCTCAAAGTGAGTTACAGCTAATTAAGTATCTTCAAGTGTAGTGACATTAGTGATATAGGTAGAACAGTAGCCCACTTGTGCACAACAACCACTCAGAAAAGGGCAATTAAATATCAGGCAGATAACCTGTTCTTGGTAATGATTTAAAGATAAATATCAGGACAAAAGAGAATTCCTTTGTTTTTAGTCATATAGAGAAAGCTCAGAAGTAAACTATTTGGCCCATCAAATGCAGCCTGACCATCAAGGATTTATTTTTACACTAATTTACCCTCACCCATTTTATTCTTCCCATATTCCCATCAGTTCCCCACTCATCCCAGATTCTACAACTCACCTACACGCTAGGAAGAATTTACAGTGGCCAGTTAACCTACCAATCCTCACATTTTTGGGATGTGGGAGGAAACCGGAGACCCCAGAGGAAACCCACAGGGACACAGGGAGACCATGCAAATTCCATACAGATAGCACCAGAGGTGATGATCCAACCCTGGTCATGGTGCTGTAGAAGACAATGGGAAGTGAACTCTGGTGAACAAAGGGTTACTAGTTATATAGTTGCTGTAAAAGCTTTAGCCATCTGCTTTTGTAGAATGTGGCTTGATTGATAAGAAGTTACTGAGCTATGAAACCTCAAAACCACAAGGAGACAGGGTTGTGTCTAACTGTGAAAGATGTGTTAACCTGCCTGGCTGCACAGAGCAGCCTCGGCTTGACCAATGGCAGCATGAGCTGGTCAAGCATACCCAAATATGGGTATGCCTGTGCAGTATGTGGACACCCGCCGGAGAACAATATATTTAAGCTAAATTAGCACCCTGTATTCTTTGAGTCGGGACACGTGCAGGGAAGAGCAGCATTGACTGTTTGCTCCTCCATGTACCCCCACTCCCACGAACGTTAAACAATAAAGAACTTTTTGTACGCTCCTTGGTTCTGCTGTTGTCTGCTTTATTACAGTGCGGGTTGACTTTCACATTGGCTTAGTCAGCAGGATTCGAACCTGCGCAGGGATTAGTGAGTACTTGGAGAGGGAATATATTACCATCAATGTCAGCTGTGTCTTCCCTCCTCCTAGTAGATCTGGGCTCTGTTTTTACATGTTCAGCTACTCGTCCTACTTCATCATTACTGGTGAGAGACTGGGTTTGGGGTAACTGCTCTGAATATCGGGGTCCCAGTGGTGGTACTATGACTGGTGGCACTTGGGATATGTCTGGGGCATATGAGGGTGGTCTCACCCATGAGGAATCTTCCAATTCCTCATCCTCATCATTCTGCAAGAATAGGGTCGCCATGCCTGACAATGTGTCCCTGGGGTCATTATCAATCTTATTATCTTTGGCCACTTTATTAATAAATTGGTGCTGTGCCTGGGCTTCGTTATCTCTGTGCTTCTTTTCTTGGTTGTCATACCATTCACACTCAGCCTTTAATACCTCCCAGTCTTTGGTGCACCCTCTTTAGTACATAACTCAATCCGTCTTCTACTTGCATTAATAAAAAATAGAGCTTTAGAGGCAGGAACTCTCTTCTTCAAATAAACTTTTATGTCAACATAAGGTGGTCAGACAGGACATAGGTTTAATGTCCTGTGTGAAAGCCAGCACCTTCAACAGTGCGGCACATTACCACATTGGAAGTATCAGTCTTTCCATTTTAATTTCCTCTTGATTGCTGGTTCAAATGCTTTATTTTCTTTTAACAGATTTGATAGATTTTCATCCCAAGAGTTCATCACTTAAGGTAAGAACTTGTTTGGAAGTACACTATGACCCAGTCTCTAAGCACAGTTGTGGTGACATTTTTAATTCAATTTCTTCTCCGTTTTTCTAATATAACCTGCTTGAGCTTCCTGGAGGGCAGGTTTATGATGAATGGATGCTCTCCAGTAAATAGCTCCAGTGACTATTCCTGCATCAGTCTCAGGAGCTGACAATTTCTTTATTTGTAAATGAAGGAAGAAATAAACTGATGATTGCAGGCTAATTAGTTTACCTTCAGTAGTGAGCAGAATATTGAACTGTCTCACATTTCATTTAGTAAAAAAGAATAATCTGGCTCCATCAGTGTATATGTTAAGGTGAGGTTATGTCCAAGTAAATTGATTTCTGGAGGAGGTAAGAAGGATAATTGATGAGGGCAGTGCATTTGATATAATGTACTTGGACTCTACAACCTTTTGACAAGGACAACAGAGCAGGTAAATACAAAACTTAACAAAAGGAAACGGTACTTTTATGACTGCAAGGTGTAACTGGTGAGTTCTATGGGATCAGTGTTCAGTCTCTAGCTTTTTATGAAAAACAAATTATGTTTAGCTAAGTTCAGTGGACAAGATTAAGTAGTTTACAGATGACCCATCAAATGGCCATAGTTATTATCAATAAGGAAAGTGGTGACATCTGGAGGATGTAGACAGGGTGGTCAGCTGGGCAGAAAAGTGGCAATGAAATTTAATCCAAAAGAGTGTGAGGTAGTACATTGGGTGGGAGGAAGAAGGAAGGTACAACAAAGCAAGAGAATATGCAGTAAATGAAAGGATATTGAGTGGTGTAGAGGAACAGACGGACCTTGGAGTGTATGTCCACAGATGCTTAAAGGTAGATAAAGTGGTTAAAAAGGCACTGTTTTCTGTTCCAACAGGATATCAATTCATTTGCTGAGCAGTCTTTCATGAGTTTTTCAAAGCTCTGCAACACAAATTCAATGGAATTACACAAGTTCATTTCCAACTTCCTGGAAGTCATGGAAAATTATACAATTGCAGCTGCCCAGAATTTACATCACAATGAAATAAAAAAGTTCTCTTCCAAGAACGTTGGTAATGTAACAGTTTTGTGGTCTGAAGTGTTGAATGAAGTTCTGTTTTAGTCATTGGTTTCCCTCCACACTGGTTTCCGATATACAGTATGCACTCATCAGTCAATGAAAGTGTAAATTTATGGCAATGAGGGAAGAAAGTGTTGTAGTCTTGGGACCAACAGTCTTTCCCATGGGTAGCAAAGTCAAAATTGCTTGAAGAGTAACCCTTCCATGTGCTGTTTGTGGGATGTCATTGCTGGTGTTCTGTGGATTGATAGTTGGTCCATTTTATAGAAGTAATTAAATGAGTTCAACAGATGGGATTCCCACTTCTTAGAAATTAGCAATCAAAAGACAACTTGCCATTCCTACCGATGGTAGAAATTTGTCCTTTGTTGATGTATGAAATATGCAATGTAATGACAAATGTGCATTGAACTCTGCTTCTGTAGTTCTATTCCTCTATAGTCAATGTTAGTATACTGCGCAATCAGTGCAAATAACAGAACAAATTTCTATCCCCATCATCCCAGGTTTTAATTAGAAATTCTGCTCAAACCTCTCCTCACTCTCTTCATCACAATGTGAAATTGGAGGTGACTTATCACAGGTTCCTCAATGAAGGAAATAGTTTGAAACAAAAGTGTTTAAAATCTGAAATACTCAGCAGGTCAGGCAATATCTGTGGTGAGAGAAACAAGTTAGAACATAGAATATATCTTAATGTTTCAAGTTGATAAACTACATCAAAACTGGCAAAGGCTTAGGGTAAACATGTTTTATAAGATTGGGAAAGGGTAGAGGCAGCAGAAAGTGAAAAATGAAAGGAGTAATAGTGTAGGTGGTTGCTAATGGTAAAAGTAAAGAAACAGGAAGTTGGACTGGAAGATGAACAGTTTGGGAAGGCAAAATACTTCTCTGAAATTACAATACCATGAATGCTGGATGAAAAGAAAGTTTCTTTCATGGAAGCCCTTAAAAAAAATGTGCTATACAACTTAAGGAACTTGCTCCATTTGTAATGACGCTGACAAATATGAGTTATCAGAGAAAGATGCTGAAATTCTCAATGCACAGAATATTGAGACCAACTGGCTGGGTTTCTGGAAAGGGAAGAATTGAGAACCTTTCTGAAAGCTTATAGTTATTTTCTCCCTGAAGATGTGACAAGTTACTGTGTGATATTTTCTTCCTGTTTTTAATACTATTGCTGATGTTCCTGTTTCTGTGTGTTTCACAGAAATCTTGATGCAAGCAATTCGGAACAATACAATCCCAAAGGATAAAAGGTCAAAATTATCCACTACAAAAAACAGCCTGGACATTAGCTGGAACAGTGTGGCAGGAAAAGCGAACTTTGGTGAGTCTAAACTTGGAGTTGATCCTTTTTATAGTTTTTTGCCGCCTCATTGGAGGCCAAAATACTGCTTTGGTTGTAGATTCCTGTGTGTCACAGGGCCAAGGTGTCTTTGTTCTTTCCTAATTCATGCAAACAATGCACCAAGGTTCTAGATGTACTGGTTAATGATGTAAAAAACTTTAGCTTATATAACAAAACAAAGTCCAATGAGTAGGATGCGTGACTTTGCCAAAATAGAAGCAAACACAAAGGTCATAAAAGGTAAGTTTCTGCATTGATATATTTACAGTAAACCATTATCTAAAGTAAGCACATAAATAACCATTCTTTGAAACTTGGTTTGATGCTGGGAGCTTGTCTGGATTGGTTAGTTTTACTGTATCTCGCCTACCACTGAGTGTTTACATTCTATGCTTGCACTTCCTGGTGACAGAAATCAAATTAAAATTAATCTCAAATACCCAAACCCACACCTCTGTACCATTTTCAAAATAAGAGATTATCAATCAGGGCAGGAATGAGAAGAAACTTCTTCACATGGTGGGCAGTCAATTTTTGGAACTTCTTATCTAGGAGGACTGTGGAGGCTCAGACTGATCAGGTCCTGCTTGATTGTGTTTCTGCGGGTAGTGAATGCATCAACATGAGGGATATATCTGGTTCTCATCTCTACCTATTATCCACAATGCATTGGTACAAGTGACCTACACAGTCCTTGCAGAAACCAAGTCCGATCTTCACACTGAGGACACCTTCCATGTGATGTATTTCAAATTTGCTAAATGGTACAGAGTCACAACAGATCAGGCAGCTTAAAGCTGACTATCCATGGGACACTGTACTATCAACAGCAACAGGGATGTCCACCATCACAATGTATAACCTTGTAACCTACACATCCCTTATTTGACCACTTCTAACAAACCAGGGCATCAATCCTGGTTCACTCCACAGTGCAGAAGCACATGCTGGGAGCAGCACCATGTGTACCTAAAAATGAAGTGTCAGACTTATGAAGCTGCAAAATATTAGCATGCAATGGACAGAGCCAAGCAATCTCACAGCTGATCTCATCAAAGGTCTGCAGTACTACCACTCCTAGTTATAAATGATAACAGACATTTAAATAACTAACAGGAGGAGAGGCTCCAAAGTCATCCAGATCCTCCATGATGGTGGGGCCCAACAAATATGTGCTAAAGATGAGGCTGAAACATTTGCATCACACTCAGCTAGAAGTGCCAAGTGGATGATCTTGAGATCCCCATCATCTCAGAAGCTAGTCTTCAACCAGTTCAACTCACTCTAGGTGATATCAAGAAATGGCTGAGAGCATTGGACAGAACAAAGGTTGTGTGACCAGACAGCATCCCAGCTGTGTATTAAAGACCTGTGCTCCAGATCTAGATGTGTCTCTAGTCAAGCTGTTCCAGGACATTTACAATACTGGTATCTAGAACCATAGAACCATAGAACCATACAGCACAAAACAGGCCCTTCGGCCCACCATGTCGTGCCGTCCATCAGACCACCCTCACACTACCGAACCCCTTCCTCCCACATATCCCTCTATCTCACGTTCCTCCATATGCCTATCCAACAAGCTCTTGAACCTGTTCAATGTATCTGCCTCCACCACCACCCCAGGCAGTGCATTCCATGCACCAACCACTCTTTGGGTGAAAAACCTCCCTCTGACATCTCCCCTGAACCTCCCACCCATAACTTTAAAGCCATGACCTCTCGTCTTGAGCATTGGTGCCCTGGAAAGGAGGTGCTGACTGTCTACTCTATCTATTCCTCTCAATATTTTATATACCTCTATCATGTCTCCTCTCATCCTCCTCCTTTCCAGTGAATAAAGCCCTAGCACCTTAAGCCTCTCCTCATATTCAATACTCTCCAATCCAGGCAGCATCCTGGTAAATCTCCTCTGCACCCTCTCCAATGCCTCCACATCCTTCCTATAATGAGGCGACCAGAACTGAACACAGTACTCTAAGTGTGGCCTAACTAGAGTTTTGTAAAGCCGCATCATAACCTCGCGGCTCTTAAACTCAATCCTGCGATTTATGAAGGCCAACATCCCATTGGCCTTCTTAACTGCTCTTTCCACCTGTGAGGCAACTTTCAATGAACTGTGAATATGAACCCCCAGATCCCTCTGCTCCTCCACACTGCCAAGTACCTTGCCGTTTACCCTGTACTCTGCCCTGGAGTTTGTCCTTCCAAAGTGTACCACCTCACACTTCTCTGGATTGAACTCCATCTGCCACTTGTCAGCCCAGCTCTGCATCCTATCAATATCCCTCTGTAAGCTCCGACAGCCCTCCACACTATCCACAACACCGCCTATCTTAGTGTCATCCGCAAACTTACTAACCTAGCCC
This sequence comes from Pristis pectinata, assembly GCF_009764475.1. Lineage (NCBI taxonomy): Eukaryota > Metazoa > Chordata > Chondrichthyes > Rhinopristiformes > Pristidae > Pristis > Pristis pectinata. Next base: position 213,523 of record NC_067435.1, read on the forward strand.
TCCACCCCCTCATCTAAGTCATCTATAAATATCACAAAAAGTAGAGGTCCCAGAACCGATCCCTGCGGGACACCACTAGTCACTGCCTTCCAATCTGAGGGCACTCCCTCTGCTTTCTACATGCAAGCCAATTCCTAATCCACACAGCCAAGCTTCCTTGGATCCCTTGGCCTCTGACCTTCTGAAGAAGCCTACCATGAGGAACCTTATCAAATGCCTTACTAAAATCCATGTAAACCACATCCACCACACTGCCCTCATCAATCTTCCTGGTCACCTCCTCAAAGAACTCTATCAGGCTTGTGAGGCAAGATCTTCCCTTCACAAAGCCATGCTGGCTGTCCCTAATCAGTCCATGATTCTCAAGGTGTTCATAAATCCTATCCCTTAGAATCCTTTCTAACAGCTTACCCACCACAGACGTGAGACTCACCGGTCTATAATTCCCTGTCCTATCCCTATTACCTTTTCTGAACAAGGGGACCACATTCGCAACCCTCCAATCCTCCGGCACCACCCCCCGTAGACAACGAGGACTCAAAGATCCTTACCAGCAGTTCAGCAATCTCCTCTCTAGCCTCTCGAAGCAGCCTGGGGAAAATCCCGTCAGGCCCCAGAGATTTATCTGTCTTAATATTATTTAACAACTTCAACACATCCTCTTTCTTGATATCAACAACCTCGAGAACATTACCCCTACCAGCACTCCCTTCCGCATCATCAAGACCCCTCTCCCTGACAATGTGAAAAATTGCAGGGTGGTGTTCTGTTCACAAGAATCAGGACAAATAAATCCAGCTGAATGGTGCATAATCATCATCAAAATGATGGAAGGTGTCATGGGCAATGCTTTCAAGCAGTAATTACTTGTCAATAACATGCCAGCTGATTCCTGGTTTGGGTTTCACCAGGACCATGCTCCTCCACACACATGCTCCTTAATCCCTGAGATAACGTGAGAGTGACTACCTTCGACAGCAAAGCAGTATTTGATGGAGCACAGATTAAAAAGCATCTGATAAACTAAAGTCAAAGTGCATCAAAGGGAAAACACTCCAATGATGTCCAATGATGAAGTCATACCTTGCACAAAGGAAGACAACTGTGGTTGTTGGAGGTCAATCATCCCACTCCCAAGACATCACTGTAGGAGTTTCTCAAGGCAGTAGCCTATGCTCAACCAGCTACTTCCAACATGTCAAAAGTTGGGATACTTGCTGACGATTGCACATTGTTCAATCTCATTCGCAATTCCTCAGCAAGTGAAGCAGCCCATGCCTGCATGCTACAAGACATAGACAACATTCAATGGTAAGTAACATTTACACCACAAATTCCAGGTAATGACCATCTCCAGTCTAACCACCTGGCTGGGTAGTTGATGTGATTGACATCACCTAGCATCTTCATCAACCTTCTAGGAGTCACTATAACCCTGGGCCTCAACTGACAGCCACGTAAGACAATGAGGTAAATGATAGTATTACTGTACAGTAGGCACGAGGAGACGAATAGCGAACTCCTGCTTCTATTTGTATTATTATGATTTGCTGCAATTTTGATGCAACAGATTCGCAACAGAAGGGACAAAAGGAAAACAGCATCATAATTATGACCACCATTCATGAAAGGTTTTTGGTGCATAGATTTCTGAGGGCAAATCCAAACAATCCTGGAAATGGATGGTAAATCTTGACAAGTACTGCACATGGGAGTAAATCCAGTCCAATCCTGAATAGTGAGGGTAAATTCAATCCTGTTCTAGATATGGAGAGTAAATCTTGTCCAGTCATGGATATCAGGGGTAAATCTGCCCAATAATATTGAGAAGGTTCCATCCAGCTCAGTATCATTAGATATTAATTGCAAAAATTCAGGTATTTCATTTCCAAATTTTATTCACTTTCCTAGTTCAAGTTACATTTAAGCTTTTGCTTTATCTGCCCCTAATTCCCTGAGAATGAAATGGGGCTCTGCTGACAAGTGTCATCATTTATAGCTTTCCATACTCCTGAATGTTTCATCACATGAGCAGCTTTGACCAACCAGTCCTGTCCCCAATGCTGCTGTTGGTCGCATGACATGTCCGGAAATGCAATGCAGTCGTGGTCAATGGAAAGAGATCTCATGTCAATCAAATAGCAAACTTTTACTCATCTTTGATATGCTTTTAATTCACAAACAAATATATTTCACTAAAATGGAAATAGAAAAAGCCCATCTGAAGGTTTTATTCCCAGATTGCTCACATTAGCCAAGGAATTAATCTTTATTTCCTGGAGAGTTGGCATCTCTGCTCCTGAACCCCATTGTTGTGACACGAAGGGTAATCTGTTCAATGTTTAACATTTCCTTTGTACAGATGTTGCTGCCGTTGTCCTTATCTCCTACAAACATCTGGACTCCCTCATGGAACCGATTCTTTTGGAAATCAATAACAAGGAATCCAAGCTGGACCTGATATCTGAAGTTGTTACTGTCACAGTAACTAACAAGGACAGGAAACACCTCCCTGACCCAGTCATCCTCACCATGGAGAACAAGGTTTGTTCAAAGGCAAAATACTGCAGATGCTGGAAATCTGAAATAAAAACAGAGGTCAGGCATTCAGAAGGTCTGAGCAATATTTCCTCAGAAGGTACTGCTACAATGTTGTTGGGTCTGGAGTTCCAGGATTTAACCCAGTGATGTTGGAGAAATGGCAGTGTGAGGATGGTGAATGATGGAATCAGAATCAGAATTATTATCACTGACATATGTCGAGAAATTTGTTGTTTTGCGGCAGCACTACAATGCAAGACATAAAGACATAAAAATTACTATAAGTTACAAAAAATAAATAAATAGTGTAAAAGAGGATTAATGAGGTAGTGTTCATGGGTTCATGGACTGTTCAGAAATCTAAAGGCAGAGGGGAAGAAGCTGTTTCTGAAATGCTGAATGTGGGTCTCCAGGCTCCTCTACCTCCTCCCCAATAGTAGTAACATGAAGGAGGTATATCCCGGGTGATGAGGGTCCTTAATGATGGATGCCACCTTCTTGAGGCACTGCCTCTTGAAGATGTCCTTGATGGACGTGAGGGTTGTGCCCATAAACCTGTTCCCATGTGGAGCCACAAGAGACTGCAGATGTTGGAACTTGGAGCAGCAAACAACTAGTAAACCCTTATCTCATCATCATCCTTGTCCTCTTCTTGGTGAAATACTGATGTGAAGTAGGTAGGTGGGCTGAGGAATGCAAATGAAATTTAATTCAGATAAATGCAAAGTGATACATTTTGGAAGGACAAAATCAAGGTAGGGCGTATACATTGGATGGAAGGGCCCTGGTACTATTGTGGAACAGAGGAACATTGGAGTACAGGTGCATAGCTCCCTTAAAGAGGAGTCACAGGTAGACAGGGCAGTGAAGAAGGCTTTTGGCAAGCTGGTCTTCAGTCAGAGCATTGAATATAGAAGTTGGGAGACTATGCTGCGAATGTACAAGACATTGGCGAGGCCACACTTGGAGTATTGTGTTCAGTTTTGGTCACCCTGTTATAGGAAGGATGTGATTAAACTGGAAAGAGTGCAAAAAATGTCTACAAGGATGTTACCAGGACTCGAGGGACTGAGTTATAGGGAGAGATATCTCATAGAGGTATATAAAATCATGAGGTGCATCGATAGGGTGAGTGGTCTTTTTGCCAAGGTTGGGGAATTAGAGGACTAGAGGACATAGTTTTAGGGTTAGAGGTGAAAGGTTTAATAAGAACCTGAGGGGCAGTTTTTTACACAGCAGGTGGTAGATCCATGGAACCAGCTGCCAGAGGGAGTGGTTACCATAGAACCATAGAACAATACAGCACAATACAGGCCCTTCGGCCCACCATGTTGTGCTGACCTTCAAACCCCTCCTAAGACTATCTAACCCCTTCCTCCCACATATCCCTCTATCTTAAATTCCTCCATATGCTCATCTAACCATCTCTTGAACTTGACCAACATATCAGCCTCCACCACCGCCCCAGGCAGCGCATTCCATGCACCAACTACTCTTTGGGTGAAAAACCTCCCTCTGACGTCACCTTGAACTTCCCACCCATTACCTTAAAGCCATGCCCTCTTGTATTGAGCATTGCTGCCCTGGGAAAGAGGCACTGGCTGTCCACTCTATCTATTCCCCTTAATATTTTGTACACCTCTATCATGTCTCCCCTCATCCTCCTTCTCTCCAATGAGTAAAGCCCTAGCTCCTTTAGTCTCTCCTCATAATCCATACACTCTAATCCAGACAGCATCCTGGTAAATCTCCTCTGCACTCTCTCCAATGCCTCCACATCCTTCCTATAATGAGGCGACCAGAACTGGACACAGTACTCTAAGTGTGGTCTAGCCAGAGTTTTATAAAGCTGCATCATTACTTCATGGCTCTTAAACTCGATCCCATGACTTATGAAAGTTAACACCCCATAAGCTTTCTTAACTACCCTATCCACCCATGTGGCAACTTTCAGTGATCTGTAGATATGAACCCCCAGATCCCTCTGCTCCTCTACACTCCCCAGAATCCTGCCATTTATCTTGTACTCCGCCTTGGAGTTTGTCCTTCCAATGAGTACAACTTCACACTTCTCTGGATCGAACTCCATCTGCCACTTGTCAGCCCAGCTCTGCATCCTATCAATATCCTTCTGTAAGCTTCAACAGCCCTCCACACTATCCACAACACCACCGATCTTAGTGTCATCTGCAAACTTGCTAACCCACCCTTCCACCCCCTCATCTAAGTCATTAATAAATATCACAAAAAGTAGAGGTCCCAGAATTGATCCTTGTGGGACACCACTGGTCACAGCCCTCCAATATGAATGCACTCCCGCCACCACAACCCTCTGCTTTCTACAGGCAAGCCAATTCTGAATCCACACGGCTGAACCTCCCTGGATCCCTTGGCCTCTGACCTTCTGAAGAAGCCTACTATGCGAAACCTCGTCAAACGCCTTACTAAAATCCATGTAGACCACATGAACTGCACTACCCTCATCAATCTTCCTGGTCACGTCCTCAAAGAACCCTATCAGGCTTGTGAGGCAAGATCTTCCCTTCACAAATCCATGCTGGCTGTCCCTAATCAGTCCATGATTCTCTAAATGATCATAGATACTATCTCTTAGAATCCTTTCTAGCAGCTTACCCACCACAGACATAAGGCTCTCTGGTCTGTAATTCCCTGGACTATCCCTACTACCTTTTTTGAACAAGAGGACAACATTCACCACCCTCCAATCCTCCGGTACCATCCTCGTGGACAACGAGGACTCAAAGATCCTAGACAACAGTTCAGCAATCTCCTCCCTAGCCTCATGAAGCAGCCTGGGGAAAATTCCGTCAGGCCCCGTGGACTTATCTGTCGTAATATTTTCTAACAGCTCGAACACATCCTCTCTCTTGATATCTACATACTTTAGAACATTACCCTTACCAACACTGTCCTCAGCGTCATCAAGACCCCTCTCCTTGGTGAATACTGAAGAGAAGTATTCATTGAGAACCTCACCCACTTCCACAGCTTCCAGGCACAACTTCCCACCTTTGTCTTTTATCGGACCTACCTTTACTCTAGCCATCCTTCTGCTCTCCACGTACGAGTAAAAAACCTTGGGATTCTCCTTAACCCTACTTGCCAAAGCCTTTTCATGTCCCCTTCTCGCTCTCCTCAGCCCCTTCTTAAGTTCCCTCCTTGCTACTCTGTATTCCTCATGAGCCCTGTCTGACCCTTGCTGCTTACACCTTATGTATGCTGCCTTCTTCTTCCTAACTAAGTGTTCCACCTCTCTCGTCACCCACGGTTCCTCCACCCTACCATTCCTTCTCTGCCTCACCAGGACAAATTTATCCCTAACATCCTGCAAGAGATCCCTGAACATCGACCATATCTCTATAGTACACTTCCCTTCAAAAATGTCATCCCAATTCACACTCCCAAGTTCTCGCATTATAGCCTCATAATTCGCCTTCCCCCAATTAAATATCTTCCCATCCTCTTTGCTCCTATCCCTGTCCATGACAATTCTAAAGATTATGAAGCAGAGGTCACTGTCCCCCAAATGCTCACCCACTGATAGATCTATCACCTGACCCGGTTCATTACCTAAAACTTGATCTAATATGGCATTCCGCCTAGTTGGCCTGTCAACATACTGTGACAGGAATCCGTCCTGGACACACTTAACAAACTCCGCCCCATCTAAACCTTTGGCACTAAGCTGGTGCCAATCAATAGTTGGGCAGTTGAAGTCTCCCATTATAATAACCCTGTTATTTTTGCATCTTTCCAAAATCTGCCTCCCAATCAGTTCCTCAGTATCCCTACTGCTACCGGGAGGCCTATAGAATACTCCCAGTTGAGTAACTGCTCCTCTCTTATTCTTAACTTCCACCCATATTGACTCTAGAGACGATCCTTCTACATTATCCACCCTTTCTTTCTGCAGCTGTAATATTTTCCCTGACCAGTATCGCCACCTGTCCTCCTCTTCTCCACCCCCCCCATCCCTTTTAAAACTCTGAAAACCAGGAATATTCAATATCCGTTCCTGCCCTGATGTCAGCCATGTCTCTGTGATAGCCACAATATCGTAGTCCCATGTACTTATTCAAGCTCTCAGTTCATCTCCCTTATTCCTGATACTTCTTGCATTTAAGTAAATGCACTTTAGCCCATCCGCCTTACTACTTTTATAGCCTGGACTCTGCTTCTCCTTCCTCAAAGCCTCTCTACCGGTTAGATCTGACTTTTCCTCATCCCCTTCTTCCTCTGACCTGCTCCTCTGGTTCCCATCCCCCCCGCAAAGGCAGGTACATCAGATACATTTACGAAGTATGTGGACAGGTATATGGATGAATCAGAATCAGTGTTATTATCACTGACATATGTCATGATATTTGTTGTTTTGTGATAGCAGTACAGTGCAAGATATAAAGACATAAAAATCACTATAAGCTACAAAAGAAATAAATTGTGCAAAAAAGGAATAACGAGGTAGTGCTCATGGGTTCATGGACCATTCAGAAATTTGATGGCAGAGGGGAAGAAGCTGTTCCTGAAGTGTTGAGTGTGAGTCTTCAGGTTCCTGTACCTCCTCCCAGATGGTAGGAACGTGAAGATGACAAGAATTTAGAAGGGCATGGGCCAAGTGCTGGGAAATGGGTTAGCTTGAATATACCTCTTGGTTGGCATGGACATGTAAAAGCCAAAGGGTCTATTTGCATTTGCATACCTTATGGCTCTATGACTCTGAGTATTCACTTAGGACCTCACTCACTTCCTCTGTCTCCAAACTTAGATTTTCTCCTTTGTCCTCGAGTGGACCTACTTTTCTCCAGCTACCCTCTTAGTTTTAATTATACAGTATATAAAATGCTTGACCATTCTCCTTAATCCTACTTGCCAAAGACATTTCATGGCCCCTTTTGGCCCTCCTACTTCCTTGTTTAAGTTCTTCCCTTGCTTCCTTGTTACAGTTCTTGATTCCTCAACCCTGGGAAAAAGACTGAGTGCATTCACTCTATCTATGCCCCTCATATTTTATACAGAAGTGATGGTAAACGAAGGATCTGCTTGCCTTCTTGGGGATGTAAGATCCTAAGGCACTACTTTAAGACTAGTTTAACTGGTCTTATCAGGTTGTTGCTTGTGCGAGCTTCCTGTGCTGCCAGTTATCCTACAACAGAAATTATACCTCAAAAGCTCTTCAATGGATATGAAAGGGTATGAGATGCCCTGAAACCACTTCTTGAAGACAAACTTATATTCTGTTAAAGTTCCAAGCCAAACCCATGAAATACAAAACATGTCGGATGTCAATTTGTTCAACAGATGATGAGTTAATTATTGTCATTCTTAAATTTTTTTTTGCTCTTTTACTAGTTTAATAATGAAACAGCAAAATGTGTCTTCTGGGATGCATCAGCTAGTACCTGGTCTACTCGTGGCTGCAAAGTGGACATGTCCAACACGACACACACAGTGTGCAACTGTAGACATCTGACAAGTTTTGCTGTGCTTATGGCCCTGGATGAAATAGAGGTACAGTGTACATAGGGGTGTTTAAAGACTGTGGGTGGGAAGTGAGGTGGGATGGGAAGTTGACCATAGGGTGAAGGAGCAGTGAGAAGATGTCAGTATTCAGGGGTCACCATCCCTGCATGGTTTGATAATCTCATTCTATGCAGTGGCAGCAGTCAAGAGGGAATATATTCATCCTCTGATGTTGCTGCTTTTCAGTGGTGCTTAGTCCCAATGTAGAACTGCTCCTTGCAACCAAACCCAGCATTTGCCAAAGGCGCCAAAAGCAATGTATCACAAGAGTACCGTGAAAAGACTATTTATATGTACCAAGGCTCATTACAGAGATAATTAATCAAACACCACACAAAGAGATAACAGGACAGGTGACCAATAGCTTAGTTTTGGAGAGAGGTTTAATGGAGGAGAGGTTGTAATAGATGAAAGTCTTTACATCACCAGCACTCAGTCATCTTATACCCACTAGTTGGGCTTTGGCTCAAGGGGCTTAGGTGCTAAAAGGGCGAGGAAAGGTAGGTGACGAGGAAAGAAAGTAGTATGAGTGCGGTTTTCTGTACTTGGTGTCAGATGTGGGAGTTCCCAGAGTCTCCCTGCCTCTGGGAAGGCTACATCTGCACCCGGTGTGTTGAGCTGCAGTTCCTAAGGAACCGTGTTAGGGAACTGGAGATGCAGCTCGATGACCTTCGTATGGTCAGGGAGAATGAGGAAGTGATAGAAAGGAGTTACAGGCAGGTGGTCACACCGGGGCCACAGGAGTCAGGCAAGTGGGTCACAGTCAGGAGGGGGAGGGGGAAGAGACAGGTACTAGAGAGTACCCCTGTGGCTGTACCCCTTGACAATAAGTACTCCTGCTTGAGTATTATTGGGGGAGACAGCCTACCTGGGGGAAGCAACAATGGCGGTGTCTCTGGCACAGAGTCTGGCCCTGTGGCTCAGAAGGGTAGGGAAGGAGAGAGGAGGACACTAATGATGGGGGACTCTATAGTTAGGTCGGCAGACAGGCGATTCTGTGGATGCAGGAAAGAAACTCGGATGGTAGTTTGCCTCCCAGGTGCCAGGGTCCAGGATGTTTCAGATCGCGTCCAAGATATCCTGCAGAGGGAGGGAGAACAGCCAGAGGTCGTGGTACATATTGGTACCAATGACATAGGTAGGAAAAGGGATGAGGTCCTGAAAAAAGACTATAGGGAGTTAGGAAGGAAGCTGAGAAGCAGGACCTCAAAGGTAGTAATATCAGGATTACTGCCTGTGCCACGTGACAGTGAGTATAGGAATAGAATGAGGTGGAGGTTAAATGCGTGGCTGAGGGATTGGAGTAAGGGGCAGGGATTCAGATTTCTGGATCACTGGGGCCTCTTTTGGGGCAGGTATGACCTGTACAAAGAGGACGGGTTGCACTTGAATCCCAGGGGGACCAATATCCTGGCGGGGAGGTTTGATCAGGCTACTGGGGGGAGTTTAAACTAGAATTGTTGGGGGGGTGGGATCTGAACTGGAGAGGCTGGGGAAGAGGTGTTTGGCTCTCAAATAGGGAGAGCTAGTAGTAGGTATGAGAGGGAGGATAGGCAGGTGATAGAGAAGGAACGTGCTCAGACCGATTTGAGATGTGTCTATTTTAACGCAAGGAGTATAGTGAACAAGGCGGATGAGCTTAGAGCTTGGATAAATACTTGGAGCTATGATGTGGTGGCCATTACAGAGACTTGGATGGCTCAGGGACTGGAATGATTACTTCAAGTGCTGGGTTTTAGCTGTTTCAGAAAGGACAGAGAGGGAGGCAAAAGAGGTGGGGGAATGGCTCTGTTGATCAGAGATGGTGTCACGGCTGCAGAAAAGGTGGACGTCATGGAGGGACTGTCTACGGAGTCTCTGTGGGTGGAGGTTAGGAACAGGAAGGGGTCAATAACTTTACTGGGTGTTTTTTATAGGCCGCCCAATAGTAACAGGGATATTGAGGAGCAGATAGGGAAGCAGATCCTAGAAAGGTGTGATAATAACAGAGTTGTTGTGATGGGAGATTTTAATTTCCTAAACATTGATTGGCATCTCCATACAGTGAGGGGTTTAAATGGGGTGGAGTTTGTTAAGTGTGTTCAGAAAGGATTCTTGACTACAAGAGGAGAGACTGTGCTTGATTTGGGATTGGGAAATGAACCTGGTCAGGTGTCAGATCTCTCAGTAGGAGAGCATTTTGGAGATAGTGATCATAATTCTATCTCCTTTACGATAGCATTGGAGACAGATAGGAACAGATGGACTAGAAAGGTGCTTACTTGAAGTAAAGGGAAGTATGAGGCTCTCAGGCAGGAAGTTGGAAGCTTAAATTGGGAACAGATGTTCTCAGGGAAAAGTACAGAAGAAATGTGGCAAATATTCAGGGGATATTTGTGTGGAGTTCTGCATAGGCATGTTCCAATGAGACAGGGCAGTCACAAGAGGATACAGGAACCGTGGTGTACAAAAGCTATAATAAATCTTAGTCAAATGGAAAAGAAAAGCTTACGAAAGATACAGAGAGCTAGATAATGTTAGAGATCTGGAAGAGAATAAGGCTAACAGGAAGGAGCTTAAGAAGGAAATGAGGAGAGCCAGAAGGGGACATGAGAAGACCTTGGTGGGCAAGATTAAGGAAAACTCCAAGGCATTCTACAAGTATGTGAAGAGCAAGAGGATAAGATGCGAAAGAATAGAGCCTATCAAGTGCAGCAGTGGGAAAGTGTGTATGGATCCAGAAGAAATATCGGAGGTACTTAATGAATACCTTACATCAGTATTCACTACGGAAAAAAGATCTGGGTGATTGTAGTGAGGACTTGCAGCAGGCTGAAAAGCTTGAGCATGTAGATATTAGGAAAGAGGAGGTGCTGAAACTTTTGGAAAGCATCAAGTTGGATAAGTTGCCAGGACCAGATGAGACGTACCCCAGGCTGCTGTGGGAGGCAAGGGAGGAGATTGCGGAGCTTCTGACGATGATCTTTCCATCAATGATGGAGACAGGAGAGGTTCCAGAAGATTGGAGGGTTGCGGATGTTGTTCCCTTATTCAAGAAAGGGAGTAGAGATAGCCCAGGATATTATAGACCAGTGAGTCTTACTTCAGTGGTTGGTAAGCTGATGGAGAAGATCCTGAGAGGCAGGATTTATGATCATTTAGAGAGGTATAATATGATTAGGAATAGTCAGCATGGCTTTGTCAAGGGCAGGTCCTGCCTTACGAGCCTGCTTGAATTTTTTGAGGATGTGACTAAACACATTGATGAAGGGAGAGCAGTAGATGTGCTGTATATGGATTTCAGCAAGGCATTTGATAAGGTACCCCATGCAAGGCTTATTGAGAAAGTAAGGAGGCATGGGATCCAAGGGGACATTGCAATGTGGATCCAGAACTGGCTGGCCCACAGGAGACAAAGAGTAGTTGTTGAAGGGTCATATTCTGCATGGAGGTCAGTGACCAGTGGTGTACCTCAGGGATTTGTTCTGGGACCCTTACTCTTTGTGATTTTTATAAACGACCTGGATGAGGAAGTGGAGGGAAGGGCTAGTAAGTTTGCAGATGACACAAAGGTTGGAGGTGTTGTGGATAGTGTGGAGGGCTGTCAGAGGTTACGGCAGGACATAGATAGGATGCAAAACTGGACTGATAAGTGGCAGATGCAGTTCAACCCAGATAAGTGTGAAGTGGGTTATTTTGGTAGGTCAAATATGATGGCAGGATATAGTATTAATGGTAGGACTCTTGGCAGTGTGAAGGATCAGAGGGATCTTGGGGTCCGAGTCCATAGGACACTCAAAGCAGATGCACAGTTTGAATCTGTGGTTAAGAAGGCATATGGTGTATTGTCCTTCATCAATCATGGAATTGAATTTAGGAGCCGTGAGGTATTGTTGCAGCTATATCGGACCCTGGTCAGACCCCACTTGGAGTACTGTGCTCAGTTCTGGTCATCTCACTACAGGAAGGATGTGGAAGCCATAGAAAGGGTGCAGAGGAGATTTACAAGGATGCTGCCTGGAATGCGGAACATGCCTTATGAAAGCAGGTTGAGGGAACTCGACCTTTTCTCCTTGAAGCAACGGAGGATGAGGGGGGACCTGATAGAGGTGTATAAGATGATGAGAGGCAATGATCGTGTGGATAGTCAGAGGCTTTTCCCCAGGGCTGAAATGGTGGCCACAAGAGGACATAGGTTTAAGGTGCTGGGGAGTAGGTATAGAGGATATGTCAGGGGTAAGTTTTTTACTCAGAGAGTGGTGAGTGCGTGGAATGGGCTGACGGCAACAGTGGTGGAAGCGGATACGATCGGTTCTTTTAAGAGACTTTTGGATAGGTACATGGAGCTTAGAAAAATAGAGGGCTATGGGTAAGCCTAGTAATTTCTAAGGTAGAGACATGTTCAGCACAGCTTTGTGGGCCGAAGGGCCTAAATTGTGCTGTAGGTTTTCTATGTTTCTATGTTTCTAAACCTCATTCCTTCCTCTGAACTATAGAGGACTGTACCAGTAAGATGTACTATGGAGATACTATGTCGACCAAGTTGTAAGTTTAAGTTCATGTTCATTGTCATAGGATATAAATGCCATGAAAATTAGCTTTTTGCAGCAGCAGCACAGTGCTTGGCACTGGTATTCGTATTGGTTTATTATTGTCACTTGTACCGAGGTACAGTGAAAAACTTGTCTTGCATACCGATTGTACAGGTCAATTCATTACAGAGTGCAGTTACATTGGGTTAGTACAGAGTGCAGTGATGTAGTACAGGTAACAGTACAGAGAAAAGTGTCACAGCTACAGAGAAAATGCAGTGCAATAAGGTGCAAGGTTACAACAAGGTAGATCGTGTGGTCATAGTCCATCTAATTGTATAAAGGAACCGTTCAATAGTCTTATCACAGTGGGGTAGAAGCTGTCCTTAAATCTGGTGGTACGTGCCCTCAGGCTCCTGTATCTTCTACCCGATGGAAGAGGAGAGAAGAGAGAATGACCCGGGTGGGTGGGGTCTTTGATTATTCTGGCTGCTCCACCAAGCCAGCGAGAGGTAAAGTCCAAGGAGGGAGGCTGGTGTTCGTGATGTGCTGGGCTGTGTCCACAACTCTCTACAGTTTCTTGTGGTCCTGGGCAGAGCAGTTGCCGTACCAAACCGTGATGCATTCAGATAGGATGCTTTCTATGGTACATCGATAAAAGTTGGTGAGTGTCAAAGGGGACAAACCAAATTTCTTTAGCCTCCTGAGGAAGTAGAGGCACTGGTGAGCTTTCTTGACCATGGCATCTACGTGATTTGACCAGGACAGCTGTTGGTGATGTTCACTCCCAGGAACTTGAAGCTCTCAACCCTCTCGACTTCTGCACCATTGATGTAGACAGGTGCTTGTACACCACCCCCAAGACATGACAAATATAAGTTAACATAAACTTAAATTAACATAAATGTCAATACAGATAAGTTTGGGGTGATGCATTTTTGAAAGTCAAACCAGCGTGGAACTTATGCTATGAATGATAGGGCACTTGGCAGTGTAATGGAACAGAGGGACCTAGGAGAACAAGTGCATAGTTCGTTGAAAGTGGCGTCACAGGTAGACAGGGTGGTGAAAAAGGCATTTAGCACACTGGCCTTCATCAATCAGGACACTGAGTATAGGAGTTGGGACATTATGTTGCAGTTATATAAGTCATTGGTGAGGCTGTGCTTGGAGTCCTGTGTACAGTTTTGGTCACTGTTAAGGGAAAGACATGGTTAAACTGGAAAGAGTGCAGAAAAGACTTACGAGGATGCTGCCAAGACTAGAGGGCCTAAGTTATAGGGAGAGTTTGGCCAGGCTAGGTCTTTATTCCTTGGAACGAAGGAGAATGAAGGGCGACCTTATAGAAATGTTTAAAATTATGAGAGGCATGGATAAGGTGGATGGTAAGTCTTTTACCCAGGGTAAGGGAGTCCAAACCTCGGGGGCATAGATTTAGGGTGAGAGGGGAAAGATTTAAAAGAGACCTGAGAGGCAACATTTTCACACAGAGGGTGGTGAGTATATTGGAATGAGCTGCCAGAGGAAATAGTTGAGTCTATTGGTGGCGCTCGATAAAGTAAGTCACAACTTGGCTTTGCTCCAGTCACCTTCTAATCTTTCATATACCACCCTTTAATAAGTCTTTTATAATACTGGCACAAGTTTAATTTTGATTTTTAACTGTTGAAATGTACACCAGAGTTAAAGCGTCAGCTAATGGCAATGGTAATGGAGACCAACCTACTTTGGAAGCTATTTCTAATCTAGATAAAAAGTTTGACCGGAGCTTTGCAGAATTGAAGTCCCTTTTAAAGGACTTTGAAGACAGACAAAATACACTTATCCAGGAAAACGCTAAAAAAATGCAATTAATTGCTGAAGTCGACCGAGCTGGTAAAGAGAGAGATGCCAAACTCCACTCACTTGAAAAAGACTTAATTATGACCAAGCAAAACCTGTAAAAGCAACAACAGGGGATCAGCGACCTGGAAGGGCGCAGCCGAAGAAGAAATTTTAGAATCATTGGTTTACCAAAGAACACCAAGACTGGTAACCCTACGGATTTTTTTTCTAAACTTCTGGTCGATGTGCTTGGTTCCGAAATGTTTCCTGTTCAGCCTATTCTTGATAGAATTCATTGAGCAATAAGATCCAAACCTGCCCCAGACCAAAAACCTCGGCAAGTAATATTGAGATTTCACTATGTCAACATCAAGGAACTCTTGATTCGTACTGCTCGTGGACGTGGAATGATTCAATTTAAACAATTTAAACAAATAGTTGAAGATTACACCCCAGAGGTTATGAAAGAAAAGCTGACTTACAAACCAATTATGGCTCGTCTCTACCAAAGCAATTATCATCCTGCATTATTATTCACAGCAAGGTTGAGAATTACACTAACTGATAAATCTTGCAAATGGTTTAAATCCGTCCAAGAGGCCGAAGTATTTCTTATGAACTAGCTTTTAACTTTAGAAGATTAAGAAATGTGGAAGAGACACAGTTTTCTTCCTTTGATTTACTACCTACTTGGTTTATTAATTTTTAGATTAATTTTTAGATTTAAACCTTGCCTTTTCTTTCTTTTAATAATTTTAATGTTTTGTTTTAATAATAATTAAGAATCTAACAAAATGACTGATCATTTGCTTTCTTTTCGAAATAATTATAAAACTGTATTTTTTAAATGTCGACTGTTAATGCCCTTAATGTCAACTTGGACATCTGCCACCAATAGAACTTGGGTGAGTTCAATTAGAGGTTAGCTTTCTGGCTGCCCACAGGCCAGTTTTTGGGCTGTTGGGGGAGGGGGGTGGGGCTGTTTTAAGGTTTTTTTCTAAACCGATGAACTACAAATATGTCTAAATTGCCGTCATATCCACTTCCTCTTTGAACTTTTTTACTTCTTCCTGCTAGTGGGGCTCTAGTATAGCAAGATTAACCCTTTACATACCATATGTTTTTTAATCTGTTAAAATGGATGACTATTAATTTTATCTCATGGAATACTAACGGCTTAAACAATCTGATCAAGCACAAGAAGATTTTTAAAGTTTTTCACAGATTAAATGCTCAGATCATTTTTGCCCAAGAGACTCATATCAGGAGGAAAGATAATCAACGTTTTTTTAGATTTTGGAGGGGTCAACAGTTTCATTCAAATTCACAAGCAAAGGTGAAAGGAGTCTCTATTTTTATAGACTCCTCAATTTTGTTTGTTCATCATGAAACAATATCAGACCCAAATGGTAGATTTTTTATTAATTACCAGTTTACTTCATAATAAAAAAGTTGTTATGGTTAATGTTTATGCACCCAATGTAGATCACCCTGAATTTTTTAAACATCTGTTTGCATTTTTTCCTAATTTAAATGAATACACTTTGATTATGGGTGGAGATTTCAACTGCCATTTAAACCCTTTGATGGATAGATCTGTGTCAAATCCTGCACTTTCAAACAAATCCACTGCCTTTATTAAATCTTTCTTAGTTGTATCTGGAATTTTAGATGTTTGGAGATTTCTACACCCATACAATAAAGAATTTTCATTTTTTTCTCATGTCTACCATAATTACTTGAGGAGTAATTATTTTTTTATTGATGCTAGACTAGCTCCACTTATTATGGACTGTAAATACGATGCAATTGCCATTTCTGATCATGCACCATTGAAAGTATCAATTAAATTAGCAGATGTATCCTTTGGTATCAGACGATGGCGATTTAACCCTTCTCTTTTACAATACTTAAATTTTGTCCAGTTTATTAAAGAACAGATTTCATTTTTCTTTTTAACTAATTTTACTGAAGAAATCTCCAGAGGGATAATATGGGATACTTTTAAAGCATACATTCATGGTCAAATTATTTCATATTCCGCTGGATTGAAAAAACAAACTAATAATGAAATACGTATGTTAGCTGACAAGATTAAAGAAATTGATAAAAAGTATTCTGATACTCCTAATCTGGAGCTTTATAAAAAGAGAACAGAACTCCAATTACAACATAGTTTATTGTTAACATCTTCAATTGAAAATCTACTACTTAAAACCAGAAGTCAATTTTATATACATGGTGACAAATCTGGTAAATTATTGGCCAACCAATTGAAAGCTACTTTAACTAGATGTCAGATTAATAAAATTCGTAAACCAGATGGTACCTACACGATAGATCATGTTCAAATTAATAAATCCTTTCAAGAATTTTATTCTTCTTTATGCCAATCAGAATCCCCGGAGAACTCTACATCAATACATGAATTTCTAAGAGATTTGAAGATTCCCCAATTATCTTTAAATGAATGTTCTATATTAGACACACCCACTTCAGAGGAAGAAATAAAGAAAGTAATATTTTCAATGAACTCGGGTAAAACACCTGGCCCTGACGGATATACAGCCGAACTTTTTAAATCTTTTTCTGACATTCTTGTTCCCTGGTTAGAAAAAATTTTTAAAGATGCCCTATAAGTAGGTAAACTACCACAGTCCTTCTACGAAGCAACTATTTCTTTTATTCTTAAAAAGGATAAAGATCCCACTGAATGTGCATCTTATAGACCTATTTCTTTATTAAATGTAGATTCAAAAATATTTTCCAAAATATTGGCCTTTAGATTGGAAAAGGTTCTTCCTCAGATTATCTCTGAAGATCAGACAGGATTTATTCAAAATCGTTATTTACATTTTAATATTAGGAGATTAATGAATATTATATATAACCCTTCATCCCAAATTCCAGAATGTGTTATCTCACTGGATGCTGAAAAGGCGTTTGACAGAGTCGAATGGGAATATCTTTTCATTCCACTTCAAAAATTTAATTTTAGCCCTAAATTTATATCTGCGATCAAACTGATTTATTATACACCTATGGCTTCAGTACTTACTAATAATCAAAGATCCCCCTTGTTTAGACAAGGTTGCCCTTTAAGTCCTTTATTATTTGATATTGCTTTGGAACCCTTGGCTATTGCACTCCAGGATTCTTCAAACATATGTGGTATTACTCGTGGACAGAAGATTCATAAGATATCTCTTTACGCAGATGACCTGTTACTTTATATTTCTAATCCAGAGCAATCTATCCCCGCAGTACTATCACTACTAGATCAGTTTAGTGTTTTTTCTGGCTATAGATTAAATCTTAATAAGAGTGAACTTTTCCATTAAATATGCAAACCCCAATTTACAGGCAATTACCTTTTAGATTAGTAACTGACTATTTTATGTATTTAGGTGTTTAAATAGGTCCTTATGTTTCTTGGTAATTTTAAGTTAATTTACTGCCTTTAATTGACCATGTTAAACAATTATTTACTAAATGGTCCCCACTGTCTTTATCATTGGTAGGCTGAATTAATGTGGTCAAGATGAATATTTTACCAAATTTTTTATATTTATTTCAAGCGATTCCAACTTTCGTCCCGAAATTTTTTTTTGACACTATTGATTCTAAAATTCTTTCATATATTTGGCAGAATAAAAACCCAAGGCTAAGTAAGAAATATTTACAAAAACTAAAAAAGGATGGTGGTATGGCCCTGCTTAACTTTAGATTATACTATTGGGCAATTAATATCAGATATTTAATTTTTTGGATACAAGATTTAGATGTAATTCAATGTCCCAAATGGGTACACCTTGAGCATCAATCAGTACATGGATTTCCATTAGTTTCTATTTTAGGAGCTTCACTCCCTTTTGCACTTACCAAATTAAGTAGATATATGATTAACTCAATAGTTAAACATACAATACAAATATGGTTTCAATTTCGTAAATTTTTTGGATTGAATAAATTTAACTTGTCAAGTCCCATTCAATCTAATTTTTTTCTTTCAACCATCCAGAGTTGACTCAGTTTTTTCTATATGGAAAAGGAAGGGAATAATATGTTTTTGTGATTTATTCATTGATAACCGTTTTTCATCTTTTGAACAATTGTCTAACAAATACAATTTGTCTAGATCACACTTTTTTCGATATTTGCAGATTACAGACTTTTTAAAATCTACTATACCCTCTTTTCCGACACCATATAAAACTGAAATTACAGAAAAAATTTTAGGTCTTAATCCTTATCAGAAGGGCTTGATAGCAATAATCTATGATTTAATTATGAAAATACGTCCAGAATCACTGGACAAAATTAAGAATGAATGGGAAAGTGAACTCCAGACAGCTTCACCTACAGAGACATGGAAGAAAATTCTTCATTTAGTTAATACATCTTCAACGTGTGCCAGACACTCATTGATACAGTTTGAGTTAGTTCACAGGACACATATGTCAAAAGATAAGCTAGCCCGTTTTTATCACCATATAAATCCTATATGTGACAGATGTAAATCAAATGTGGCTTCTCTGACACATATGGTTTGGTCCTGTCCTCTTTTGGAAAAATATTGGAAAGACATTTTTAACATTATCTCAACTGTATTGAATATTGATTTACAACCTCACCCTATCACTGCAATTTTTGGATTACCAAGGAGAGAGTCTGGCCATTTATCTGTTTCCGCTAACCGTATGATTGCCTTTGTCACATTGATGGCCAAATGATCTATTTTGCTTAAATGGAAGGATCCAATACCCCCTACTACTTTTCAATGGTTCTCTCAAACTATATCATGTTTAAACTTGGAAAAAATTAGGAGTGGTACTGTTGATCCTTCGCTTAAATTTGAAGATATTTGGAGTCCATTTATTCAATACTTTCATATGATATAGATCCCTTTTCAATAACTTTTCAATTTAGAGGAATGGAGTTGACGACATAATATTGCTCTGTTTCTATTGAGAAATTTCAGTCCAGTTTTTTTTTTCTTTTTTTTGTCTTTTTTTGTCAAATTTTCTTTTAGTTTGGTTTGATATATTATTTACAATTTTTTATTGATTTGGGTATTTTTTTTCTTTTCTTTTATATACGCAATAAAACTTTTTCTTTCCTTTCTTTTATACTATATTCATTTACTAAGAGATCGTGAGATCTAAAGTTTTTTTATATATTTTATTATTCTTTATGATTATCTATGTCATGATTGTTCTCTTGATCTCTTTGTATTACATGTACAATCATCTATGTTATATATTAATTTGTATTAATTTGGAAACTGATAAAAAGATTGAAAAAGAAAGAAAGAAAAGATTTAGGGTGAGAGGGGAAAGATTTAAAAGAGACCTGAGAGGCAACTTTTTCACACAGTATATGGAATGAGCTACCAGAGGAAATAGTTGAGGCAGGTACAATACTATCATTTAAGAAGCACTTGGACAGGTACATGGAGGGGTGGGGCCTGAGGGATATGGGCTGAACACAGGAAATTGGGACTGGCTGGGTGGGCACTGTGGGTCAGCATGGACTGGTTGGGCCAAAGGGCCTGTATCCATGATGTACTGCTCTATAACTCTAAATTGTACATAACTTACACGACAAAATAAACAAAACAACATTAGCACAAGAGAGAGAAAAATAAATATAGTCCATTAAAATAGGTTTGATTCTTATGATAATGTCAGCTGGGGTGACAGAGAGGGTGCTGTAGCTGGCCTTAAACCACCAACCACCCTGGCCCTCGAGTCTGCTGCATTCAACAAGATCATGGTTTATTTTCTACCTCAATATCATGTTCCTCATTGTCCTTGATTCCTGTAATATCTAGAAATGTCTCCACCTCTGTCTCAAATGCAATCAGTGGCTGTTTCCAGTGTTTTCTGGGGTATGGGGTTCCAAAGCAGAATTAGCGTGAATGGAATGAATGCAAATAGTGTTTTGGACACAGAGCAGTACAGCAGAGGGACAGGCCCTTCGTCCACCATGTCTGTATCAACCATGTTGCCAATTTAAACTAAACATCTGCCTGCACGTGGTCCATATCCGTCCATTCCCTGTTCATGTGTCTGATTTAATGCCCCTTAAATGTTGCCATCATTAAAATGGCCCTTTTCTCTTCTTAGGAGACTGATGGTTACAATCTGAGGATGATCACTATTTTTGGCATTCTTTTCTCCCTGGTGTGCCTTTTCATTTCAATCCTCACCTTCGTCCTGTGTCGTGCCATTAAAAGTATCAGGACCACCATCCACACACACCTGTGCATCAGCCTTTTTTTGGCAGATTTGCTCTTCATTGTTGGAATAGATAAGACCAAGAACATGGTAAGTGAAAATAAATAGTGGTAACTTCTCCCAATGAACCACCTGATGAACTGGCCACACCTGTGTACAAGATGGGTCAATTGCTAAAGCTAATCCATATCACCGTTTATTTACCACATTCAACATGCATCTATTTGTGTTTACTGATAGAAGTTACTCCTAAAGTTAATATTGAATAAGATAAGGAGAACTTTCCTTGCTGCCCTACATAATAATAATTGCTCAGCAAACAATGCATTAATTATCTGGTCGTTATCATTCTGCTATCTGTGGGATCTCACTGTGCACAAATTGGCTGTCCGGTTTATTTTGTTGCCTCAGTGACCACGCTTCATAAGTGTTCCATTCACTGTCAAGCCATTTGTGACCTAAGGTTATGAAGGCATGGTATAAAACTTGCCTGCTTAGAAATTCACTTGCGTAGTCCTTTTTTTGAGCTTTAAGCAAATGAAAATCAATTTCTTTTCTCCTAGACTAATTGTGTTAACAACCACAGAGCTTGTATCTACGCTGTACATAGAACATAGAACAACACTGTGCCGACATTTTATCCTGCTATTGAACCCTTCGCTCCTGTAGAACTCTCCATTTTTCTGTCATTCATGTGCCTAGCTAAGAGTTTCTTAAATGTCCCTAATGTATCTGCCCCCACAACCTCTATCGGCAATGCTTTCCATGCACCCACCACTCTGTGTAAAAAACTTACCCCTTATACCTTCCTCCAACCACCTTAAAATTATGCCCCCTGATGTTAGTCATTTTTGCCCTGGGAAAAAGTCTCTGACTGTCCACTTGATCTATGCCTCTTATCATCTTGTATAACTGTATCAAGTCACCTCTTATCCTCTGTCACTCCAAAGAGAAAAACCCTAGCTCACTCAGCCTATCCTCATAAGACATGCATTCCAATCCAGGCAACATCCTGGTAAATCTCCTCTGCACCCTCACTAAAGCTTCCACATCCTTTCTATAATGAGGTGACTAGAACTGAACACAATGCTCCAAGTGTGGTCTAAGTAAAGTTCTATAGAGCTGCAACATTACCTCGCGGCTCTTGAACTCAATATCCTGACTAATTAAGGCCAACACACCATATGCCTCCTTAACAATCCTATCAACCTGTGTGGCAACCTTGAGGGATCTATGGACATGGACTCCAAGATCCCTCTGTTCCTCCACACTGCTAAGAGTCCTGCCATTAGCCTTGTATTATCCCTTCAAATTTGATCTTCCAAAGTGTATCATTTTATCACTTTACACTTTTCCGGGTTGAACTCCATCTACCAATTCTCAGCCCAGCTGTGCATCCTATCAACACCCTGTTGTAATCTACAGCAACCTTCTACACTATCCACAAAACCACCAACTTTTGTGCCATCTGCAAACTTACTAACCCACCCTTCCACATCCTCATCCAAGTCATTTATAAAAATCACAAGGAGCAGGCGTCCCAGAACAGATCCCTGCAGAATATCCATGCCGTATTGCTCTATGGCTCTTTGACTAATTGTGTTAATAACCACTTCAGGTCATTTTACATTTTAATGAATATTCAAAATGGCACTGCCAGAAGTCCCTTACATGATGTCCTTGCGAGAGGCAGACAAGGCAATAACATTGCCTGTATAATTGCTTGGATCATTGTGGTGGAACTCAGAGCAGGTTACCTGGAAGCAACCTTGGTTGGTTATTCACTGGACAACCTGATCTTCACACAGCAGCACTGGGATTGGGTCCTAGTTGAGGCAGCTACCTTTCATTCTTTAGCGCCTCCCACACAGTACTCACCACCTCTCCTCCATACCCTCAAAACTCTCTAATGTCCCTGCTGACTGCCAGAGTGACATCCAGCCCCTGAACCCACAAGGAAGCCCTTGTTCTCCACCATCCATATTTATCTGATAGCCACCTGTGACCATTAAACCCTCCCGTGATCCTCAGCTATTGGCCTTGTTCATGAAACATGTTTACCCACAGACCCCAATTAGATCCATTGGTTGCCAGCCTACCTGATTACTCACCATCTTCCCATCTTCCCCAACTCCTAGAATGGCTTAGACCCCAAGCAGTATGTTTCACACCAACACCACACACTGACTCCACACACCAACCTCACACACTGACCTCACACACTCACCCCATACACCTGCACAAACTGACCCCCCCACAATAGCCCCCCACACAGACCCCACATACTGACCCAGCAGGGGCCAGTGTCTGAACGAGCCTCAGCTTTCCCCACGTCCCTCTGTCTCTTCACCTTATCCACTTGTCAGTCTGGATAGTGGCTCAGTGGTTATATGTTCCTGTTGGTTAAACCTTGTTGTTCTTTTGCATCACTTATAGACCATTTGTGCCGTCATCGCAGGATTCCTGCATTACCTGTTCCTGGCCTGTTTTGCCTGGATGCTTCTGGAAGGTGTCCAGCTTTACCTCATGGTGGTGAAAGTCTTCAATGCGAAGAGTCTTCGTTCGAAGTACATGTATTTGTTTGGCTATGGATGCCCCCTGATTGTGGTTGGCATTTCAGCTGTTGTGTTTCCTAAAGGATATGGAACAGAGAAATTGTAAGTATGGACAAACTGTATATTTCTTTGCTTGCATTGCACTTTTAATACATTGAGTTTCTATGACAGGAACACAGGAGTGGGCCTAATCCACCAGTCAGTGATACTGTGGCTGACCTTTTACCTCAGTACCATTTTTCACAAATGATATTAATTGCTTTAATTTCCAATCTCTCTTTTGCACAAGCGCAAGGGCCAAAACTCCTTTGTTGCTACCTTCTGAATCTCCATACCTGCCTCAGTCACACCCCAACAGATCAAACCCACAGTACCTAATTTAAGAGGTGTGACTGTCTCTTGGATGAAAGAATCACCTGGGACTGATGGAATCTATCTCAGGATGCTGAGGAAGCAAGAGAGGAGATTTCTGGGGCCTTGACTGAGAACTCTCTATTCTCTTCTGCCACATACAAGGTGCCAGAAGATTGGAGAGTAGCCAGTGGTGTTCCTCTGTTTATGAAGGCCTGTAGAGACAAACTAGGAAATGATAGGCTGGTGAGCCTTACATCTGTAGTAGGAAAATTATGGAGAAGATTCTTAGGGACAGGATTTACTCACATTTGGAAAAGCATGGACATTAGGGATAGTCAGCATGGCTTTGTGCAGGGGAGGTCCTGTCTCACAAATTTGATAGAGCTTTTTGAGGAAGTGATGAAGATGATTGATGAGGGTGGGGCAGTGGATGTTGCCTTCATTGGTTGGACCATTGTGTAAACCTACCATGGGAAAAGATTCTGACAATCTACCCTATCTATGCTTCTCACACTCTTATATATATACTTCCATCAGATCACCTCTTGCTGCTAGGGAAACCAAACAGAGACTGGATTGGAGGACTTCAGTCTCTCCCCATAACTGAAGTCCTCCAGTCCAGGAAACATCCTGGTGAATTCAGGAATTTCACCTCCTCTCCACTCTCTCCAGTGCAATCACATCTTTCCAAAAGAGTGGTGACCAGAAATGCACACAATTCTTCAAGTGTGGTTTAACCAGTGTTTTGTAAAGTTACAATATAATGACCCAGCTCTTATAGTCTATGCTCTGACCTACTTCACCATCCTTTCTACCTGTATTGCCACTTTCAAGGAACTTTATACTTGGACCGTTAGGTCTCTCTGTTCAACAACTTGCCTTATTGCCCTACCACATACTGTATAGGTCCAACCTTATTTGACTTTCCACTTATTTGCACTTGTTGGGGTTGAATTCCATCAGCCAATGCTCTGCCCAACTTTCCAACTGATCTGTATCCTGCTGTAGCCTTAGAAAGCCTTCTTCCCTATCCACAACACAGTTTTTGTGTCATCCATAAGCTTATTATTCATACCTCCTACATTCTCATCTAAGTCGTATATATATAAATAACAAAGGTCCCAGCAACGATCCCTGCAATGCACTACTTGTTACAGACTTCCACTCAGGGAAACACCTGTCCACTGCTGCCCTCTGCTTCCTATCACCAAGTCAATGTTGGATCCAATCGACCAACATGTTTCTGCCTACCACGCCGGCCTTTGTCAAATGCCTCACTGAAGTCCATTTGGGCAACATCTACTGTCTTTATCAATCTCCTTTGTTAACTCCTCAAAATACTCAATCAAATTAGTGAGGCAGGATTTCCCATGCACAAAGCCATGCTGACTATCTCTAATCAGCCCCTGCCTTTCCAAATGTACATATTCCAAATATACAAATGGAGCAGACTCGATGGGCAGAATGGCCTACTTCTGCTCCCTTGTCTTGTGATCTTGTGATCCTGTCCCTTTGCATTTTCTCCAATAATTTCCCTACCATTGACAAGAGGCTCTCTGGCCTCTAGTTACCTGAATTATCCCTGCTGCCCTTCTTAAATAATAGATATTCTTGCAGTGAAGGCAACATGCCTTATTGCTCTACCGCATACCTGATTGCTCACTGTACCTGAACATTAACTTTCAGTGATTTATCTACAAAGAAACCCAGATCACTCTAAACAACAGGAGGTTTCAACAGGCCCAGCTTTCTCCTTAAGGAAGTCACATGTGAGCTCTTTCCAGCTTGCGAGGAAGTGAGTTGGGGGACGGTGGATAGGGAGACCGAAAGAGGGGCAGATATAAAGGGTGTAGTGGAATGAAAAGAGTGGGGTCATTGACTAATCATCCAGTGGGAGGAACATTGCTGAAAATGACCAACCCCTTCCCAACCCAGTATACCCTCCAGTGCAAGCAAAAGGACCAGAGCTTAGATTCATGCTGCAGGTTGTTGCCCAATGGCGATCAATGTAAATCAGGGTCAGTACAGAACTGAGTTCAGCAGTAATTACCCATCACTGGAATAGTCAGTCCCTGCCTGGGCTCATACATGAAACAAGGCCAGTTGAATAACAATGTTACTGGTGTGACTGTGAACACATATGTGTGTGTGTGTATGTGCGTGTATGTGTAAAATGAAAAAATCTACTTGGAAACCCATTTTTTTCACTCTCTCTTTCCCCAGTTGTTGGTTGGATCTGAAGTCAGGCTTTCTGTGGGCTTTCCTGGCACCAGTCTGTGTAATTATTCTGGTAAGTTTGTAAAAGTATGAAAGCAGAGAGAATATCAGTTTAATCCAGACAAGGGTGAGGTGATGCATTTTGGGAACACGAGTAAAAGGCTAGGACATACACCATGGATAATAGGGCCTTAGGGAGCATTGAGGTACACAGCAACCTTGGGGTACAAGTCCATAGGTCCTTGAAGGTGACAACGCAGATAGATAATCTGGTGAGGAAGATATATGGGATACTGGCCTTCCTTGTCAGGGCACTGAATACAGAGGTGTGGAAGATATGCTTCAACTTTATAAAACCTTGGTCATACCTCAGCTGTGTATAGTTCTGGTCACCAAGGTCTAGGAAAGATGAAATAGTGCTGGATATGGTGCAGAGGAGATTTACCAGAATGTTGCCAGAGATGGAGCAGTTCCATTATGAAGAGGTTCTGGAGCGGCTGGTTCTGTTCTCCCTGGAGTGGAGCAAGTTAAGAGAGAACATGATTGAGGCATATAAAACTATGAGGGGTGTAGATAGGGTAGACTGCAGGAAACTTTTCCCCAATCAGAGGTAAATAAAACCAGAGAACATAGGTTTTGTATGAAGGGTAAGAGATTTAGAGGGGACATGAAGGAGACCTTCTTCACCCAGTGAGTGGTGAATACCTGGAACACAGTGCCGGACAGAGAGAATGGTGGAAGCAGAGATGCTGACAGTAGTTAAGAAGTGTCCAGGTGAGCACTTGAATCGCTTAGGCATGGAGTGAAATGGAACAAGTGCTGGGCAATTGGATTAAAACTGTAGGGTGCCCATTGGTCAGTGTGGATGAGTTGGGCTGAATGGCCTGTTTATTTCTGTAGGATTCTGTGATCTACAGTGCTATAGCGCCAGTACTGGGAGGTAGATTTCAAACTGAAAGCTCATTTTCCACCAGCACAGGCAAGATCAGCTGAATGTTGTCCTGTGTTTACATTTTCCATGATTAATTTCTGCTTCACCTTGGCCATCACTCTCATTCCACACATACAGGGATCTCCATTTCTGCCACCACAAAACCTGATGTTTCAGTATGCCAGCAACAGATGACATATGTATTAAAATAATTAACTCAGGAGCCCCCACCCACTGCTGGAACTGGACACTAGGCAGTCCTTGAAGGTGCTGCTTCATTCCCTTCCCCCAGGGCTGGAGGTACTGTGGAGCTGGGTGTATGAATCAAAGAGGTGAATGATTACTGAGGCTCAGCGTTCTCCTTTGTGGTTAAGGCCTAATAGATATGACAGTGAGGGAGGGGAAGTACCAAGAATGGCCTACCTCATCATTCTCTTGTGGACTAACTGGTGGCAGTTCTAAGACTTAGAAAGGGTAATTTTTCAGTTGTAAAAAGTTTGGATGATGATATACTTGATTGCCTCTGCCTCTATCATTGATCCTTGATAAAAGCCCCCAGGTGCATTCCTTTCATCTCCTGGCCCATGGATGTGAGTGTGTTGTGTTGTTCACCTAAACTGGACAGCTAAATCAACAACCACTGAAGCTTAGAATGACACCAACTCTGGTTTGGCCACAGTGCTGAATATTCTCTGGTTACCCTCTGGAGTAACCTTGGGTATTAAGATTCAGCAACATCAAGTTGGCTGATAGTTCTTCAAAGAGCATTGGCAAAATATGTGTCTTTTATCGCTGGTTTTCATGGTAATTCTTTATACCAAATCCATAAATAATTTAAGATCTACAATACAATATGATTAAGTTTGAAATCATCTCCTCAGGATTGCTGGAACACCACAGTAACATCTACATTACTTTGTCTTCTGAAAGTCCTTGTGATTAAATGATTGGTTAGGATCAAAACAGAGAACAAACAGGTTCAGATGTAGCTATTTTTCCAGAGAAAGATGTTTCCATGGAAATGCGACTACACTAAAGATCACATCAATAAAATATTATTACAAAAAAACATGGCCTATCTCATGTCTTTCTCTTTCCTTTGAAGGTCAATGGAGGATTCTTTATTATTACTGTGTGGAAGCTGGTCAACAAGTTTTCAAGTATTAGTCCTGAAATTGGCCAGTTGAAGAAAATCAGGTGAGAAAATCTGGTACATGGGATGGTACCTTAAATGGTTTATACAAGTATCCAGGCATTTCTGTTTATATACAGTAGGTCCAAACAAATAGGCTAGCACTTTTAATATTTAAATCCTTTTTTCTACTATTTACTTGAAGCTGCTAGTGCTAACAGATCTTGCTGTTCTGATTTAGGATTCACTCACCAACAGTGAGCCTTTCCCAAACTTACCAAACCAAAGGGGTAAAAACACCAAGTAAGATAGAGTAGACTGAAGGCTGCAGGGAGAACAGCTGACTCCAGGGTCATAGATTAGCCATTAAATGGATAACACATGTGACAGGGCAAGTTCATGTTTCACCCAGTCACTGTTAATGTACCTATTATCTACCGAGGATGTGTGTTCAAGGATTGGCTTCCTCTGGTTACTGCTTTGGTGCTAAAAGTATTAAGCTTTGCATAATTCAGTTTGAAATGGACAATGAAAATTTCTCAGTAAGGGCCAACGTCATAATTCCCATTTTTTTCAATAAATCCTCTGGATTTTGGGTGCCACAAGCCACACCTAGGTTTATTGGTTGCCTTCTTTAACTGCTGCAGCCTATGCATTGAAGGACTCACTGTTTTGTTGGACAGGAATTTCAGGATTTCAGCCGAGTGATCACAAATAATTTTTAAAAAGCTGCTAGAAGCAGTGACATGATTATATTGCATCTTTAAAGCATGAACAGTAGTGAGTGGTGCAAAGCAAAGAATTGGATGGTGTCTTATATTCAGTTCCCTCATACCTCTTGTTTTAGGATCTTTACCTTCACTGCTGTTGCTCAACTCTGCCTCCTGGGATGTACATGGATACTTGGCATGTTGTACTTCCAAAAGGAAACGATTGTTATGGCCTACATCTTCACCGTGTTCAACAGCCTCCAGGGAATGTTCATCTTCATCCTGCATTGCCTCCTTAACAAACAGGTAAGTAACCCTCACTGGAAGGAAGAGTCACCCTCTGTCAGGAGAGGTTCCTTCTAATGCAGTAGGAAAAACAAGACAAAATCCAGTCTATTCATTGAATAACCAGGTGCAGTGAAGAGGAGATAAGGATGGATACCCCAGAACATTGCTCAGTGGTCATTTCTGGACTGCATCTCTGGTCATTCTCAATGTGTTGATGAGGCAGGTGAAGATGTTCCCTCCATCCCTCCCATTGTTCTGTCTATACCCATGGGTAACGCATGGAAAATTGGGTCTATAGACCTACTGGGGGAATGTGCCAGGAGTCAGGACTGAATGTATCATCTAGGGCAGGGTTCTGATATTAGAGGGGTTTTTTCTGTCTGCTTATCACCTCTGCATTCATTCTCACATCCAGTCACTGTAAGTGGTCCCTTGTTCAAATGTTTGACCTTCACACCTGAGCCTAGAGCAGGAGTGTTGTTAGGCAATATCGGGAATATGTGATAGGAAGGATGTGATAGTTCTGGAGAGGGTGCAGAGGAGATTGACTAGGATGTGCCTGGGATGGAGTGTTTCAGTCATGAGAAGAGACTGGAGAAGCTGAGTCTGCTTTTCCTGAAGCAGAGGAGTTTAAGAGGGGACATGACTGAGGTATATAAAATTATAAAGGGCATAGATACAGTAAACTGCAGGAAACTTTTCCCCATGTCAGAGGTGAATCAAACTAGAGGACACAGATTTAGAGTAAGGGGGGAGAGATTTAGAGGGGATCTGAGGTGGACCTTTATAACCCAGAGAGTGGTGAGTACCTGGAACACACTGCGGAAGAGAGTGGTGAAAGCAGTTGCTGACAGCAGTTCAGAAGTGTCTAGACGAGCACTTGAATCACCCAGGCATTGAAGGCTAAGGGCCGAGTGCTGGACGGTGGGATTATTTCAGAGGGTGCCCAATGGTCAGCATGGATCTGATGGGCCAAACAGCCTGTTTCCATGTTGTATAACTCTATGACAACAGTGGACAACATTATCTACCATAACATCTACATAGCTGGACCTCAGAGAGGAATCTATAGATGCTGGTGAGTGTTCCAGGTCCTGGCTGACTTTAACAACTATATTGAGCATAGTTGGTGGAATTGAGAGCTTCATTGGGGGTTGACGTCAACAAACTCAGGGCAGGGCAGAGATGGAAGAAGGACCTTCCTGGGCCGCATAGCTGATCACTTCTGGTTTAGCAATGAGAGTGAGCCAGCCAGAAGCCAGCAGCCTTGGGCCTGAACATGGATGGCCTTGGTGTAATGACCACTGCCAATTGCATGGATAAAATTGTACAAGTTCCATATCACATTGTCTTACAGGTGAGGGATGAGTATGCCAAGTTCTTCCTCGGTGCCTGCTATCTGAAGAAAGCCTCAAAATACTCTGAGTTTTCAACCTCTACTACACAGGTATGGTTGCGATATGTCATGCTGTGTCCAATACATGGGAGGCTATAGGAATAACCAGTTAGCCATCCTTAATGTAAAGTAAAAATTAAAGAGAGTGCACCTTGTGCTTCAGGCCTGAAGATGTTAAAGTCAGTAGCAGTAACGAAGACTATGAATTTTTGCTAAAAATGATCACCCTTGTCCTTCAGGGAAAGAAATTTGCTGTCCTTATCTGGTCTGGCTACAGTTCTGCCAATCAGGTTAACTCTTATCTGCCTCCTGAGTTTATGGGCAGTTAGGGATAGACAAAAAATGCCAACATTCGCAGCAACACCCACACCCTGTGAATGAATCAAAAAGGAAACAAAGGCTTTAAGGACGCAGCAATCAATTACCATTCCAACAAGAGAGCTGCAAATTCCCACCACTCTCTGTGTCTTCAGCAGATAACTTCCTAACTTCACTCAGAGGAGGCCAGGGACTAGATTTAGCCCTTAATCTCACATTCCCCAACTGGCAGGAACAGTTTCTTCAATTATTTTAAAACTTCAATCAAGCCAGTCCAATTTCCTAAATTTCAGACTATACAGCCTTATCTTCTGTGATCTCTCCAAGTAATTTAACCTTTAAATCTGGGTGTCATTCTGCTAATTAATTCTGCACTGCCCCTGCCTACAGCAGGTCACTACAGGCAGTCCCCAGGTTATGACAGGGTTCCATTCCTGAGAACTGTTCATTACACAAACTGTCCATAAGTCAGAAATAAACAACAGTGAGTGGGAGAAGGTCAGAGGAACAGCCATGACGGGGGACCGAGAAGGTGCAAGAAGAGTGGGTGCCAACCAGCCTCACTGACTCAGTGAGTGGGCAAGCATGTCTGCTCAGCAATCCCAGCTCTGCTCAGCTTCACCCAGCCCCTGATTGTTGTGGCTCAGGAGTGGGGGCGGGGTGGGGGGTTGGCACATGGAAATTCCCTGTTCTCACTCGGCAGAAGTTTCCTGCAGCCCTGCAGCAGCTGATCCATCCCCATCCCTCCCACTGGTTTCCCAAATGCTTGTTCGTATGTACAGGGTGTGTACAAATTGGACTTTGCACCCGGGGAGGGCCTGTATATTCTTCCTAAACTGAGGTGCCCAGAATACCTGCCAGTAATCCAGGTGCACTTCTGAAATATAGTCACTGCTGTTAAATTGGAAATGCAAAGAATGTTTTGTGCAGCAAATTCCCACAAATAGCAAAGGGAGGGTGAACAGATAATCCAGGTTTGTAAGATTAATTGAGGGATGAATATTGAACAGAGCACGGGTTCAATGCACCAGCTTTTGTCTACTGCCTCAGTGTGAAACATTCATGCCACCAGGTCAAAATGTTTTGGACTTATGGTCTACTCCAGATTTGAGCCCAATATTTAGAGTGCAGCACTGTTGGAGGTGCCATCTTTCAGGTGAGATGTTAAAATGAGACCCACTTCCATAAAAGATCACAAAGCACCATTTCAAGGAAGACCAACATTTATCCCTCAACTGACATCATTAAAACATAAATAATCCTGGCCGTTATTGTTTGTAGATGCTTTGTATGCGCCAATTTGCTGCCACTGCCTCTGCAGGCAACAAGTAAATAGGAGCAGGAGGAGGCCACTTGGCCCCTCAAGCCTGCCCCACCGTTCAGTATGATCATAGCTGATCTACTCTGGCCTCAACTCCTCTTCTGTGCCAATTCCTAAAACTCTCAATTCCTCGATCTTTCAAATATTTATCTATTTCCACCTGAAACATTTCCAATAATCTGGCCTCCACCACCCTCGGAAGCAGAAAATTCCACAGATTCACCACCCTCTAGGGAAAGAAATTTCTCCATACCTCAGTTTTAAATGACTGGCTCCTTATTCTGCTGTTGTCTCCCCTTGTTGATGACTCTCCCACGAGTGAAAACATCCCAACATCTCCCCTGTCAAACCCCCTTAGGGTCTTACCTGTTTGAATAAGGTCACCCCTCATTCATCTAAACTCCAAGGAATATGAAGCCAACTTATCCAGCCACTCTTGACAGGACAATATTCTCATTCCAGGAATTAGCCTGGAGAGTGTGCAGTGGTATTATATCCTTTTCTAGGTAAGGGGACCAAAACTGTGCACAGTATTCTAAGGCATGGCCTCAGAAACACTACGACTGTAACAAAACCTCCCTATTCTTTAACTCCAACCTCTTTACAATAAAAGCCAACATGTCATTTATCATCTTAATGACTTGTTGCACCTGCCTGCTAACATTTTGTGCTTCGTGCACTAGAACACTGAGATCCCTCTGAACTTCACTCACTTTCAGTTTCCATTCAGACAATAATCCACCTTTTGATTCCCCTTATAGGAGAGCATGACCTCACACTTCCCCGCACTAACTCCATTTGTCAGTTTTTCTCCCACCCACTCAATATCTTGTTGCAGAATCAAAAACTTCAAAACCATTGCATTGGCTGTGAGGCACTTGGCAAATCCTGAGCTCATTGAAGTTGCTTCATATAGGCCCGAGCTTTCTTTTACAGGAATAATGGCAAAGAAATGGTTTATGATAAAAATTACACAATTATATTGTGCAATATCTTTATGGGCTGTATGATAGATTTTGGGAAAGGGGAACTTTGTGTGTACGCATTGTGCCCCAGAAGCTGCACTGTGGTGTTCCATGATGTGAGATTTCAGAGGAGGGGTACAGGAATAATCACACTTTTGTACTTGGATTGTACAGGTTGCAAACAGTGCCAGATCTGATTGCAGGAACAGGCATGTGACAAGGCCTGTACCTGTTCCCATTAAATGGGCTGTTCCTACCTTTTCCTGTTCCTTAATATTTCTACCTGTATCTGTCAGTCAGGATAACTTTATTTCTCCAGGATGATTCTTGAAAGTTTGTTCTTTTAGCAGTGATGAGCAGCACATTCCCTGACACCATATCGTCCTGTGGCTGTTGGAGAAGTGTGGTCACCATTCCCGAGAACCACCCTTCTCTCATGCAAAAGTCTGCACTGAAACTACCCTCATCCACTACCAAATCCCGACAAACCAATTCATTGCTCCATTCATTGACTCACCCATCGTCCCACACTGCCCCAGTAAACATCATACTGTTCCGCTGGTGCCCCCACCCATTTCCCACACTGCCCTTTCCATTTACCCCATTCTTGTCCTCATCTACTGTTGCCACACACTCCTCCGCACACTCGGCCACACGCTCCTCCGCACACTCGGCCACACGCTCCCCCGCACACTCCCCCACACACTCCTCCGCACACTCAGCCACACGCTCCCCCGCACACTCCCCCACACACTCCCCCACACACTCCTCCGCACACTCGGCCACATGCTCCCCCACACACTCCCCCACACACTCGGCCACACGCTCCCCCGCACACTCGGCCACACGCTCCCCCGCACTGTCTCCCGCACACCGCCCCTCACGCTGCCCCGCACGCTCCCATGCATACTCAGCCACACTCTCCCGCATGCTCCCCCGCACACTCCCCCACACACTCAGCCACACGGTCTCCTGCACACTCCCCCACACACTGCCCCACACACTCAGCCACACACTCCCCCGCACACTGCCCTGCACGCTCCCCCGCACACTCTCTGGCACACTCAGCCATATGCTTTCCCATACGCTCCCCCACATACAAACCTATACATTCATTCACTGTCATACACACTGACCCACACAGTTCCCCCCACACACAACCCCATCCATTCCCTTCACACCAATTCACACACACACAGACAGACTGAACACATGGATACCACAAATATTCATCCTCCCAAACCTTCACAGACTGAGGCACTCACTCCCCTCACACACTCATTCCCCTCACACAACCCTCACACACTTACTCCTACGCTGCCTGCAGACAGCCCACAGTGCAAGTGATGGCTTGTGTTGGTTCTCATTGTTTTGCAAGCTGTGCTGTGGTGGGAGATGTCGGTTTCATTCAACATGTTCTGTGTGTTAGAACGTTGTGTCTCTGCAGTACAAGCCCAAACCAGTATGTATACTGGCTGGGACAGGCTGTCATGTGTTGAATTTCAGCTGCTGATGATCTTTTTTTTGCAGGGCCTGAAAAGCACGCATGAGACAGGAATGTGAACAAAAGCACAAAGGCCTTGCAGGGCTGGCTGCAGCTGCTTATAAAGCAAGAGGGAGCACAAGAGCAGCATCACACTGACTTGCTTTGCTTGGGACTGTAATCTGAGACTGCCCCATCACTGTTGCTATCTTCTCCCCATTCTTACCTCCACCGCTCTGCAGAAATTCGGTACAAACTTCGGAAGAAAGGGGAAAAACTTTGCCATCTGAGAGCTGGTCTGTTTCAGCTCTCTGCTTCTATTGAGCCTGTCCATAGCATGAATTCATTGGACTCTGGGATTTGAACCAGACCGTACAATAACATAAACAACAGCACCCGGCCTGGATCCTGGGGAATTGAAGAGTTCCCTTTCACTTCAAGGACCTGCCTGGGCAGATGTGATGATGGTCCCTTTGCATTCAAGTTTGGTGAATCTCTAACTGGTGACTTATGGACAGAAGTTGGGAAGGAGTGGCCACCTGGGATTCAGCCATCAGAAGGTGAGGAAGAATAGGGATGGTCTTTGAGCACTATTGGGTTTGGGGCTGCAGATGTTTGG
This sequence comes from Pristis pectinata, assembly GCF_009764475.1. Lineage (NCBI taxonomy): Eukaryota > Metazoa > Chordata > Chondrichthyes > Rhinopristiformes > Pristidae > Pristis > Pristis pectinata. The sequence continues at coordinate 248,468 of NC_067435.1, forward strand.
AAGGAGTTTGTATTGGGTGAAGAATGGGTAAGGATTGCTGTGGATGCTTAGGAGATTTTGAGTTGAGTTATGGACCAACGCTGGTCAGGGAGTGTCTCATCCACTACCCTACCCTTGACCAGCTCTGACCCTCGAGGTGACTCCTAACCTTTGGTTCATGTGAGTTCATACAGCAGAGGGTGCAACTCCCAAATTGATTTTTGGCTGCTCTTGGCTTGGTGACACAAGACTATGGCAAGAGTGCAAAGACCTTTTCAATCAGAGCCGATCATTATGTGGGGCTTTCTAGGAGCCAATAAAAGCACATTGCAAATTTCACTGACAATGTCACCTCCTGATTATCTCAGGTACATCTGAAGCACAGATGAACTTTTCATTATACAAATGATGTTTGCAGTGTCCAAGGGTGCCAAAAGGTTATTTTCAACAGGAATATACTGGCTCTTGCCAGGCACGAAACCAGAATCTGGCCCAGACTGCTGATCAACCTTGAAAAGGACCAAGTATAATTTCCACAGCAGAGAAATACCACAAGGTCTTCACCACCAGTTAGGAGCAACCATCACATGAGAATACCATCTGCCCTGGTTCCCCTCTAGTTCACAGGTCAGTATCTGATAGCAGATCACTAGGGCAATACTCTGCAACGCCCCCCCCCCTCAGCCACATTGTAAATGGGCAGAGTGGGCCATGAAGGGAGCTTCTCAACAACAGCTGGGGATGGAGCACTGAATCTTGTTTTTTCCCGAGGCTGATAAATGAAGGTACAGTCAGCAGTGAGGTGTGAATGTGAAATCCCCATGCCCCTAGTTTGCCAGGTAACTGCTGCAGGGGAGACAAATGCTGTTTAACCTGCTCAAAAGGCAGGAAGCAGGGTGTTACGTTGGTGAATCCGGTTGTACTCTGTTATAGTACGCTGCTGTGTGGAAATGAAAAACTGTTCTGAAAATGCAATGCCTTTATTTAATAAAAAAATCACATTGATCTGTGGGTCCTGTTAATATATTTTTTCTCATAGTCATAAGTGCTTCTAATAACTGAGTAAATAATTGAGGGCAGATTTGAAATTAGAAGCTGTAATTTTAACCAAATGGGAGTAGTGCAGACCAGACACCTCTTTGAATGCCCTATCCCAGTGGATTGGGATTAAACCTATACCTGTTCTGCACCTCTGGTTCCTGCCCAGGAATGTAAACTGATCCCAAAACTAGAGGCTGGGATTGTCAGAAGCAGATTTCCTCCTGTACTTGGCCACGTGGATCTGTCCTAAATGTTCCAGAATGTCTATGGTTGATACCTGTCTGCACCCACCTTTTTCCAGTTGGGATTGAACAGGTTGAGCTTACTGGGGGAACAGAGACCTCTGCCCAGTGATGCTAATACACTCCAATCCAGCAACATCCTGGTGAATCTCTTCTGCATCCTCTCCAAAGCCTCCACATTCTCGGCATAAAATGCTCCAATGTGGACTAACCAAAGTTTTATACAGTTGCAACAAGACTTGCCAACTTTTATACTCAATGCCCCGACTGAAGGCGGCAAGCTTGCCATATGCCTTTTTTGCCACCTCATTCACTTGTCAAGGTCAAAGTCAAAGTTGAGCTTATTGAAGATGCACAATACATGTATGTACAGGTACAATGGAAAAACTTACTTGCAGCATCATCACAGGCACATAGCAACATATAAGCAGCATTCACAAGAAAAACAAAAACTAAACATAATTTACACACAATTTTTACAAGAAAGAACACAATTGGAACAAAAAAAATGTCCATTTTGGTGCTTGTGTTGACAATTTCAGGGAACTGTGGTCTTTCATCCCCAAGATCCCTCTGTATATTGATGCTCCTAAGGGTCCTTCCATTTACTGTATACTTTCCTCTTGCTTTGACCTCCCCTTACACTTATCTGGATTAAGCGCCATATGGCATTTCTCTGCCCAAATTTCCAACTGAACTGTATCCTGCTATACTCTTTGACAACCTTCCTCACAGTCCACAATTCCAATGTTATGTCATCTGCAAACTTACTTTTCAGATCACCTATATTTTCATCCAATATATTACAAACAACAGAAGCCCCAGCACTGATCCTTGCAGAACACCACTGATCACAGACCTCCAATCAGAGAAACAACCCTCCACCATTACCCTCAGTCTTCTATGGCCAAGCCAATGTTGATCCAATTTACTAACTCACTGTGGATCCCATTTGACATAATCTTCTGAACCAAACTTGTTCAAGGACCTTGTCAAATGCTTTACTAAGGTCCACATAGACAACATCCACTGCTGAACTTTCATCAATAATCTTCATGATCTCCTCCTCCTGCAGAACCTCCCTGACACAAAGCAATGTTGACTCTCCCAAGTAAGCTCATGTCTTTCCAGATCTAAGGAAATCTTGTCCCTAAGGATCTTCTCCAATAAGTTTCCTACCACTGCTGTAAGGCTCACTGGCCTATCATTTCCTGGATTATCCCTATTGCTCTTCTTAAACAAACAAACAACATTGGCTATTCTCCAGTCTTCTGGGACCTCACCTATGGCTAAAGAGGATATAAGGATTTCTGTCAAGGCTCCAGCAATCTCTGTCCCTGCCTCCATCAGTATGCAGGGATAAATTCCATCAGGCCCTGGTGACTTATCCACACTTAATGTTTTTCAATACACCCAACACCTCCTCCTTCTTAATACTAAGACACACCCTAGAATATCAACACACCCCTCCCTAATCTCACCAACATCCACGTCCTTCTCCTTGGTGAATACTGATGCAAAGTTCTCATTGAGGACCTCACCCACTTTCTCTGGCTCCACACCTAAATCTCCTCCCACTCTTTCCTTCACCCCCCCCCCCCTTGCTCCTAATATGCTTTGGGATTCTCCTTAATCCTACTTGCCAAGACAATTTCATGGCCCCTTTTAGCTCTCCTAATTCCTTGTTTAAGTTATTTTCTGCCGGCTTTATATTCCTCAAGGATGTCCAATTTCAGCTTCCAAAACCTTACATTTGTTTCCTTTCCCGTTTTGACTGAATTTACAATATGTCTTGTCATCCAAGGTTCCTGAACCTTGCCTTCCTTAACTTTCATCCTCACAGGAACACACTGGTCCTGAACTCTAATCAACTGGCCTTTAAAAGACTGCCACATGTCAGATGTGGATTTACCTTCAAACGCCGTTCCCAATGCACTGTCTTCAGTTACTGAAAATACTGTTGTAATTAGCTTTCCCCCAATTTATCACTTTCACTCAAGGTCCAGTTTTATCCTTATCCATGAATACCTTAAAACTTATGGAATTATGATCACTGTTCCCAAAATGTTCCCCCACTGAAACTCTGATCACCTGGCCAGGTTCATTTCCCATAGCAAGGTCTCATGTGGCCCCTTCCCTGATTGGTTTATCTACACACCATGTCAAAATCCCTCCTGGATGCACCTAACAAATTCTGTCCTACCTAAGCCCCTGTCACTAAGGGAGTCCCAGTCACTATTGGGGAAGTTAACATCACCCACTACAACAATCCTGTTTTTAACATTTCTTCATAATCTGCCTAGATATCTGTTCCTTTATCTCTTACTGGGCTAAATTACAACCTCATCATAATGACTGCACCTTTCTTATTCCTGAGCTCTATCCATATTACCTCAGTGAATGAACCCTCCAGGATGTCCTCTCTAAGTACCTCTATGATATTCTCCCTGATCAGTAATGCAACTCCCCACTCCACTTAGGTTCTTCTCTATCGCCTCTGAAACACCTGAAGGCAGGAAATTTGAGCTGCTGATCCTGTCCTTCTCTCAACGAAGTCTTTGTAATGGCTGCAAAATCATAGTTCCACATATTAATCCAGGCTTCAAGCTCATATACCTTGTCCATTACACCTTGTATTAAAACAAATACACTTCAGTCCCAACCTGTTCTTTAATCTGGCCCTGCTTATTCTTCTTATTAGACTTGCTTAAGCTAACCTCACCCTTCTCCTCAATCCCTCCACCTGCTGACCTCCTGCTCTGGTGCCCACCCCTTGTCACACTAGTTTAAACCCTCTGGAAGAACACTAGAAAACCTCCCTGCCAGGATCTCGGTGCCCCTCCAGTTTAGGTGCAACCTATCCCTGTTGTACAGGTCCCACCTGCCCTGAAAGAGAGCCCAATGATCCGGTTATCTGAAGCCCTCCCTCCTGCACCAGTTCCAAATAACAGGCCAATTTGAAGCTGATGAGATAGAGTGGAGGGTGGTCAATGTCGGAGGGGAGAACAGGGTTAATAGCCATGAGTTGGGGTATTAACTTTCATTTGCCTTTCATTTAGGTGCTAAGGTGGGGCAGCAGGTTCACAGCTCCATGAACCTGGGTTTGATCCTGACCTCAGGTACTGCTGGTGTGGAGTTTGCACATTCTTCCTGTGACCATATGGGTTTCCTCCGAATGCTCTGGTTTCACCTACATCCCAAATATTTACCCATAGGTACCTTGGCAACTGTAAATTAACCCTTAGTGTAGGTGCTCAAACACAAAAATTCATGGAGAGTTGATGGGCAAGTGAGAGGGAGTAAAATTCAGGGACACAGGGAAATAATACTGGCAATGGGATTGTTCTGCTGGCAGCGGCATGGACCTGATGGGCCAAATGGCCTCTTTCTATGTCATAAAATGTAGAGTTCTCCCAAGCCCAGAGGCAGCAAAGATCTGAGCCCCAGTGGTCACCCACCTGACACCAGGACACCTACCACCAGCCCTTTCCACATCAAGCCAGGGGGAATGGGGTGAGGGTAATGATTCACTGTTGCTAGGTGTCACCGTCTTTTTAAGTCTCAGGAGAGAAATGTACCTGCAGTGTTTGGATGGAAATCAGCATATCTGCAGTCCAGGTAGCGGAACTGTGGATAAGGACATTACCAAGGAGAAGACAAGTATGAGATTGAAGGCAATTTGTCTCAAAGCATTAACATTGGACATAAAATCAGCCCAACACATCCCAATCCATTCACCTCCTCAACAGCAGTAAAGTGTCAAACTTGTTCACAAGGCACAGTGGTGGAGCAACAATTCATGGAAATATAGCAATTGGAGAGTGGTGTGGGAATCATAGGGAACAGAGGGGTGGTGTGGCAATGCTGGGGGGCAGTGGGGTGGTGTGGGAATCATAGGGAACAGAGGGGTGGTGTGGCAATGCTGGGGGGCAGTGGGGTGGTGTGGGAATGCTGGGAGCAGTGGGGGTGGTGTGGGAATGGTGGGGGGAGCGGGGGTGGTGTGGGAATGGTGGGGGGCAGCGGGAGGTGGTGTGGGAATGGTGGGGGGCAGCGGGAGGTGGTGTGGGAAGGGTGGGGGGCAGCGGGAGGTGGTGTGGGAATGGTGGGGGGCAGCGGGAGGTGGTGTGGGAATGGTGGGGGGCAGCGGGAGGTGGTGTGGGAATGGTGGGGGGCAGCGGGAGGTGGTGTGGGAATGGTGGGGGGCAGCGGGGGCAGTAAGGGGCACAGTACCATTAGGGGCTGTAGGGACAGAAGGGAACAGCAGAGGCCAGTAGTATTTGGAAGAAGTAGGTGGTGGTGGGGATTGGGGAAACAGTAGGGGTGGAAGGGATGGAGGAAACGGTGGGGCGGGGGAGCGGTAGGGATGTGGAAACGGTAGGGATAGTAGTCAACATTTGGAGGCAGAGGGCATATGTAGGGATGGTAGGGGCAGAAGGGAATGGTAAAAGGCAATTGGTGGAGGTAAGGCACAGAAGGGTAAATAGAATGCAGTACAGGGAGAATAGGGTACATTAGCAGTGGTAGGTGTAAGTAGGGGGCAGAAGGGGACTTTGTAATACCTTCAGGTAGTTAACCATAAATGAAGCACTTTTGCTGTGGCTAATTTGTAGTAGACAGTTTGTGTACACTGTGGTCACACAGAGTAAAGTGTGAACAAACTGTTTTCAAGATTAGGAGGAGACAGCATGGTTTTTGTACAGGGAGATCATATCTCACAAATCTGATGGAGTTTTCTGAGGAGGTAGCTAAGAAAATTAATGAAGGCAGAGTGATAGACGTGGTTTACATAGATTTTAGGATGGTTTTTGACGAGGTCCCGCATTGTAGACTGGTCCAGAAGGTTAAGGGCCATGGGATCTGAGGCGTGTTGCCAAACTGGATCTAAAATCGATGATTAGAGGAGGCGGAGGGTGGTGGTAGAGGGGTGTTTGACTGGAAGTCTGTAACCAGTGGTGTACTGCAGGGATCGGAGCTGGGACCTAATTGTTTGTGATGTATATCAATTACTTCGATGAGAATGTAGGTGGTCTGACTGGTAAGTTTGCAGATGACACAAAAATTAGCAAATCTGTAGATAGTGAAGAGCATTTCTAAAGATACAGTGGAATAAAGATCAATTGGAAAATTGGGCAGAAGAGTGGAAGATAGAACTTAATCCAAACAAGTGTGAGGTAATGCTCTTTGGGAAGTCAAATTCTGCTAAGATGTATAAAGTAAATGGCAGGTGCCTTAAGAGCATTAATGTAATAAGACACCTTTGGGTGCAAGTGCATAGGTCCATGAAAGTATTGACACAGGTGGACAAGATAGTGAAAAAGGAATTTTGGTACACTTGGCTTCATAGGCCAAGGCATTGAGTATAAGAATTGGGACATCATGTTGCAACTGTACAAAACATTGATTAGACTGCACTTAAATATTAAAATACAGCTCTGGTCACCACACAACAGGAAGGATGTGGTAGCAATAGTGAGAGTACAGAGAGGATTTGCTAGCATTTTTTTTTAGAATGGAGGGCTGTTGTTATAACGAGAGATTGGATAGGCTTGATTTGTTCTCAGTGTAGTGTAGGAGGCTGTAGGGTGACCTTTTAGTAGTTTATAAAATTATGAGTGGCATAGATAGGATTGATAATCATAATCTTTTCCCTAAGGCAGGGGAGTCTAGAACTAGAGGGCACAAATATAAGGTGAGCAGGAGAAAGATATCTGAGGAGTAAGTTTTTCACACAGAGGATGGTAGCTATCTGAAATGAGCTGCCAGAGGAGGTGATAGAGGCAGGTACAATTACAATGTTTAAAAGGCATCTGGGCAGGTTCTTGGATAGGATCGGAATAGTGGGATACAGATCTAATGCAGGTAAATAAGATCCCTGTAGATAGGCATCAGGGTCGGTATGAATGCGATGGGCTGAAAGGCCTCATTTCTGTGCTGTATGATTCTGATTCAAAGTGCTAGTTGAATGATAAATATTAGCCAGGATAACAGGGGCTCTCTTCTCTTCATTAAAGAAGTACCATACCAAGGTTAATGAGAGGCAGACTGTTTAAGGTCTCGTCTTGCAGACTCTGAAAATACATTTGCCTTTGTTCATTATCACTGAACACCTCAAGGATAGCAGCAGCTGATGTTATACCTTCACACACTTGATGGAACAGGCAATGCAGAGGTGAATTCAGCCAACAGTCACCACCTATTGCAGAGTGACCCTGGCCTTCATGTTGTACATCTATTATGATGATACTATGATTTCTCAAACTGAATGCACTAGGCAGTAGTTCTATGGCTTAAATAGTTTCCCTTAGTACAGAAGCTGGCCATTTACACTTCCCCAGGCAGTTCCTCACAGAGTCCAATCAGCCATTACTTGTCCAAACCATTCAACATGTAATGGAGCTTTACCACTGAGTGACAAAAGCATTTGAGAGTTTTCAGTAAAAATGAGAAGAGAAAATTGGAGAAAATCTAATGAGTATCAGCAGAAATCCCTTTTTATTTGAAAGCCACTTAACCAAAAAAATGAGCAAGAGACTAACCAGGCACACTTGACAGGCATTTATGGAATGCAAGGTTATAACTTTGGATGGGCACTATAGCAGTTCAACAAAGTAGTAGTAGTAATAATAATAATAGAATAAATATTCACAACCATGTATTTTTAAAATGAAAAAGAAATGATTAAAAATCAACATTCAAATCAATGTATTTCTCATGCTTAAGTCCAAGCTAAACTATTACCTATTAAAATGAAAACTTAAAGGTGATTACATTAATGAAAAATTCTGTGTCTTTATATCATTAATAATTATTCACTTGCAGTCCAGAAACAATGCTACACAATATCGCAATTTGGCCTGGGCTGCATAATTTTGAATTGCTGGGTCAAACAATTTTGACACATCAGCTGTCAGGATATAATTACTAGCTCTGGGTCCTCAGAGGGTGGAGGAAGCAGTGTCCTGCAGTCCTTCATTTTCCTGATATTCCTTTGTAACAGCCTCATAACAACCATTTTATACCATATCGTACTTCTGGGTGGTAGTGTTGTGTTTGAGCTAAAACTGAATGGTGTTGTTTCTGTAGATGTAAAGGACACTAGGACATGAAGGCTCAAAAGGATTCCTATGGTGCTGTAAATTTCTATGGTTCTGCGATAAGCATTATGTAGCATCCTTCAGGATATTGCAATGTACTTTGCAGTCGATAAAAAATATTTTCAGTGTAACTACTATTGTAATATCAAGTAAGCGACAGTTAATTTGTGCACACCAAGATCTCATGCAAAGCAATGTAGTAAACCAAAAACAAATGTTGATTGCCTGATAGTTAGAGATTCCCTGCTTGTCTTGCACATGTTTTATGGGAACGTTCCCATTCACCTGAGGGGCTCCAGGTTAAAGCCAAAAGATCTTATCTCCAATAATGTTGGAGTAGAGGAAGATTTAGGGTGGTGTTAATTGATAAAGGAATGTTTGTCAGGGTTGGATTAAAGTTAGCATTATGGTACAATGAGATGGTAGTGGAGAATTCAGGAGTCTCAGGAAGAGTAGGTTATAGCTACTGCTGGACTCACTGAGTTCCTCCAGCAGATTATTTAATGCTCCAGATTCCAGAAACTGCAGTCTCCTGTGTCTCCAGACATTGAAAGCACTTGGTGGAAGGATCAGAGGAGAGATGAGGAAAAATGTTCTCACCCAGAGGGTGGTGGAGCTTAGCACTCACCACCTGAAAGGGTAGGACAGGCAAAAACCCTCATCACAGTTAAAACAGGACTTGGATGTATGTTTAGAGAGCTGTGACCTGTAGGGCTACAGACAAAGTTCTGGGAGGTGGGATTGGTTTCAAGAGCTCCCTTTCAATCGGCACTGATGCAGGGTCATAAATTCTACCTGATTCTGTGAATGTAGAGGAGGACAAAGGAATGGAGGTTTGGGTTGAAATTAGTGCAGGGGAAAGTAGGGAAGGATATGGTTAGGGTAAATGAAGGGGAGGATAGGATAATATGGCACAGAAAGAGGCCATTTGACCCAACTAGTCCATGCTGGTGTTTATGCTCCATTCAAGCTTCCTCCTTCCTCTTTCCTCATCTGTCTATCAGTGTATCTACTGTTCCTTCCTCCTTCAGCCACTTGTCCAACCTTCCCTTAACTACATCGATACACTTCCACCCTTCTGTCTAGGAGCGAGATCCATGTTCTCATTACTGTTCGGATAAAGAATTTTTCCTGAATTCCACACTGGATTTCTTAATAACAACCTTGTACCAAGGACCTTTAGTTATGTTCTTCCTCATAAGTGGAATCATTCTCTCGATGGGCACTAACAAGTCCTTCATTGTTTAAAGATCTCCATTAGGTCACATCTCAGTCTTGTCTTCTCAAGAGAAAAGAGTCTCAGCCTGTTCCTCCTTTCCTAATATACATACTTCTAGATTTCAGGTCTCATCCTTGTAAATCTTCTCCACACCCTCCCAAAAATACAAGAAAATAGGAGCAGGAGGAGGCCACTTGGCCCCTCAAGCCTGGCCACCCATTCAGTACGATCATGGCTGATCTACGATGAGCTGAACGTCTCTTCTGTCCCAGTTCCTCATCACTCTCAATTCCTTGATCTTTCAATATTTATCCACCTCCACTTTAACTGTATCTAATGACCTGGCCTCCATCAGCCTCAGGGGCCAAGAATTCCAGAGATTCACCACCCTCTGAGAGAAGACATTTCTCCAGTTTTAAATGACTGGCCCCTTATTTTCTAACTATGTCTCCTTGTTTGTGATCCTTCCACTAGTGAAAACATGTCAACATCTCCTCTGTCAAACCCCCTCAGGCCATCCCTCATTCTTCTAAACTCCAAGGAATACAGACCCACCCTGTATGGCCTCTCTTCATAGATCACCCCAGGGATTACTCTAGTGAATCACCTTCAGACTACCTCCAATGCTACTATATTGCCTTAAGTATGGGGACCAAAACTGTGCACAGTATTCCAGGTGTGGCCTCACCAACACCCTGTAACAGAATTCCCTGTTCTTAAATCCAAACCCTTTGCAATAAAGACCAACATGCTGTTTGCCTTTTTAGCTACTTGTTGGACCTGCCTGATAACCTTTTGTGATTCATATATTAGAACACCAAAATCCCTCTGAATTTCACTCACTTGCAGTCTCTCCACACTTCCCCACATAAAATTCCATTTGCCAGGTATTTGCCAATCACTCTACCTGAATCCTATTTGCAGAATCACAATATCCTCATCAGATGATGGGTTCCACCTACTTTCCTTCCACCTACTTTTGGATCATTGGCAAACTTGGAAACTTTTCATTGATGTGAATAGTAAACAATTGAGGCCAAGAACTGATCCCTGGACTATTCTGCTAGTTACATCTCTCCAGCCTGAAAATAACCCATGTAGTCCAACTCTCTGTTTTCTAAGTGACAGCCAATTTTCAATCCATGTAAATGCACCTCCTTCAACACCACCAACTCTTAACGTATGCACCAGCCTCTTATCCTCTTCCCCGTGCCTCTACATAATTTCTATAACAAAATAAACAGAATTATACAGAAGGGCAGAGAGGTCTCTGGTGTAGTGGTGGGGAGATATGTTAGAATTGGGGAATGGAAGTCTGGGATAGGGGAAGGTAAGGTACAGTTAGGGTAAAGGAAGAAGGTTATTAGGATTAGTGTTAGAGTAGGGGAAGGAAACGTTTCTGTACTAGAAAACAGGTTATGGATCAAGTCAGTTCAAGTTGTGGAGGGTCAAGGCTAAGTCAATAGAGAGCTGGAGTAGGAGGTGGCAAGGTTAGGGCAGAATTGGGACATTGATGCAAGGTCAGGGGATGGTAAGGAAGAAGGTTATGTAGAGTTCAGATGGGGTAGGATAAGATAGGATTGGGTTGTGGAGGGTGGGGGTTAAAGCATTAACCTAAGGAGGTTATGGTGTCTGTAAGGTCGGGGAGACTTATGTTGGTGAGTTAGGGTTAAGGTAGAGTATGGTATCCATGAATAAAGTTAACGTCGGAGATATTCATGTAGTGGACAGCAAGGTTAATGTACAGGTGAGTAGAAGGCTGGGTTAGTGTAGAGGATGGTTCCTGTAGGGTGTGCTCTATGTAATGAAGGTTAGGGCTTGGATAGAGGAGGTTAGAATTGGGACAGGGAATGATTAAGGAGGGTTAGGTTGGTGAATTTACCTCTGTCATGATTTTGCCTCCATTGAAGGTGATGGCAGAAGGGAGCATATATAACCAGGCAGTTGTGACTATTGGTTAAAGACTAAATATTTCCCACTGAGCAGAACTGTTGGTACGACAGTGGATGCTGTCTGGAGAAGACTGGAGAGACCAGAGTGAAAATCAAACATAGCAGAGAGGGAGCAAAGTGTGGGATGGGCTTGGATGACACATGCCCAGTCTAAGTGCAGTGAAGTTGCAGCAGCTCGAGATACAAGAGTAAAATGGGGAATGGTGGTTACATCAAAGTGAAAAGCCAAAGAGAAGCAGGGACTCTCAACTGTAAGTAACGGTGTTTGTAGTCGATTTGAAATTGTCGGTTTCTTGTGAATTCTTCAAGCCCTGAAATCAAATAAATAGAAATATTTATCACAGGCAACAGTTGGCTCCATCAGTTACAAAGCTTTTGTTTTGTTCACAGCCTGACACTGGGAGCTGACTGTATCATGGAATATTTGTTGTTATCAATTTAAGTATGAAACGTTCTGCGATACTTCACAGTGGAAGCAGGTTAGAGAGGTTTGTCTCTGGAACAAAGCCACTGTAAGAAATTAGTGCTTTACAGAATTGGACTTCTTTTATAAATTAAGTCCCTTTGTTTGTTAGTTTAAATTACCAACTATTCTCCATTATCTTAGAGAGAGACTCTACGACACTGAACCATTGTGTTTTGTGAATGCCACACTGCATCTGGTTAGCTGGAATGATGGTGAGAATCACCTGTGGATGACAATCTGCCATCTTTTTTTTAGAAGACAGTGCGAAGAAGGGGCTGGAATGGGCCAGAGGGGGTGAGAGGGCAGTGAAATGAGGCTGAACCTCTCCACTGCCAACAACCACCTTTGTGGAGGACAGTCATTGCCTTCCAGCCTGGCCAATGTCACAGGAGCTTCACAGAACACTCCCAGCAGTAATGAATTCCACATCACACAGACCACCCCAAGAATACTGTTGCTCTGTTAGCAGTCACTGTCTTTTCTCACCTCGAGCATCCTCAAAAAATAATCCGTCTCCCCTGTACACCTCACTTTGCTGTCGATACTCAGACGCCTCAAAACATTAGCCCTCCTCCCCACTCACTGCCTTGCCCTCTTCCTCCCTTCATTGACTGACTGACTGCAGTATCATTGGTGACCCCAACTCACCTTCCAGTTGGTACCCTGTTTGGTGTAGGTGCTCGTGCTTATGGAGATGTTGCAAAGACGGTTCCGTAACTCAGTGCGAATCTGTTGAGAGTAGAAAGGATATTGAAAAGTGTTGGTGCTGAGAGATCTCAATCTCTGTTCTCTCTAGAGTATTGGATTCACATTCCATAAAAATAACTTTGGTCTTCACCCCAACCTCTACCCACACTCGGGTTACCATCCCTTCCAACAGCTCCACCTGTTGGCTCTGTACCAGTACGGATTGCCATTTCCCTGCACGCCATCATTCCCCTTCAGTTCCGTGGGACATGGTGCTCAGCTTGGAATGCAGGCCAACACTGAGCTATCACAGACCCCAGCAGGGACATCTCTAACCATCTACAACCTTCTTCATAATGAAATCCATCCTCACCTCAGTCTAAATGACCAACCCTTTATGCTATGTAAATGACCCCACTTCTTGACTCTCCAGCCAAGGGCAAATGTTCCTTAACACCCAACCTTCAGAATCTTCAGTATCAATTGATGAATAAATGTTGTCCAGTACACTGGGCAAATTTCCAAGTTCTTTTCCTCCACTGGACTCTCACTTCAGTGGCCCCTTAGAAGGACACCACAGCACTCACCTGGGAGCATCAGCCAAGATTTTATTCAGGGTAATGAAGTGCAACCTGGAACCATGACCATCTAACTCAGAGTTAACAACATAATCAATGGATCCAGGGCTGTCACCTTTATTATAAATGTTCTACTTTCCATCCACACGTCATTAGAGTCATAGAGCATAGAAGCAGGTTCTTCAGCCCATCTCGTATATGCCAACCATCATACCAATCTATATTAATCCCAGTTTCCTGCATTAATTTCACTTCCCTCCATGCGTACTCATTCAGGTACCTGTCCAGATGTGTCATAACTGTTGTTACTGTTCCTTCCTTCACCAACCCTCTGGCAGCTCACTCCAGACACCAACTACATTTTGTGTGGAAAATTTATCCCTCAGATCCTCTTTAAATGACCTCACTCTCACCTTAAACCCAAGCCTTCGAGTTTTAGATGCCCCTACCAAGGTAAACAGTTTCTGGCTATCTACCCTATCTATGCTTCTCAGAATTCCATGTACCTGCTGCTGGTGACACTGTAGCCACATTGGGAATGTGTGCCTATCCCCAGCACCAATGTCTTATTCTGACCTGAATCAGTGATCCTGACCCTATAGTCATTCCCAGAGGCAGTGTGCGTCAGAGTAATGGAGCTACAAAAGCTGTAGCCCAGTTGCAGCCCGAGCTCCCTGCTCCAAGCTCCTTAGCAGGTGTGACACTTGGCAGGATCACCAGTTTGAGTTAAATACATTGACTTATTTTCAATGAACCCTACCTGTTTGTTTATGAGGCAATGCAGGACGAGAATGAAAACTCCTTGGAAACTGTTGATTCCAGTAAAGATATAGGCCATGATGATAGTGCTCTCAGAGAAATGCAACAGGCCGAAGACCCAGGTACAACCCAAGAGTATAAGCTGGCCGATTGCTGTAAAGGTGAATGATCTGCAGAAGGAAAAACATCATTAAAGTGTTTGGAAGTCATTACAGATCTTCAGATCAGTGGCCTCCCATAGCCGTTGTGCCTCCAACACAAGCCCTGGCTTGTCACTCCTTGTGGCAATCCATCTTTCAGACAAGACAATGAACTGAGCTTTTCCCATTTCTCTCCAGCTGGAAATGAAAGTTTCCACCGCTCTATTTCAAAGCTGAGCAGGGCAGTTCCCACCGGTGCTCTGACCACTTTTTATCTCTCAACCAACAATGGTGAAGCAAATTACTTGGCCATTGCTGTTTATTAAACCTTCCATGGTAGGGTCAGCTGTACCTCACTTCCTATATTATAGCAGTGACAACACTTCAAAAGTTCCTCCACAATCTCAATTTGTTGAACAATAAATTACAGCTAACTAAAATAACCCCAAAATACCTTTTCAGCTGCAACATGGTCTGTGGCATTGTGAAAGGCATTATAGATGTTGTAACTGGAAAGCCACTTGCTGACTAGAGTACTAATGACATCAAGACTTTATTCAGTCTCAATATAAACATACATGCAGGGGAATTCAAGTGGGCAGGTTCAAAATGTATAATGTTTGATTTAATGATATGGTGACAGATGATTGACAACCTATCAGATGTGACTGTGACTATTTTTGATGAGGCTGATGGTCAAGTAGCTCTTTGGGACCTCCTGTATAAATTTGAGACAGAGAGTTCGTCTTGGTATGTCCATGTTACAACGGTGCCAGATACCTTGCTTCTCCAATGCACTGTGTTCCTAATGTCTGGTCCATTCATTTCTGTTTCCTAATAATGGCTGTCCTGAACCATCCAGTTGACTTCACACCTGGTTACAACACACTCAACAATTATTCCCCTTATCTCTATCTCATCAATGTGTCCTGGCTTAGAGTTTCAATGTGTCCCCCAAGTGTTGATGCTGACAGTAAACACAGCCTTTTGTCTCATCATGACCTCCCACATACCTCTTAACAAGTATCCTAGAAGGGCTCATGGATGCGTCACCTTGGTTGTCTGGCCCAAAACCAGACACATACACCTTCAATATAACCTCTTAAGTCTATGTGAATGCTGAGGTTAGCTTCAAGTGGCTGTAGCCTTTGTAGGTATTGTGCAGTTGCAACCAATGGTGATCCACACTGGAAGTTACTTACTTATTACAACTTAGAAGAAAGTCAATCCATCTGTATGTCTCTTTCACTCTCTCTATCTCTGGCAAAACTGAGTTTGGTGATATGGAAATATTCCCTTTGGTGTGTGATTTAAGAATAAGGTGGGATCAGCAGTAATCTTCAAGGGTAGAACAAGCTCCAGAGGCTGAGTGGCATCTGCTAATTCCTATGGTCGCTCTCTGACTCTCAGATCCAGTTATAATTTGTTCCCTGTCCCTAGTAGATGGTATATGGAAATAGGACTTATGTAACCCTGTCCCCAGTGGATGGTAATACACAAAAAGTGCTGGAGAAACTCAGCAGGTCAGGCAGCATCCATGGAGGGAAATAATCCCCACCCCTTCTTTTTCTTCCCCTCCCCCCCCACTCCTATGTCTCCCCTTATTCCTATGGCTCCCTTCATCCGCCTTGATAACCTGCCCATTTCCTCTCCTCCCCTCCCCCATCCTTTATTCCATGGTCCACTGCCCTCTCCTACCAGATTCCTTCTTCTTCAGTCCTTGGCCTGTCTGTCTGTCTATCTACCTATCACCTCTCAGCTTATTACATCTTCTCCCCCTCCCCCACCCACTACCTTCCCCCTCTCACCTGGGCTCGCCTATCACCTGAACTCACCTATCCCCTGCCTGCGTGTACTCCATCTCCTCCCCCCACCGTATTCTGGCTTCTGCCCTCTTCCTTTCCAGTCCTGATGAAGGGTCTCGGCCCGAAACGTCGACTGTTTATTTCCCTCCATGGATGCTGCCTGACCTGCTGAGTTCCTCCAGCACTTTTTATGTATTGCTCCAGATTCCAGCATCTGCAGAATTTCTTGTGTCTCCTAGTAGATGGTATATCAAAACAGGACCAGTCATAGACTATTCCCATTTCCGATCCAGACATTGGCCTCAGTTTTCTCAGGTTTATTTGCAGTTTGCTGATTGAGGCTGCCTCTTCCATTCATTCAGTGTTAGTTTTCCTATGAGGCAGAAATCCAATTAATTCAGTAAAGCACCAATGGCTTCTAAAGGACAGCAGACAGTTTATAATTACCTCACTTTCTTATAGTGTGGAACATCTGAGTTGAGCATTGAGAATTTATCAGCCAATTTCCATATGGTAATGATGAAGAAAATTGAATTGAGCTACAAATAGAAAACCAAGAATTAGTTTTCAACATTGAACATCGCTGTTGTTTACTAATTAAATAAAGAAAGAAATCAGTTGCATTTCCTCAACACCTTTCTCAACATTAAGAACATCCAGAGGGCTCTACAGCTAACAAAATATATCTAGGTAATCTGGTGGATATTGTGAGTTAGAAAATCAGCAGCTACACAGCAGGATACCACAAACTGCCATAATTTTGTTTTAAATCAAGTTAAAAGTCACTGTTGTTTTCAGGTGAAGTGCCAAACAGGTGGCACAGTGGTGCAGTTAGTAATGCCGTTGCCCAACTCAGGCAACTTGGGTAAATCTTGGTTCTGGGTGCTTATGTGTGGAGTTTTCACACTCTCCCTGTGACCAAGTGTGTTTCTTCCAGGTGCTATGGTTTCCCCCCACATTCCTAAGATGTGCTGGTTGTTAGGTTAACTGACTGCTGTAAATTGTTGCTGGTGTGTAGGTAAGTGGTTGAATCTGAAGAGAGTTGATGGGAATGTGGTGGAAAATTGGATTATTGTAGGATTAGTGTAACAGGGTGGCAATGGTTGGCGTGGACTTGGTGGGCTGAGGACCTGTTTCTGTGCTGTACGAATCTCTCTCTCTATGACTCTAAGTAAGCTAGATTTGGGAAATCCAGCACTATTAAACATCTATCAAGTGAAGTCAGCTGATTCAATTTTGGTGAGGCTCCTGGAACACAATGTAATTGAGCAGACTGGTCATCTCACACTGTCCTGTCCTTAGACTGTGGGCTCTGGCGTGTACGGGGCCTTTGGGGAGATGTGGGTGACAGCGAATGTGGACACCAGGAACAGTTTAATGCTCACATTGGTTTGAAAGTATAACATGCATGCAGGTCAGTTAGTTGCTTAATGAGTAGCTGGGGAGTATTCCTGACAACTTTCTGCTCAAAGCTCACATTCACTGACATTCACAGAAGTAGAGATGTGGGAGTGTGGGAAAGAAGCTGCTGGCAGAACCTGGTAAGGTCTGTTCTAAATTTAAGATTTAAAATAGTAAAGAATATTGGTGAGATAGTAAAAACTAAAATAACTTATAGTATAAAATAATTAAGCCATTAATTAATACATGGGATGGCAAAACAAGCAATGTGTCATGGCTGTAATATGCAGGAGCTCCTGGACAACTGAATATGGGGCAAATGTGTCTGTGGTAAATGTTTGCAGCTTGAGCAGATTCAGCTCAGTTACTGTGGACACTGCAACACACTAGGGCAGAATGCTTCAGTCCAGAAGGCAGTCTCACCCAGAGATAGGGTCTTCCCATTTGTCAGTGGTCAGGAGAGGGAGGAAGGTAGGTAACGGATCAAGAGGAGGGGAATGTGGGAGCCTCAGCCTTTGCACTGGCAAATGGGTATGAGGTTCTCTCAGTGTGTTTGGATACGAATGGGGCTGCAGGGTGGCTGTGCCAGCTGACCATGGTACAGGAAGCTATTCAAGTGGAGGGACAAAATGTGGAGAGAGTGTTAGGATTAAAGGACCATAAAAGTCAGAGGTTGACAATGTTCTCTGCAGAGAAGTCATCATCCAGTCTGCCTGATTGAATTTTTTGAGGATGTGGCAAAGCACATTGATGAAGGTAGAGCAGTGGATATTGCGTACATGGATTTTTTAGTAAGGCGTTTGATAAGGTTCCTCATTCAAGGCTTATTCAGAAAGTCAGGAGACATAGGATCCAAGAAAACTTGGCTGTGTGGATTCAGAATTGGCTCGCGCATAGAAGACAGAGCGCGGTGGTAGATGGAACATATTCTGCCTGGAGGTCGGTGACCAGGGGTGTTCCGCAGGGATCTGTTCTGGGACCCCTGCTCTTTGTGATTTTTATAAATGACTTGGATGAGGATGTGGAAGGGTGGGTTAGTAATTTTGCTGATGATACAAAGGTTGGTGGTGTTGTGGATAGTGTAGAAGGTTGCTGTAGATTACAACAGGATATTGATAGAATGCAGAGCTGGGCTGAGAAGTGGCAGATGGAGTTCAACCCAGAAAAGTGTGAAACGATACACTTCGGGAGATCGAATTGGAAGGCAGAATACAAGGTTAATAGCAGGGCTCTTAGCAGTGTGGAGGAACAGAGGGATCTTGAGGTCCACGTTCATAGATCCCTCAAGGCTGCCATGTAGGTCAATAGGGTTGTTAAGAAAGTGTATGGAGTGTTGGCCTTCATTAGTCAGGGTATTGTGTTCAAGAGCCATGAGGTGATGTTGCAGCTCTATAGAACTCTGGTTAGACCACACTTGGAGCATTGTGTTCAGTTCAGGTCACCTCATTATGGGAAGGATGTGGAAGCTTTCGAGAGGGTGCAGAAGAGATTTACCAGGATGTTGCCTAGATTGGAGAGCATGTCTTATGAGGATAGGTTGAGCAAGCTAGGGTTTTTCTCCTTGGAGAGAAGGAGGATGTGAGGTGACTTGATAGAGGTGTACAAGATAAGAGGCATAGATCAAGAGGACAGTCAGAGACTTTTTCCCAGGGCGACAATGGCTAACTCGAGGGGACATAATTTTAAGGTGGTTGGGGGAAGATATAAGGGGTACGTCAGGGGTAAGTTTGTTTTTTTTTACACAGAGAGTGGTAGAGTGGTGGGTGCATGGAATGCACTGCCGGCAGAGGTTGTAGGGGCAGATACATTAGGGACATTTAAGAGACTCTTAGATAGATACATGAATGATGGAAAAATAGGGGGCTGTGTGGGAGGGAAGGGTTAGATAGATCTTAGAGCAGGATAAAATGCCGGCACAACATTGTGGGCCAAAGGGCCTGTACTGTGCTATAGTGTTCTATATTCTATGTGTTTCTCTTTGTTGCTGGTGCTTGACCCAGACTTCCATCATCCTCAGTTTCCTGCTCCAGTATTGCCTGCCATATGCCAGGGTTCGGGATATCTGCTCAGTGGATGGGCAGGAGGCAGGTGCCATGGTACATGTAGGTACCAATGATATAAGTAGGACAAAGATAGGGAGACACAAGAGACTGCAGATGCTGAAATCTGGAACTAAATATCAAACTGCCAGAGGAATTCAGTGGGTCAGGCAGCATCTGCGAAGGCAGAGAGATGGTCGACGTTTCAGGTTGAGTCCCTGCACTACGGCTGAGAGTGAAGAGGGGAGACAGCTGCTATAAAGAGTGGGAGGGCAGTGAGGCAGAAGCTGGCAGGCAAAAGGTGGAATCAGGTGAGGAAGGGATGATGGGCAGATGGAGCCGTGTGGGGAAGGGAAAGAAATGGGGTGAAGGAGGGCTGGGGGGGGGGTAGTTAGAAGATGGGGTCAGACCACCTGGGTGTATCAGAAGAAGAGATAAAGGAATAGGTGGAGTGAGTTACCTGAAACTGGAAAATTCAGTGATCATACCACTGGGTTGTAGACTACTCAGGCAGAATGAGGTGTTGTTCCTCTAGTTCACATTTGGCCTCAACTCTGGCAGTAGAGAAGGCCGAGGACAGAGAGGTTGGTGAGGGAATGGGAAGGGGAATTGAAATCACATGCAACTTGCGGATGATCATGGCGGACAGAGCGCAGGTGCTCGGCAAAGCAGTTGCCGAGCCGTTACTTGGTCATGCCGATGTAGAGAAGGCCACATTAACATCACCGAATGCAATAGATAAGGTTGGAGGGATGGTTAGGTCATAGAATTATACAGAAGGTCACCGCTTCACCTCCTTCACTCCAGAGAAAGAAGTCTTAGCCTATCTAGCCTCTCCTTGGAACTCAAGCCCTCCAGCTCCAGTAACATCCTCATGAGTCTTTTCTGAACCCTGTCCAGCTTAATGACAACCTTCCTATAGCTGAGCAACCAGATCTGCACACAATACTCCATGTGTGGTCTCACTAATGACTTGTACTGTTGTAGCATGACATCCCAACTCCTGACTCATGAAGCCAGGCGTGCCAAGCACCTACACCACCCCGTCTACCTGTGTCACCACTTTCAGGGAACTATGTACCTGTATCTGTAGGTCTCTCTGTTCTGGAACATTCTTCAGGGCCCTGTTACTGTGTAGGTCCTGTACTTGGTTAACTTACCAAAATGCAACAGCTTGCACTTGTCTGAGTTAAATTCCATCTGCCTGTTGTAATCTTCAACAATCTTCTTCAGTGTCCACTACACTAGCAATTTTGGTGTCATCTGCAAACTTTCTAATGAGTCATCCAAATCATTAATAAAAATGACAAACAACAGTGGACCCAGCACTGATCCCTGTGGCACACCACTGGTCACAGGCCTCCACTCTGAAAAACAACGCACCACCAACATTCCTTTCATTTAGCCTTTTTTTCCCAATTGGCCAACTCACACTAGATCCCATGTGATCTCACCTTCAGGACCAGCCTATCATGCAGGACCTTGTCAAAGGCCCTACTAAAGCCCATGTCAACAATGTCTACCACCCTGCCCTCGTCAGTCCTCTTGGTCACCTCTTCAAAAAGTTCAATTAAATTTGTGAGATACGATTTCCCACACACAAAGCCATCCTGACAATCCCTTACCAATCATTGCCTTTCCAAATGCAGTTAGATCCTGTCCATCACAATCCCCTCCAGTAACTTTCCCACCACTGATATTAGGCTCACTGGTAGTTCCCTGCTTGTCCTTGCAGCCCTTCTTAAGGCAGATTATCCACTCTCCAGTCTTCCGATACCTCACCTGGCTAATGATGACACAAATATCTCTGACAGGCCCCCTTCAATTTCTTCCCTAGGTCCCTGGATGGTGGCGAGGTAGAAGGTGTAGGGATGAAGAAAGGGGTGCTGTAGAACGAGGAACTGGGCACCAAATTAAGAAGCAGAATCACAAAGGTAATATTTAAAAAGGCTTCTGGTTCAATGGCACTGACACCAGTAATGGGGAAAGTGGGAGCTATATCTTTGCAACAATTGGCACTTGAACTCTGCTGGAACAATGTTCTACTGAGCTGCATAACTTGGGAAGAAAGGAGGATTTTAAATTAAACAAGAGGACAACAGATCAAAGTTGTGAAGATGTGATAAATCACAGAGTAAAGTCTGGAGAGCAAGGCGTGGACTGTGAAGGAAGGGGTATAGAACACAAACATTAAAGTAAGTCCACAGCTAGAGCTTAGCAAGATAGTGGGGTACATGTAAACAGGAAATAATCAGGTGGACAAGGGAAGCCTAGAAGTGGAGTTTATGGAGTGTTTACAGGTCAGGATCTCAGGACAACACATTCTGGAGCCATGTAAAAAACAGATTATTTATGACCTGATATTGCACAACAAGATGAGATTAATTAATGATTTTATGGTTCAGCTAACTGGAAGAAAAAACATGTAATTGGGAAAAGGAAGGAGTCAGGTAGGAAAGTTGGATACAATCTATATAAAAATATAGTAAGGAGTGGTTCAAAGGTTAACATGGAAGGAAAAAGTAAAAGATTTCTCATTTATTCTTGGGATCTAGGTAACTGGTAAGGCCAGCGTTTAAAGCCCAGCCCCTGTTGTCCCTCAGAAGGTGGTGGTGAGCCATCTTTGTAAACCACTGCACTCCTTCTGGTGAAGCTGATCCCATAAAGCTATTGGGAAGGAAGTCTCAGGATTTAGATCAAATGACGATGAAAGAACGGTGATAGGTTTCCAAGTCAGAATGGGGTGCTACTTGGTGATGGCATTCCCATGTGCCTACTACTCTAGGATTGGTTCAATGATCACTGGGATGCTGGAAATCTGAAACAAAACTAGAAAACGCTGGAAGTGCTCCATGGGTCAATCAACAGCAACAGCAACAAAGAGAGAAATAAATGTAGACTGGGTGACCTCTTTGCAGAACATCTCTGCCTGGTCCAGAGGGTGGACCTATAGTTCTAGTTACCTGTCACTTTAATTCTCCTTATCACTTCCACTCTGGCCTTTATCTTCGGCTTGCTCCAGTGATGCCCAGTATAAGCTCAAGGAATAGTTCCTCACCTTCCACCTGAGTATGTGGCAGCCCTTGCAATATCGAAGTTAACAATTTCAGGTGACATTCCTTACTCTCTGTCTCCACACATTTTAATTTATTTCATTTCGTTTTCTCTGTCCAACTGCCAGTTTGGACAAATTTGATCTCTGCAGACCCTATCACAGACATCATCATCTCTCCACCCCCTCCACCTGGTAAACTTCAGACTTTTCCAATTCTTTTGAAGGGTCCTTAACAATAAACACTGACTCTTGTTTCTCGGGCCATGGGTGTTGCCTGATCTGCCGAGTCCTTCCAACATTCCCAGTGTTTGTTGTGGTCATGGATGTTGTTTTTTTTGGTGAGGGGCAGGAAAATAAAAAGGACTGTGGTGTTTCTGGAAAAGATTCCCAATGGCACAATGGGTTTTCTGTTCCCAGGGCCTGTTCATTGCCAACAGGTGAGGAGTGTCTGGGGCCTGGATAAGAAGCCAAGAAATGTTGAGGTCAACAAATCATACAGCAAAGGGAAGGTTTTTGTAGGCAACTTAGCATGAATTAAAACAATGAAAGAAAGACAGGCCACCAAGGAAACTGTGACTGTAAAAGGGAGCAGGGCAGAGAGAAACAGGTCCTAGCAGATGAGAAGTGTTTCTGTCTTCCTGGAATGTGAGAGGGCCTTGAGGGAATGAGGCTCTAAAGAGGAGAGTAGCTCTCAAGTCTTAAACAGACTTCATTGAGGGTTATCAACCCCATTCAAATGGTTGCAGTGACTGTAAAGAATTACACCTTATTTCACAAGTGCTAGTGGTTTTGAACTTACCCCAATAATGGCACAGACTGGTCCAATAAAAGCCCAGATAAATCCAGATTTGAAGTTCAACCAGCAACTTGAAAAGGAGAGAAAAAGTTTGTCATTTTAACTCCACAATATTCATTGAAGAATTTAGTTTCACTACAAAGTTCCTGGTCGAACTGTTCCAGACAACAGCATGTGCTGCAGAAGGATCATATTTCCACTGTCCTCAGCTTTTCTGGAGTACTGTCTTACCTTATTCCCATTGAAGACCCTGGGTGGAACATTCTCTTGCATTATACTACATTTTGTGCTTTGTGTAGTGAGTTTTATTGCAAAAATGCCTGCATTTCCTTTCAAGCTCTTGTGTGCACTTTTCTAAGTTTCACCCATGTCCTGCATAAGCATGATGTGTACACACACACACACACACACACACACACACACACACACACACACACACACACACACACACACACACACACACACACACACACACACACACACACACAGGTCTCCTGATGTATGCTGTAAAATTGCATGATGTGCTGCTCACATTTTGATATCACTTGCAAAAGTAAATCTCTGGGCCTGTGAACTGGGTGGCGCACTCACCAGAATACCTGCACTGAATAGAGATTTGCCATTAACTGGTCCATGGACATACAGTTTGATGTGCACATTTTCCTGGATCATCAATTGGTGTCCTTGGCATTCACCTTCACCACTCCCACCTCTCACTGACAAAGTTCTTGTGTGTCCAGTGAACCCTTCCTTCAACCACACAAACCACCAATTGTTTGCTTGACCCAACAATCTGCTGGAGGAACTCAGTGGGTCAAACAACATTTATGGAGGGAAGGAATCAATGACATTGCGGGCTGAAACCCTGCATCAGAGAGTCTGACAAGTGCACATCAGAGCACAGAGATGCAGAGATGATGTCTATGAGACAGACAAGGGCAACAAATGCATTGGAAACTTGAAGTCACTGGTGTGCTGGTGTTCAAAGGACAGGATGTATAACAGTAGCTGCAGGAAGAGTGTTCACACATACGTGAAGTACGGTGAAAGTGCACAATCCAGAAAGTGACTGTAAACTGCAGCTTCCCATTGTGCTTTGAGAAGGCTCAGAATGTGATTGTGAGATCAGGTCTGGCCACCTGAGCCAGTTACCCAAAGAGCTGGTCTTCATATTATCCAAAGATAGAATAAAGGGGAGGGGCTGCAGTGGAGGGGGTGGGGGAGATAATGCAGGGCAGGCAAGGTTCCTGTGGAGATGAATGGGGTTACCAATGAGATGAGTGTGGTTACTGTGGAGACAGGTGGGGTTAATGTAGGGTAGGAGGGATTACAGACGAGAGAGATGGGGTTAGTGCAGTGAAGGGGGTGGACTTACTCTGGAGGTGCTGGGGGAACCGGTTATACACCAGCAGATGTTGACAGGTGGGCCACTGACACAGGCAGTGCATTCAGGAAGGTGACCTGCTCACTCATTGGGAGTTACGCCATCAGATTGTTGGCAGTTTACCCTGGGATGGAGGTGAGTTAATGCAGGGTTTAGCTCACAGCAAGGAGTGAGGAATAAGGAATTCTGATCTGTTGCCATTTATAAAAACAAATATCCTGGCCAGCTGTGCACAGCTGGTGGTAACCACATTACTGCTCTGCTGTACACAGAGGGCAGAGGAGACTCCAGCCCCGCAGTCAGTCAGCATGTTGCAAGCCACTAGAGTAAAGTGGAGACTTGGGACAAAAAGAAACAACAAGAAGATATCCAGAGAACAAAGAACCTGCAATGTGCTATTTTGCATATTTTCAGTAAATGGGTTCCTGACAATTTAACCGAATTTACAAACCTATATTTTTAATTGTAACTAAACAGAAGGTAATTATAAACCTGCACATTGAGTTATCAATGTATATAAACCTCCAATATAAGTCAGTCTTTTCCTGTTTAAAGGGGGAAGTGTTGTGGTGCAAGGAAACATTCTGGCTGGTGAGTTCCTGTCCCCAGAAGAGCGGGTGCTTTGTGGCCAAACATCATAATGACGTCTGCTGCAGCTTTAGCTGAAGACCAACTTCCACAAGTCAAAGCCCTGTTGCTTTGGCCTTCCATTTTAAAGTGAGTGAAGCAGTGATAGTAGTTCAGCTCTAGAGATCAGTCCAGCAGAATCCACAAACTCTACACCTCAAGTGAACGTTAGGACGGCAGGAAAGAAAGGAATCACATTAACTGATTGAACATTTTCTATTTTCAAACTTTCCAGTAAGTTACAATAATCTAAGTAATAAAAGTATCCTGGCTTGATGCATCATTTAAATAAGAGATAATGCCATTGTGGATAGAAACTCCATACTTACTAATCTGTCTCATAAGCTTCCAGACTGCTGGCCACTGTGGCACTGACGATGATAAGCGGAGTCCCATAGCCCACCAGGAAGAGGTACTTCTTCCGAAGACTCCTCGAATGGAAGACCTTCACCACCATCAGATAAAGCTGGATTCCTTCCAGAAGCATCCAGGCAAAACACGCCAGGAACAGGTAATGGAGACAAATGGCCACACCCTGGCATATCAACTGAAAAACATACACATTCCAAATACATAAGTCAGGACAGTATTTGAGTTATTAAATTCAATCTATACTTTTTTCAATCTTTTTTCTCGATCAATCCATGTATGGGATGTGGGTTCACCGGCAATGCCACCATTTATTGTACATCCTTTTGTGACTCTGAGCAGGCTCCACCACATGGCAATCCAGTGGTTCGGATACCACGACTGGTTTAATTCAGGTTGGCTGATACGGTGGGACGTGAACTTGCATCATCAGATCAATGATCCAGATCTGTCCAGTAATTCAACCACTAGGACACTTAATCCCTGATCTCTGCTGAGTTGCTGCTTGTGTTGTGTGTGTCCCTTTAAAGGCTGGCTCCTGATATTGTGGCTGCATTCCTGAGTGATGACAGCTCGACTATATTGAAACACATCAAATGATTAACATATGTGCTGAAACAGAAGAAGCACATCATTGTGCCAGAGATTTACTAAGGATTGCATGTCGAATTTACAACCCTAAGGGCACATGTTCGAACGGTGTTAGTGTGTTATAACCAGGAGAGGGAGCTCCTGAGCCACACTATTGACTCAAAAGCAGAGGGGCTATCAGTTGAGCCATTAAAAGCTGAAAATGCTAGAAACACAAAGCAGGTCAGGCTGCACCTGTGGAGAGAGAAACTGAGTTGACTTTGATCTGAAACATCAGCTCTGTTTCTCTTCCACAGAGGCCCCGTCTTGTTGAGGTTTGTCATCATGTTCTGTTTTGCTACAGATTTCCAGCAGCTACCGTTTGATGTTTAATATTTGTTGAGTAGCGTCTGCCAATTGTAATACAAGGTTTGTGGGCTTACCTTATTACCAGTTTTTGAAGTGTTTACAAGAAACAGGAATTCCGCCAGGAACATACTCAGGCACAGGTGTGTGTGAATTGTGATCCGAATGCTTCTGATGGAGCGACAATAGAGGAAGATGATGATTGACAGCAAGAGACAGAACAAAGACACTGACACTCCAACATAAGTGATTAATTCCAGGTTCATCTTATGGGTATCCTTGGTAAGGAAGAGGAAAGAATTATATATTGAAATGTGTAATAATCCAAATTAACTCCTTTCATTCTACACCAAACACAAAACAAAACTTAACAAACAATACCCAAGATCATACACATTCATTCCCATGCCTTTCAAAATTCTAGGACATTACATGATATGCACATACAGTAACACTCCAATAATCCACTATCTGATTGTTTGGAACTCCTGATGTTCAGCATGTGCTCACTGGGGCATTTCCTGTGCTGCCTTTAAACACACCAGGGCCCCATTTCTTGGTCCCTTTAAACACACTTGTAAAATCTTTTTTAAAAAAGTGTGCTGGTGTATTAACATTCAGATGATCTGCCAGTCCAGCATCACCAGAGTCCTGAAGGTGCTGCAATATAGGAGTTTTACTGTATATGCACAGATACATAGTTTATCTATATAAAGAGCATACCCACTGCAGCCTACAACCAGTGGAAAAGTATATTCTAAAATCTCTTATTGTTATTTAGTTGTTTAAAGAATGCATTTCTATTCTTTCCTAACCAGAGGAAGTTCCACAGCAAGTGATGAGTTGTTGAAGGGTAATGACTGTTGCATTATGGGAATTAAGGCATCTAACTGCACAAGGCAAGGTTCCAGAAATAACAACACGATAACTGTCTGAACGACATTGCTTCAAGGAAAAAAACTGGTCATGCTGCACTTCTTCAAATAGGGACATCAATTAGATGGGGTGGACAGTGGGGACAGGTTATTACTGCATCCAGAACAGAGTATCACTGACCTGTTGTAACCTGCCTCTATACGGAGGATCCATTCACTGTATGTAAATCAGTAGCAAGCTTTGACCCACAAACTTCAGATCTAATAAGAAGAGTACTCCCATTGAGCTATAGCTGGAAACATGGAAGCCTCTGCTCCTGGTGTGTCTCACCATATCCAACAATGTAATGCCTTGCTGGAGTCGAACTCAATCCCTTGGCTCATGTTGCCAATACACCATTAGTTTAATGAAGCAAGCTGCCAGCCCTGGGTACACAATGTCCCAGGTCTGATCCCTACTTTTCTCAATGGGTTTCCTTAGAAATGGGAGCAAAGGGGAAGGTTAATTTCTTCTTTGAAGTGACTTTGCTTTAGCTTTTAATTATTTCTGAGATTTTATGTGCTTCAAACTAACCTTCTTTAATAATTTTAGTATAATTTTTCTTAAATTTAATAATCTTGTCAAATATCAGAGATATATATGAAGTAAGGTTTGACAGCCTGCAAAGCTCTGCCCACCCTTTATGCCCTCATTAGCTGTGAGGCACCTTTAAGAGCAGTACCACAGCCCTGTGCAGCCCAGATGTTACTGTTGGGCTTGTGGAGTTGCCCTTCCCATCTGGTCCTGGTAAGCACAAGTATTCAGGGACCACGGGCACCAACACAGCACCAACCTGGCCCAGCACAGTCCTGGCAACAGGGAGAATCCATTGGTCACTCTCAAGCCCATTCAGTCATTCAACAGACCCCAGATGATCTGAACCTGGACTCCATCAATCCCACCCTTCCCTTCTGGTCATCCAAGTTTGTTTTCCCAAGGCAAACTCTTGCATTTATTACACACCAGAGAGATATTTAAACAACTATAGATTGTACCGGGATGGAGTTGGGAAAGCAAAACTGCAAAGCTGGTCAGGTGTGTGCACTGGCAGGATATTGTTTCTTTACTGAAATCTATCACTTTACATCCATCAGGTTTCCAGCCTCCTGTCTGCCCTTCCCAGTACGCACACGTCGCAACTGTAGGTGGAGTTGCATTCTGCAGAAAAGGAAGGGAAGATTATTGAGTAATTAGTTCTGAACCAGTTAGATAACAAACTTAAACATTCCAGCACATACAAGCAGATGATTGGCTCAGGGTCTCTGGCAGAGTTTGTGCCTTCTCCTCCCACCCTATACAATCAAAATACAACTAATGTTCCCCATTTCTTTCCAAATAAAATAAAATTTTATTAGCCTGGATTGGAGAGTATTAGCTATTAGGAGTTGTTGGACAAACATTGATGAAGGTAGAGCAGTGGATGTGGTGTACATGGATTTCAATAAGGCGTTTGATAAGGTTCTTCATGGAAGGCTCATTCAGAAAGTCAGGAGGCATGGGATCCAGGGAAACCTGGCTGCGTGGATTCAGAATTGGCTCACCCATAAAAGACAGAGGGTGGTGGTAGAGGGAGCATATTCTGCCTGGAGGTCAGTGACCAGTGGTCTTCCGCAGGGATGTTCTGGGACTCCTGCTTTTTGTGATATTTATATATGACTTGGATGAGGATGTGGAAGGGTGGGTTAGTAAGTTTGCTGATGACACGAAGGTTGGTGGTGTTGTGGATAGTGTAGAAGGTTGTCGCAGGTTACAACAAGACATTGATAGGATGCAGAGCTGGGCTGAGAAGTGGCAGATAGAGTTCAACCCCGAAAAGTGTGAAGTGATACACTTTGGAAGATTGAATTTGAAGGCAGAATACAAGGTTAATGGCAGAACTCTTAGCAATGTGGAGGAACAGAGGGATCTTGGGGTTCACGTCTATAGATCCCTCAAGGTTGCCGCACAGGTCGATAGGGTTGTTAAAAAGGAGTATGATGTGTTGGCCTTCATTAGTCAGGGTATTGAGTTCAAGAGCCGCAAGGTAATGTTGCAGCTCCATACAACTCTGGTTAGACCACATTTAGAGTATTGGATTCAGTTCTGCTCAACTCATTATAGGAAGAATGTGGAAGCTTTAAAGAGGGTGCAGAGGAGATTTACCAGGATGCTGCCTGGATTGGAGAGCATGTCTTATGAGGATAGGTTGAGTGAGCTAGGGCTTTTCTCTTTGGAGAGAAGGAGGATGAGGGGTGACTTGATAGAGGTGTACAAGATGATAAGAGGCATAGATCGAGTGGACAGTCAGAGACTTTATCCCCAGGGTGAAAATGCCTAACACGAGGGGACATAATTTTAAGGTGATTGGAGGAAGGTATGGGGTGGGGGGAATGTCAGGGGTAAGTTTTTTGTTACACAAAGAGTGGTGGGTGCATGGAATGTACTGCCTGCAGAGGTTGTGGGGGCAGATACATTAAGGGACATTTAAGAGACTCTTAAATAGCCACATGAATGATAGAGAAATGGGAGGGAAGGGTTGACATTTGGGAGGGAAGGTTTAGCTAGATCTTAGAGCAGGATAAAATGTGAGCACATCATTGTGGGCTGAAGGGCCTGTACTGTGCTGTAATGTTCTATGTTCTACATTCTATGTTAAACTTGTGTGTTTTCACTGGAGCTTCAGAGGCTGAGGGAAGACCTGATAGGAATTTATAAAATTATGAGAGGCACAGATAGAGAAATAATCAGAATCTTTTTCAAGTACTAGAGAGCATAGCTTTAAGGTGAGAGGGGGAAAGTTTAAAGGAAATGTGCAGGGCTAGTCTTTTACAGAGAGAGTGGTGGGTGCCTGGAATGTGCTGCCGGGGGGTGGTGTGGGGGGCAGATATAATGTCGACGTTTAAGAAGCATTTAGACAGATATGTGAACATTGCAGGGAATGGAGGGATGTGGACCATGTGCAGGCAGATGAGATTGGTTTTGATTAGCATCAGCAGACATTGTGGCCAAAGAGCCTGTTCCTGTGCTGTGTTCTGAAACATATAGATACAGCTGACATCACACATGAAAAGATGAAAGTGGTAAGCAGCTTTTGCAATTTTCTCAGCTGGGTAGGGGTGGGGGATGTGGGGGTGGGCAGGGGGCAATGGTTTGGGGTTAGGAGGGAGGACTGCGTGATCTTCTCAGCAGGCAGGAGCCTGATAGCTGGCCACTTTGCATCCAGAGCCCCATTAAGACCAGTCCAGAAGGAAACAGGAAATTAACCTTCCCTGCAGGGCTTCAGTGGTGACAGAAGTGAATGCAGATGCTGGAATCTGGAGCAACACACAAAACACCAGAGGAACTCAGCGGGTCAGGCAGCATTATGGAGGGAAATGGACAGTTGGCGTTTTGGGTTAAGACCCTTCACCTGGACTGACATTAGTGAACTGTTGTTCTACACAAAAAGGAAATAGTCTCAGGGTTGTCATCACTGAAGCCAGATTGTTCCAAATTATTTTACTGTGTTCAGACCTTGTCTAAATACGTTTCCCAATTTTCACTTGAGGCAATGGATTACCAGTTCTGTAACTCAACCATAACCCTTCCATCTCCTTACTCTGCTTAAATATATATCTGCTAATTTCCTGATGATTCCTTGGGGCAGTTCCTTTGTATTCTCATTGGTCTTTGCGTAAAGATATTGCTGCTATTTGATTTGTCTGCAAGCTAGGCAAATCTCACCTTTCTAAACACTTACATAAATTCAATTTTAACTACCAAGCCTTATTAAAATCAAGCCAGGAAAGTGAGGGAGGAGTTAAATATGTTACCACTGCTAATTTTCTGTCCTCATCTGACTGCCTCTGGTCAGCAAAGAAATCTCCCCATTTGTAAAAATTTGGCTTCATTGGTGCAACTGAGCCCCGATTTCCACACTCGGACCAAGTTTATCACAAGATGGAAGGCAGCAGAAGTAGACCACCAGACAGTATTTGTTTAAGATTTCCTTGTACATCAGAAGGAGCAGGAGGGAATGACCAGCCCTCAAGGGGAAACCTTGAGGGTCTCCAAATCCAAGGGTGCAGTCCCAATCCTCCCTACAAGGGACTCCAAGACCTTGTATGAGATCTGAGCTGAGGTAAGGCCACAGTCTTGTTCTCAGGGTAGGGGAGTCTAAAACTAGAGGGCACAGGTTTAAGGTGAGAGGGGAGAGATTTGAAGGGAACCTGAGGAAAAAGTTTTCCACACAGAGGGTGGTGGGTGTATGGAACAAGCTGCCAGAAGAAGCTCTAGAGGCAGGAACAATTACAACATTTAAAACATTTGGACAGATTCATGGATAGGAAAGGTTTAGAGGGAAGAGTAGTTTGCAACAACAACAAATTATTATTAGCTCCAAGAATTTTGGTGGCACTGGTAATACAACACTTACTGCCCATCCCCAAGTTGTCCTGATAACATTAAGAATTAACCACGAGATGTGGGATTGAAGCCAGATGTAGTTGAAGCAGATTGTGTGATTCTAATTTATTTTATCCCTTCCTTGGAGTGTTTGATGGGGTAAATACAAATTTACTCTACACCTAAACTGTGCTTTCTCCATTCTGAAAGTGTTTGATGGGACAGTGTAGAGGGAGCTATAATCTGCATTTTAATTTTGACTTTGGAGTGTTTGATGCAGCCGTTAAATACTGTAACGTTGAGTTTCTTACTCCCCAAATGACATTTCTCATATAAATAAGATCAAAACATTCATGTCACATTTGACGATCAGAATTCAAGTGACAATGAAAGACACACAGGAACCAACCTGGACCAAGTCGAAGTGGAAAGTGATGGGAGATAAGAGATTCCCTGTCTTCATGCCACTGATGCTCACTGTCAGCACATCTGAAACCAATTTTGATTTTACTTCAGGTTTCGTTGACAAGTAACCAGTGTCCATTCCTGATTCTGAGCCTTTGAGGGTGAAGATACCAATGCAAGCAAATCCTGAGCATCAGGTAAAAATTAAACAGACAGGCATGAGGAAACAAATTCACATTACAAGAACACACAAAAATAGAAGAACATAGGAGTAGGCCACTTGGCCCCTCAAACCTGATCCAGCAATCAATATGACCATGTCTGATTCATGCTAACCTCAACTCCTCTTCTGTGTCAGTTCCCCATCACCCTCAATTCCTCAATCTTTCAAATATTTACCTATCTCCACCTTAAATATATCTAATTATCTGGCCTCCACCACTCTTGGGGGCAAAGAATTCCAGAGATTCTCTGCCCTCTGAGAGAAGAAATTTCTAGACACCTCAGTTTTAAGTGCCTGGCCCCTTATTTTGTAGCTATGTCCCCTTGTTCATGACTCTTCCACTTGTGAAAACAGCTCAACATCTGCCTTGAGAAGCCCCCTTAGGATTTTATATGTTTGAAAAAAAAGTTTGCCCCTCATTTATCTAAACTCCAAGGAATACAAAGGCAACCTGTCCAGCCTCTCTTGATAGGACAACCCTCTCATCCCAGAAATTATTCTGGTGAGTTTCCTTCAGGCGACTTCCAAATGTAAGGGGACCAAAACTGTGCTCAGTATTCCAGGTGTGACCTCACCAACACCCACAACTAGAACTAAACCTCCCTACACTTAAATCCAACCCATTTGCAATAAAGGCCAACTTTCTGTTTGCCCTTTTAGCTATATGTCGCCCCGGCCTGATAACTTTTTGTGCTTATTGCACTCATCTTCCTAGATCCCTCTGAACTTCACTTACTTGGCAGTCTCTCTCTACTTAGACAATAATCTAACTTTTTGATTCCTCACACCAAAGTGCAGGAGTTCATCCTTCCCCAGATTTTGCACAGTCACTCAATCTATCTGCATCCCGTTACAGAATTACCATATCCTCATACTCTGATACCCCTCCACCTGTATCATCAGTAACCATGGAAACTTTACATACTGTTCCTGCCTCCAAGGACCGATCCCAGGGGTACTTTACTATCTACATCCTTCCCAGCTGAAGAGGATCAATTAATTCCAACTATGATTCCTACTAAAATTTAATCCAGGGTAACACATTTGCTCATTGCCATGGGCTCTTAATTTATACACCAGCCTCCCATGTGGCATATTGTCAAATGTCTTTTGGAAATCTAAATACACTCCTTCTACAGGTTCCCCTCTATCAACTATCCCTATCATATCCTCAGAGAATTCAAACTAATTTGTCAAACATGATTTACCTTGACTAGGTTTGATTCTATTCAGCTTTCTTAAATGATTAGTTATTTCCTCTGTGATTATTGATTTGTAGCATTTTGTCAACAGTAGATGTTAAACTAACTGGCCTATAGTTCTCCACCTTCTGTCTTCTTCCCATTTTGAATAAGAGAGTCACATTGACTGTTTTGAAATCTTCTTGTATCCTCCTGGAATTTAGTGAGTTTTGAAAATTTCAATCAATGGGCCCACTTTCTCTGTAGCCACTTCCTTTAAAACCCTTGGGTACAGTTCATCGGGTCCTGGTGATTTGTCTGCCTTTAGCCCCGTGAGTTTCTCTAATACTTTATCCCTTAAGTATGGCACTTTTTAGCCTGTCTAGGCTAAAAAGTGCCATACTTAAGGGATAAAGTATTTTATCCCTTAAGTCACTTTTTAGCCTGTCTAAGGGATATCTGCAGTGTCCTCCATGGTGAAGGCTGATGCAAAAGAAAAAGTGACTTATCTACCATTTCTGTTTCTTGTTATTAATTCACCAGCCTCTTCTCTGGAGGTCCCACAATTTTCAATTTAACATTATTCGTAACCTACTCTGTTAACCACAGATTGTGCCTCTTCCTCATGGAATCCCTCTTCCTAATTGGGACGAATTCCTGCTGAATGTTGTGGACCAGCTGTTTGAGCACCTGCCACTCTTCATCTGCTGACCAGTCTCTTAGCTTATTTTCCCAGTCCTCCTCAGACAACTCCACCTTCATACCATAACAACTGGCCTTACTTAAGTTGGAGACATTGGTTATGGACCTATGGTGATCACCCACAAACTGAATCTAGTATTGTATCATTTTGTGGTTACTACTTTCTCGAGGATCTTTAACCACAAGATCTCCGATCAATCCTTCCCCATCACTCATGACCAACATAATATAGCCTGTTCCTCAAGAAATTCCTCAACTTTCTAAGAAGCAACTGCTGATGAATTCTGCAAATTCTTCTTCTATGACACTCTTGTCAATATGCTTCATCTAATCAATATGCAAATTAAAATCTCCCACGGATAATTGCCATTCCCTTCAAACATGCCCTGGATATTTCCCCATTTATGTTCCACCCCACTGAGAGGTCACACTTTGGGGGCCTATAAACTACTCCCACCCACGTCTTCCTTCCCCTACTATTCATGATTTCAACCCAAACCGATTCTACATTGCTGTCCACTGCCTCGATATCACAACTCCAACACTGCTCTGAAACCTTCCTTGATTAACGATTCTATCCTGGTTTCATTTCCCTTTGGCTTGTTCTTTTTGAACATTGTATAGCCTGGAACGTTGAGCACCCAGTCCTGCAACCATATCTCCATTATGGCTATTAGATCATACTCATATGTTGCTACCTGTGCCATTAACTCATCCATCCTATTGCAGATAAAGTCCTAGAGTTATACAGCATGGAACCAAGCTCTTTGACCCAACCTGATCAAGGTGCCTACCTGAGCTAGTCCCATTTGCTTACATTTGGCCCATATCCCTCTAAAGCTTTCCTATCCATGGACCTGTCCAAATGTCTTTTAAACATTATAATTGTATCCACTTCCATAGCTTCCTCTGGCAGCCTGTTCCATATACCCACCATCCTCTGTGTCAAAAGGTTTCCCCTCAGGTCCCCTTTAAATCTTTCCTCTTTCACCTTTAAACCTATGCCCTCTAGTTTTAGACTTCCCCACCTTGGGGAAAAGACCAAGAACATCCACCTTATATACACCCCTGATGGTTTTATAAACCTCTGTCAGGTCACCTCTCAGTCTCCTTCACCCCAGGGAAAATCGGTCCCAGCCTGTTCAGTCTCTCCTTATAACTCAAGCCCTCCATTCCTGGCAACATTCCTGTCAATCTTTTCTGCACCCTCTCCAGCTTAATGACATCCTTCCTGTAGCGTGGTGATCAGAACTGCACACAATACTCCAAATGAAACTTAACCAATGTTCTGTACTCAATGACCCAACTCATGAAGGCAAGGGTATGCTATGTGTATTGAAATAAAGTTCATTGAGCTTTGATTTTTTTTTAGGTACGAGAGGACATGGCTTTAGGGTGAAAGGGGAAAGGTTTAGGGGGAACGTTAGGGGGAACTTCTTTACTCAGAGAATGGTGGGAGTGTGGAATGAGCTGCCATCTGACAATGGTAAATGCCAGCTTACTCTTAAGTTTTAAGGATAAATTGGATAAATACATGGATGGGAGAGGTCTGGAGGGTTATGGACTGGATGCAGGTCAATGGGACTAGCGGAATAAAGTTTCAGCACAGACTAGAAGGGCCGAATGGCCTGTTTTCTGTGCTGTAGTGTTCTATGGTTCTATGGTTTTTATTAACTCTGGATTCACTCTGTGTTTCATACATTTGTTTACATTTTCTGCTGCCTGTCACAATTTGCTTGTCGTTTCCCCCTCACTATCGTGTGTCATTGTGCTCTCATTTCCTTTTGATTTATTAAACTTTCCATTCTTGGAGCCATCTCCCCTTCTGCTTAGTCTAAATCCCTGTCAATAACCTATTTACATGATTCGCCATGACACTAGTCCCAGCACAATTCAGGTGAAGCCCATCCCAATGCAACAGCTCTCTCCTTCCTTAGTACTGGTGCCAGTGTCCCATGAATCAGAACCCATCTCTACCACACGATGCTATCAGCCATGCATTTACTTCTCTGATCTTATTTACCCTTTGCCAATTTACATATGGCTAAAGTAACGATCTGGAGGTTATCAATCTTGTGATTCTGCTTTTCAGTTTTGCCGAGCTCCTCATAATCCCTCAGTTGAACCTCCTTCCTGACTTTACCCATGTGGTTAGTGCCTACATGGAGCATGACACTTGGATCCTCCCCTTGTCACTCCAAGTTCTTCTCCAGCCCAAAAGAAATATTGAATATAATATAGCTCAGGATTAGGCCCTTCGGCCTACCATGTCTGCACCACCTATGATGCTAATCCAACTAATCCCTCCTCCTGTACATGGTACACATCCCTCTATTCCCTCCAAATGTAGTGTCCTCAACTCTAACACCAGGCAGGCAATACAGCTTTTGGGACTTTATCTTTGTCAGTTCTCCTAACATTGCTATCCACTATGACTGTTATGTTTCTCTTTCCTTCCCCCATTTAAGTGGTTTCCTGTGCCTTGGGGCTATAGACAACTTGCATATCCTTCCTGCAGTCCCCACTCTTGTCAACACAGGGAGCAAGAACCTTGGACCTGGTGGCAAATGCTAGGGCTGAGTCCCCTCTGAAACTATCCTCTGGATACCTCTACCTGTCTCTTCTGTAGTCACACCATCCTGTCCCCGATCATTTGCCTTTTTATAGATAGTTAATCTGAGGGGTGTAACTGCCTCATGGAACACAGTTTCCAGGTAATCCTCCCCCTCTCTGATATGTGGCAGTATTTGGAGCTCAGACTCCAGCTCAACAACCTGAGCTGATGTTCCTTGAGCAGCCAACACTTGCTGCAGATGTGGTCACCGTTCACCACAAAGGGGCCCACCAGTTCATACATTAGCTGCTCTACATGGAGAATGTGTCAAATCTCAGCCAGACATGAGGCAGGACTTAAGCACCTGAAAGGATACTGTTGTGGGTGACATACAGCTTTGTCATCCTGAAGGTGACTGCTTTGTAGAATGAGTCAACAATCAAGGACATTGTCATGGAATTCAAGAGACTGCCCAGAAGAATTGAGGAAGATGGAGGGAAAGTGGACAGGTCCAAAAGTAGGATGACCTCAGCAAAACAAAAGAGAACTGAACTAGGGACCTTTTCAAGATTCATGGGACAAAGAAGTGGATCAGTTCACTTCTCCACCATTTCCCTTAATTGATTCAGAGTTAGTAAATGTCCCTATGATGTAATGAAATAAATCTTTCCCACTTATTAACAGCATCTTTTTCTCACAAGTCTTGAGATAAAAGCTAACATGGACTCTGATGT
The DNA here is from genome assembly GCF_009764475.1 of Pristis pectinata. Classification (NCBI taxonomy): domain Eukaryota; kingdom Metazoa; phylum Chordata; class Chondrichthyes; order Rhinopristiformes; family Pristidae; genus Pristis; species Pristis pectinata. The sequence goes on from NC_067435.1 coordinate 286,113, forward strand.
AGCTTCATAACTGTTCTTTTGGAATTATGGTTCTGCAGGTCCTTTTCAATAGACCTCACAGAAGTACAGGAGTATAGGCAAGGGACAAGTGGACTTCAATTTACCCTTTTGACAGTAGCATAGGCTTTGGGACTATTCCTTTCTATGTCGTCCATGAATTTCCTCAGGGAATCCACCCAACTAGCAGAAGATTGATAGATATTGTCTCAGGTGGCATAATGGTAACCTGATATAGAAGCTAAAGTTCAGAAGGATACACGATTTAACAGATGTATTCTAGAATTAATACCTCTCATAGGTTTCTACATATGCTATTTTGTCACACTTTATTGTCGCAGCTACAAACACTGCGCAGCATAAGGGAGGGAGAGAGTTTTGTAGACACGGTGCATCAGGTGACAGTCACCCCGCTTAGGGTAGGTACATCTGAGGTTCAGGAGGCAGATAGAATGGTGACGGTCAGGGGAGGGAAGAGGAAGAAGAAGTCAGACAGGCAGACAGGACAGAGAGCCCCGGAGGCTGTTCCCCTCAGTAACAAGTTTTCTGCCTTGGAAGCTGTTGAGCGGGATGACCTGCAGGGGCCTAGCTGCAGTTACCAGGTCTCTGGCACTGGGACTGGTACTGCTGCTCAGAAGGGAAGGGTGGGAAAGAGACATGCGGTAGTGATAGGGGACTCGATAGTCAGGGAAACAGACAGGAGGTTCTGTGGCAGTGAGCATGAATCCCGGATGGTATGTTGCCTCCCAGGTGCCAGGGTCCGGGATGTCACTGATCGGGTCCACAGAATTCTTGAGTGGGAGGGAGAGCAGCCAGAGGTTGTGGTCCATATTGGCACCAATGACATAGGTAGGAAGGGGGATGAGGTCCTGAAGAGTGAGTTCAGGGAGCTAGGCAGAAAATTGAGGAACAGGACCTCAAGGGTAGCAATCTCGGGATTGCTGCCAGTGCCACGTGATAGTGAAGGTAGGAATAGGAGGAGGTGGCAGATAAATGTGTGGCTGAGAAGTTGGTGCAGGAGGGAGGGTTTTAGATTTCTGGATCATTGGGATCTCTTCTCGGGAAGGTGGGACCTGTACAGAGAGGACGGGTTACACCAGAACCAGAAGGGGGCCAATATCCTTGCGGCGAGATTGGCTAGGGTGGTACAGGAGGGTTTAAACTAGTTTGTGAGGGGGAAGGGAACCGGAGGAGTAGGTCAGAGGAAGAAGGGAATGGGGAAAAGTTAGATCAAACAGGCAGAGAGGCTTTGGGGAAGGAGAAGCAGAATACAGGCTGTAAAAGTAGTAAGATAGATGGACTGAAGTGTGTTTACTTAAATGCAAGAAGTGTCAGGTAAAAAGGGGGATGAACTGAGGGCTTGGATAAGTATGGGGGACTATGATATCGTGGCTATTACTGAGACGTGGCTGACGTCAGGAGAGGAGTGGATATTGAATATTCCTGGTTTTCGGTGTTTTAAGAGGGATAGGGAAGGGGGGAGAAGAGGGGGAGGGCGATACTGGTCAGGGACACTGTTACGGCTGTGGAAAAGATGGATGTTGTAGAAGGATCATCTCTAGAGTCCGTATGGGTGGAGTTAAGGAACAAGAAAGGAGCAGTTACTCTATTAGGAGTATTCTATAGGCCCCCCGGTAGCAGTAGAGATATAGAGGAGCAGATTGGCAGGCAGTGTTTGGAGAGAAGCAGAAATAACAGGGTTATTATAATGGGAGACTTCAACTTCCCAAATATAGACTGGAACCTGCTTAGTGCCAAAGGTTTAGATGGGACAGAATTTGTTAAGTGTGTCCAGGAGGGATTCCTGACGCAGTATGTTGACAGGCCGACTAGAGGGAATGCCATGTTAGATCTAGTTTTAGGAAATGAACCGGGCCAGGTGAAGGATCTATTGGTGGGTGAGCATTTGGGGGACAGTGACCATTGCTCCATAACCTTTAAAATTGTCATGGACAGGGACAGGTGCAGAGAGGACAAGAGGTTTTTCAATTGGGGAAGGGCTAACTACGAGGCTATAAGGAGAGAACTTGGGAGTATAAATTGGGATGTCCTTTTTGAAGGAAAATGTACCATGGGGATGTGGTTGATATTCAGGGATCTTATGCAGGATGTTAGAGATAAATATGTCCCGGTGAGGCAGAGAAGGAATGGCAGGGTGAAGGAACCGTGGGTGACGAGACAGGTGGAATGACTAGTTAGGGAGAAGAAGGTAACATACGTGACGTATAAGCAGCAAGGTTCAGACAGGGCCCGTGAGGAATATAGGGTAGCGAGGAAGGAACTTAAGAAAGGGCTGAGGAGAGCTAGAAGGGGACATGAAAAGGCTTTGGCTAGTAGGGTTAAGGAAAATCCCAAGGCCTTTTTCAAGTACGTGAAGGGTAGGAGGATGGCGAGGGTGAAGGTAGGTCCGATTAAGGACAAAGGTGGGAGAAATTGCCTGGAGGCGGCAGAAGTGGGAGAAGTTCTCAATGAGTACTTCTCTTCAGTATTCACCAGGGAGAGGGTCTGATGATGCGGAAGGGAGTGCTGGTAGGGGTAATGTTCTCGAGGTTGTTGATATCAAGAGAGAGGATGTGTTGAAGTTGTTAAATAATATTAAGACAGATAAATCTCTGGTGCCTGACGGGATTTTCCCCAGGCTGCTTTGAGAGGCTAGGGAGGAGATTGCTGAACCGCTGGTAAGGATCTTTGAGTCCTCGTTGTCTACGGGGGTGGTGCCGGAGGATTGGAGGGTTGCGAATGTGGTCCCCTTGTTCAAAAAAGGTAATAGGGATAGGCCAGGGAATTATAGACCGGTGAGTCTCACGTCTGTGGTGGGTAAGCTGTTAGAAAGGATTCTAAGGGATAGGATTTATGAACACCTTGAGAATCATGGACTGATTAGGGACAGCCAGCATGGCTTTGTGAAGGGAAGATCTTGCCTCACAAGCCTGATAGAGTTCTTTGAGGAGGTGACCAGGAAGATTGATGAGGGCAGTGTGGTGGATGTGGTTTACATGGATTTTAGTAAGGCGTTTGATAAGGTTCCTCATGGTAGGCTTCTTCAGAATGTCAGAGGCCGAGGGATCCAAGGAAGCTTGGCTGTGTGGATTAGGAATTGGCTTGCATGTAGAAAGCAGAGGGTTGTGGTGGAGGGAGTGCCCTCGGATTGGAAGGCAGTGACTAGTGGTGTCCTGCAGGGATCGGTTCTGGGACCTCTACTTTTTGTGATATTTATAGATGACTTAGATGAGGGGGTGGAGGGGCTGGGTTAGTAAGTTTGCAGACGACACTAAGATAGCGGTGTTGTGGATAGTGTGGAGGGCCGTCGGAGCTTACAGAGGGATATTGATAGGATGCAGAGCTGGGCTGACAAGTGGCAGATGGAGTTCAATCCGGAGAAGTGTGAGGTGGTACACTTTGGAAGGACAAACTCCAGGGCAGATACCGGTAAACGGCAAGGTACTTGGCAGTGTGGAGGAGCAGAGGGATTCTGGGGGTTCATATTCACAGTTCGTTGAAAGTTGCCTCACAGGTGAAAGAGCAGTTAAGAAGGCCAATGGGATTGTTGGCTTTCATAAGTCGCGGGAATTGAGTTTAAGAGCCGCGAGGTTATGATGCGGCTTTACAAAACTCTAGTTAGGCCACACTTAGAGTACTGTGTTCAGTTCTGGTCGCCTCATTATAGGAAGGATGTGGAGGCGTTGGAGAGAGTGCAGAGGAGATTTACCAGGATGCTGCCTGGAGTGGAGAGTATTGAATATGAGGAGAGGCTTAAGGTGCTAGGGCTTTATTCACTGGAAAGGAGGAGGATGAGAGGAGACATGATAGAGGTATATAAAATATTGAGAGGAATAGATAGAGTAGACAGTCAGCGCCTCCTTCCCAGGGCACCAATGCTCAAGACGAGAGGTCATGGCTTTGAGGTTATGGGTGGGAGGTTCAGGGGAGATGTCAGAGGGAGGTTTTTCACCCAAGAGTGGTTGGTGCATGGAATGCACTGCCTGGGGTGGTGGTGGAGGCAGATACATTGAACAGGTTCAAGAGCTTGTTGGATAGGCATATGGAGGAACGTGAGATAGAGGGATATGCGGGAGGAAGGGGTTAGGTAGTGTGAGGGTGGTCTGATGGATGGCACGACACGGTGGGCCGAAGGGCCTGTTTTGTGCTGTATGGTTCTATGGTTCTATGGTTCCTTTGGTCTTTTCTCCCTTGTATGTCCAACTAATTTCCTTTAAATACATCTGTGCTATGTGTGTGGATTGAGCACCTTGTTCTCACCACTCACTGGGTGGAGTTACTTCTCCGGAATTTAATTGTGAATTTATTAGTGACCTTCTTAAATGGTCTTCACATGGGAACATTCTAACAGGGTATGGTCAAGGAGAACGGGAATGCCCTCACTTGAGGCTAGAACCTTTACTAACAGACATTCAACCTGTAAAACAGAATACAATATTACCAGAGGAGTTCTCGCCTTTAATGGCATCCCACTTTAGCTCAGTCTTCGTGGTTTCTGTTGATATTTTTGCTGTTGTATTTGGTAAATTGTCAATGCTTACTGCTTGAATAACGATTTCTAAAAATTAAAATCAAATAGAGTTAGTGGACTTTTGGTCAGAAACACACGGTGAGACAGCTGGGCTGCAAAACCCGTTCTATCAACAACATCAATTGCCCTTTCTCAGTCTATCCCCAAATACACTCACTAAATTAGTGTTCATAAATTCCATCTGTCTCTGTACTGAGTACACTTGTCGACTGAGCATTTTCTGGGATACAGAAGTGTACAAAATTTATTCCTCTTGGTGAAATATCCTTCATATTCCTATATTCTTGGGGCCTAGAATCCCAAAGCCCAACTATGAAGCAGGTGATGTGGCACCAACCATTCTTTCATTTACTGTCTGGCGGAAATAGTCTTCATTATATTTATCTGGTCTGTTACCATATTTCTTCAAATCATTTTCTTTAACCTACTTCGCTAATCTAATCCTGATTGTTAACATGGTTTATGTCTCAACCACTTATTCTGGAAGTCCATTCTACCAGTGCATATGGTGTCCCAGTTCTGCAGGGTCTGGAAGTAGGTGTAGATAGGCAAGGGCAGGATCCTTGAAGCTGAAAATAACTCTAAGGAGGACTCGAGCCTTGAAAATAACTTGAGAAAGCTGATGCTGCAGGACACTACAGTGCTAGGGTCAGGAAACATGTAATCCTCTGGCAAGATATGAATGCTAAAGACACAGTAGAAATCATGATGAAATGCCTGGAATGTGATCTTGTCATAACCAATGTTCTTTTTTGCCAGAGGTAGGCACATAATCTCATTGCAATACAACATGTCGTGGCACTGGCACCTGGTAAATTATGTCATTGTGTGTGCAAGAGACAGCTCAAGTCCCTGCATCACCCACACCAGGATAGGCCTGTTCGACAAACCTCCAACTAATCTGCTCTGTGATCAGTTTGGCTCCAAAGCATCAGGGTCAACTGAAACATTGCAGCAAGAAGATCACAGTCAAAAGACCCAACCTAATGACTCTAACCATCAGGATCCACAGTGACAGGGCTGTCCTGAAGTCCACCTGTGGAGATACTCTTGGCATGTCCGCCAGAAAACACCACAACTGGTTTGATGAGAATGACCAGGGACCCAGGGAGATTATTAAGCATATGCGCAAAGAGTTGCTGGATCAGAGACTCCATCTCATGGGAAAAGAAGCAGCCATACAACTGTCTGAAGTCAGATCCAAAAGAAAGCATGTGACCTAAAGAACAAACAGCAGGTGGAAAGAGAAACTCATTGATAACTAAAACACATATTAATTCTTCAGTCCCGTCAAGGTCATTTCCAGTCCGAACACCCAAGGGCCTATCCCACCAACAACCAAGAATGGAGGACAGAGGGTTAGTCTGGAAGGAACACTTTCAAGCATCCTAAACTGTGACCTTGTCCTTGATCTGTCTACATCTCACAGCAACCTATTGAGTGAAGCTTCATGGCCACTCGTCATTGACAAGACATTAAAAGAGGCCATACTCCAAACAAAAGTGACAAAGCCTTGGGAGCAGATAGATTCCCAGATGAAGTTCTAAAATCTGGCAGAAAGAAACTCCAGTCACTAATTCACAAACTCAGCTTGCACATCTGGCAAGAAGAGAATACAAAAATAGAAACATAGAAAACCTAGAGCACAATTCAGGCCCTTCAGCCCACAAAGCTGTGTCAAGCGTGTCCCTACCTTAGAAATTACTAGGCTTACCTATAGCCCTCTATTTTCCTAAGCTTCATGTACCTATCCAAAAGTCTCTTAGAAGACCATATCGTATCCGCCTCCACCACCATTGCCGGCAGCACATTCCACGCACTCACCACTCTCTGAGTAAAAAACTTACCCCTAACATCTCCTCAATACCTACTCCCCAACACCCTAAACTTGTGTCCTCTTGTGGCAACCATTTCAGCCCTGGAAAAAAGCCTCTGACTATCCACACGATCAATGCCTCTCATCATCTTATACGCCTCTATCAGGTCACCCCTCATCCTCCATCGCTCCAAGGAGAAAAGGCAGAGTTCACTCAACCTGTTCTCATAAAGCATGCTCCCCAAACCAGGCAACATCCTTATAAATCTCCTCTGCACCCTTTCTATGGCTTCCACATCTTTCTTATAGTGAGGTGACCAGAACTGAGCACAGTACTCCAAGTGGGGTCTGACCAGGGTCCTATACAGATGCAACATTACCTCTTGGCTCCTAAATTCAAATCCACAATTGATGAAGGACAATGCACCGTATGCCTTCTTAACCACAGAGTCAACTTGTGCAGCTGCTTTGAGTGTCCTATGGACTCGGACCCCAAAATCCCTGTGATCCTCCACACTGCCAAGAGTCTTACCATTAATACTATACTCTGCCATTATATTTGACCTACCAAAATGAATCACTTCACACTTATCTGGGTTGAACTGCATCTGCCACTTCTCAGACCTGGTTTTGCATCCTATCTATGTCCCGCTGTAACCTCTGACAGCCCTCCACACTATCCACAACACCACCAACCCTTGTGACATCCGCAAACTTACTAACCCATCCCTCCACTTCCTCATCCAGGTCATTAGTAAAGATCACAAAGAGTAAGGGTCCCAGAACAGATCCCTGAGGTACACTAATGGTCACCGACCTCTATGCAGAATATGATCCGTCAACAACTACACTTTGCCTTCTGTGGGCCAGCCAGTTCTGGATCCACACTGTAATGTCCCCTTGGATCCCATGCCTCCTTACTTTCTCAATAAGCCTTTCATGGGGTACCTTATCAAATGCCTTGCTGAAATCCATATACACTACGTCTACTGCTCTTCCTTCAATGTGTTTAGTCACATCCTCAAAAAAATTCAATCAGGCTCGTAAGGCAGGACCTGCCCTTGACCAAGCCATGCTGACTATTCCTAATCATATTACACTGTACCTCTCCAACTGTTCATAAATCCTGCCTCTCAGGATCTTCTCCATCAGTGTACCAACCACTGAAGTAAGACTCACTGGTCTATACTTTCCTGGGCTATCTCTACTCCCTTTCTTGAATAAGGGAACAACATCTGCAACCTTCCAATCCTCCAGAACCTCTCCCGTCCCCATTGATGATGCAAAGATCATCACCAGAGGCTCCGCAATCTCTTCCCTCACCTGCCATAATAGCCTGGGGTACACCTCATCTGGTCCCGGCAACTTATCCAACTTAATGCTTTCCAAAAGCTCCAGCACATCCTCTTCCTTAATATCTACATGCTCAAGATTTTCAACCTGCTGCAAGTCTTCACTACAATCACCAAGATCTTTTTGCATCTTAATGCAAAGTATTCATTAAGTACCTCCGCTATTTCTTCTGGATCCATACACACTTTCCCACTGTTACACTTGATAGATCCTATTCTTTCGCATCTTATCCTCTTGCTCTTCACATACTTGTAGAATGCCTGGGGTTTTCCTTAATCCTGCCCACCAAGGCCTTCTCATGTCCCATTCTGGCTCTCCTAATTTCCTTCCTAAGCTCCTTCCTGTTAGGCTTATACTCTTCCAGATCTCTAACATTACCTAGCTCCCTGAACCTTTTGTGAACTTTTCTTTTTTTTTTGACTAGATTTATTACAGCCTTTGTACACCACGGTTCCTGTATCCTATCGTAACATCCCTGTTTCATTGGAACATACCTATGCAGAACTCCACACAAATATCCCCTGAACATTTGCCACATTTCTTCTGTACTTTTCCCTGAGAACATCTGTTCCCAATTTAACCCTCCAATTTCCTGCCTGAGAGCCTCATAATTCTCCTTACTCCAATTAAGTGCCTTTCTAATCAGTCTGTCCCTATCCCTCTCCAATGATATAGTAAAGGAAATAGAATTATGATCATTATCTCCAAAATGCTCTCCACTGAGGGATCTGACACCTGACCAGGTTCATTTCCCAATACCAAATCAGCACAGTCTCTCCTCTGTAGGCTTATCTACATATTGTGTCAAGAAACCTTCCTGAACACACTTAAACTCCACCCCATCTAAACCCCTTGCTGTATGGAGATGCCAATTGATATTTGGGAAATTAAAATCTCCCATCATGACTATTCTGTTATTATTACACCCTTCCAGGATCTGTTTCCTTACTTGCTCCTCGATATCCCTATTGCTATTGGGGGGGGGCTATAAAAAACACCCAGTAAAGTTATTGACCCCTTTCTGTTCCTAACCTCCACCCACAGAGACTCCGTAGATAATCCCTCCATGCCGTTCACCTTTTCTGCAGCCATGACACTATCTCTGATCTACAGTGCCACTCCCCCACCTCTTTTGCTTCCCTCCATGTCGTCCACCTTTTCTGCAGCCGTGACCCTAGCTCTGATCAACAGTGCCACTCCCCCATCTCTTTTGCATCCCTCCCTGTCCTTTCTGAAACATCTAAAACCCGGCACTTGAAGTAACCATTCCAGTCCCTGAGCCATCCAAGTCTCTGTAACGGCTACCACATATTAGCTCCAAGTATTGATCCAAGCTCTAAGCTCATCTGCCTTGTTCACAATACTCCTTGTGTTAAAATAGACACATTTCAACCCGTCGGTCTGAGCACGCCCCTTCTCTATCACCTGCCTGTCCTCCCTCTTGCACTGTCTACAAGCTTTCTCTATCTGAGAGCCAACCGCCTCTTCCCCAGTCTCTGCAGTTCGGTTCCCATCCTCCAACAATTCTAGTTTAAACTATCTCCAGTAGCCTATAGGATCTGCAAGGAACCTCAGAGACTGTAACCAACTTCAAGAAAGGAGACAAATCTGAATGCAGTAACTACAGAGGGGTCTCACTGCTGTCTCTCACAAGGAGAGTCGTCACCTGTGTTCTCCTCAAATCGCTTTGTCCCAGTGGCCGAAGATGTGAACCCTGAATAACGACGTGGACGCCATTCATCCAAAGACACAATGGACATGATCTCTGCATGTCAACTCCAAGAGAAATGCAGGGAGCAGCTTCAACCACTATAGGTGACCTTCAGAGTCATAGATAGAATCATAGAGATATACAGCACAGAACAGGCCTGATGGCCCAACTCATCCATCCTGACCAAGTTGCCTACTTGAGCTAGTCCCTCTTATCAACTACACTAGAGCCTTTCCCTCCATCAGTCAAGAGCGACTGTGGAGAAATGTACTCAAATTTGGCTCCTTGCAAAAAATCTGTCTCCATCTTACATTTGTTTCATGATGGAAAGTAAGCCATGATCCTAACTACTGGATCTTAATCTCAGTTCTACTGAAATCTTTGACCTGAAAAATAACTCAGTCTCTGTTTCCACAGATGCTGCCTGACCTGCTGAGTGCTTCTGCATTTTCTGTTTTATTTTAGATTTCAGCATCTACATTTTTGTAGAATTTCCAATCTCAAAGCAGACCAGTGCCAAACAAAACTTCATTACCCTGACATTTCTCTCAATCTTTGTCACCAAAATGCTGTACCTCACCCCCAACAAGGCTCCTAAAGGACAAATGGGAATCTTTTCAAACTATATTATCTCTACTCCAGAACTGAGTTCATTTGAAATTCAGTCATTAGGTTACAGTATGCAGATGATGCTGTGTGTCCACATGTTTGGAAGCCAAGCTCCAGGATATCTTCAACTCATTCACTGAAGTATTCGAGGGAATGGACATTACAGTTAACATCCACAAGGTAGGTGTCTTCTACCAACATGCTGCTAATGGACAACACAGTCCTTGACAAAAACCTGCACGATGAGACCCTGGAAACCTGAATTAATTCCCATATTCCATCTCTCCATGAAGGAAGACATAATGACGAAATTCACCATCACCTTTGATGCCAGCAAAGCCTAAGGCTGTTGAAGGAAAATAGTGTTTGTTGATCAAGACCTGTATTCCGAGCACTTAAGAAGTATCTAGACATGCACTTAAATTGTCAAGGCATGGAAGGCTTTGGGCCAAGTGCTGTAAGAGGGGGTTTATATGGATGGGTGCCCACTGGCCACAGATATGGTGGGATGAATGGCCTGTTTCTATGCTGTATGACTCTGTGATATGGACAACCTACGCAGGCACCTAAAAGCACGGATCCTCAAAATTCACTGACAGAAGAGGCAAACTAACGTCAGCATCCTCTCCCTGGCCAACACCCCCAGCACTGAGGCTCTTATTACACTCAGTCAGGTCTACTGCATGGACCACATTGTTTGCATGTGCTACACCAGACTCCTGAAATGCACACTTGATTCCAAGGTTTACAGAACAGACAGAGGAAATATTACCAGTATCTTCTTAAAGCCTCTTTGACAGAGTGTAACATCCCCAGCTGCTCATGGAACCCCAGCCCAAGACTGTTCAAAATTGAGAAGGAGAATTTGGGATGGGGTTGAGTCTGGATTCCATTCACTGAAAACACAGAAAAGCCCAGTGTAGATGGCACCGGCTCACAAACCACTCACCCATCTGCCTGGTCAGGCACCTCCCAGGCCACCTGTGGCAGAGTCTGGAGCAACAGACAACCTGCTGGAGTAACTCAACGGGTTGAGCAGCATCTTGGGGGGGTGGGGGGAAGGAGTTGTTGACATTTCGGGTTGAAACCCTACATCAGCCACCTCAGAACCCACATAGCTGCAGTGGAAGCAAGTCATCCTCAACCCAGATGCCCTGCTTGAGAAAGATACCTTACATGAATCTCGTTCTCCACCACATACTTCATCTCAACCTCTTAGCCTAGTTTGCTAGCCTCTCCTCTCATATTCTTTTCTAATCATTTTTTTGAAGCATTCAGTTGCCTTAATAATTATCTATGGCATCACATTCCATATGCTTTCTGTTCTTTTTTTAAATATTCACTCAAGGGATGTGGGCTTTGCAGGTTACCCAGCATTTAATTGCCCATCCCTATTTGCCCTTGAGAAGGTGGTGGCAAGCTGCCTTATTGAATTGCTGCAGTTCTTGAGGTGTGGGTACACCCACAATACTGTCAGGGAGGGAGTTCCAGGATTTGATCCAGTAACGGTGAAGGAACGGTGATATATTTCTAAGTCAGGATGGTGTGTGGCTTGGAGGGCAACTTCCAGGTGACAGTGTTCCCCGTGCTTTTGCTGCCCTGGTTCTTCTAGCTGGGAGAGGTGGTGGGTTTGGAAGGTGCTGCCTGAGGAGCCTTGGTGAGTTGCTGCAGTGCATCCTGTAGATGTACAAACTGCTGTTACTGTGCATCAGTGGTGGCATGAGTGAGTGGTTGTGGATGGGGTGCCCGTCAAGGGGTCTGCTATGACCTGTGTGGTGTTGAGCTCCTTGAGTGTTGTTGAAGCTGTGCTCACCCAGGCAAGTGGAGAGTGTTCTGTCACGCTCCTGACTTGAGCCGTGTAGATGGTGGACGGGCTCTGGGGAGTTAGGAGGTGTGTTACTCACCACAGGATTCCTAGCCTTTGACTGCACATTGTGTACATGGCTGCTCCAGTTCAGTTTCTAGTCAATGGTAACCGCCCAGGAAATTGATAATGAGGGATTCTGTGATGGTAATGGTAATGTGATATCTGGATTTTCTCATGTTGGGTGTTATCAATCCCTGGCACTTGTGTGGCATGAATGTTACTTGTCACCTATCACCCCCAGCCTGGATATGTCCAGGTGTTGCTGTGTTTGGATGCGGACTGCTTCATTATCTGAGGAGTTGCAAATGGTGCTGAACGTCACGTAATCATCAGCGAACATCCATACTTCTGACCGTATGACAAGCAAGGTCATTGATGAAGCAGCTAAAGATGGTTGTACCTGTGGCACTACCCTGAGGAACTCCTGCAGAGATGTCCTGTGGCTGAGATGATTGACCTCCAACCACAACTATCTTCGTTTGTGCTAGGTCTGATTCCAACCAACAGAGGGTTTTCCCCCAATTCCCACTGACCCCAGTTTAGCCAGGGCTCCTGATGCCAGACTCAATCAAATGCTGCCTTAACATCAAGAGCAGTTACTTTCACTTCACCTATGGAGTTCAGCTCTTTTGTCCATTCCTGGACTATGGCTGTAATGAAGTCAAGGCAATACATACACCTTCAGGAGGTTCACCTTATTTGTCTAATAGATCTATTAGAAAATGCCTTATATTTGTGGGTCCGACTTCAATCTCAGGCTCCCACTATCAACCCAGTACTGAAGAAAAGCAAGGTAACGTGCCTCAATGACTATCAACCAGTGGCTCTGACATCCACCATCATGAAGTGCTTTGAGAGGTTGGTCAGAGTTTGCATCAACTCCAGCCTACCAGACAATCTCGACCCACTGCAATTCGTCTATCACCGAAACAGGTCCACAGTGGACGCCACCTCACTGGCCCTACACTCAGCCAGCTCTGGAGCATCTGGACAGTAAAGGCACCTACATTAGACTATTGCTTATTGACTACAGCTCTGCCTTCAATACTATAACACCAAACAGACATGTCACCAAACTCCGAGACCTAGCACTCAATACCTCCCTCTGTAACTGGATCCTTGACTTTCTAATCAACAGACCACAATCAGTGAGGATAGGCAGCAATACCTCTGGCACGATTATTCTCAACACTGGTGCCCCACAAGGCTGCGTCCTCAGCCCTCTACTCTACTCCCTATACACTCATGACTGTATGGCCAGATTCTGCTCTAACTCCACCTACAAGTTTGCAGATGATACCACCATTGTAGGCCGTATCTCAAATAGCGATGAGTCGGAGCACGGGAAGGAGATAGAGAGCTTAGTGGCATGGTGACATGACAACAACCTTTCCCTCAATGTCAACAAAACAAAAGTCATTGACTTCAGAACAGGGGGTGGTGTACATGCACCTGTCTACATCAACAGTGCTGAGGTTGAGAGGATTGAGAGCTTCAAGTTCCTGAGAGTGAACTTCACCAATAGCCTGTCCTGGTCAAATTACATAGATGCCACGGCCAAGAAAGCTCACCAGCACTTCTACTTCCTCAGGAGGCTATTCGGTGTGTCCCCATTGACCCTAACCAACTTTTATTGATGCACCATAGAAAGCATCCTATCTGGATGCATCACGGCTTGGTATGGCAACTGCTCTGCTTAGGACTGCAAGAAACTTCAGAGAGTTGTGGACACAGCCCAGCGCGTCACGGAAACCAGCCTCCCCTCCTTGGACTCTGTCTTTACCTCCCGATGCCTTGGCAAAGCAGCCAGCATAATCAAAGACCCCACCCACCCAGGTCATTCTCTCTTCTCTCCTCTTCCATCAGGTGGAAGATACAGGAGCCTGAGGGCATGTACCACCAGACTTAAGGACAGCTTCTACCCCATTGTGATAAGACTATTGAACAGTTCCCTTATACAATGAGATGGACTCTGACCTCACGATCTACCTTGTTGTGACCTTGCACCTTATTGCACTGCACTTTCTCTGTAGTTGTGACACTTTACTCTGTACTGTTATTGTTTTTACCTGTACTACATCAATACACTCTGTACTAAGTCAATGTAACTGCATTATGTAATGAATTGACCTGTACGATCAGTATGCAAGGCAAGTTTTTCACTGTACCTCATTTACAAGTGACAATAATAAGCCAATACTTTTGAATTTCCCACGTGCTGCCTGCCCAGGACTCACACTGCAATTGGTTGGTAGAGGCAGAAACTCTGACTGTAGTTAGTAATTCTTTAATAGGACTTTAAAGAACCGTAGCAAACAAGGCTTCACAGATATTAGGCTTTTTATGGCTATCTGGGCATGATGGGCCAATGGCCTCCTTCTGTGCCATAAATTCTCACAGTTCTCCATAGTTTCTTAATGGTGTCTGTCATTCATGACATTTAGAAATATTTAAAAGCAACTAAATGAAACTGCTCAAAGTTTTAGGAATTAAAAATATTTTTTAAAATATTTTAAAAAACAGGGTCAGCTAAAAATACATAAAAACTTTGAAAATAATTATGTTCTGATGGGTCTGTCACCAATGCATTTTAATGTATTCTTCTTTCCACCCTGCTGCAAGATCTCTATTCAAACCTACATCCAATCCAATAGCCATCAGACCATTCAGCAGTGTGAATGCCGGGGAGTTCCACAAGCTCCTGCATCACTATCAGACTCAATATTGGCCAAGTGATAGAGCGCAGCCAGGAAACCACTGACAGAGCCTGACCACTGAGCTGAGACTTCCTATTTGTGCAGGAGAACCAGATTTGCTGGGACTGATGAGGTGCTGAGTGGGTGCACGATGGAGCAAGAATGTCCTGTGCTTCCACAACTGACAATCTGTCTTTGCCGTCACCATTGCCTAAGTTATAAAATACCTTCATTGGTTTTGAAGTGCTTTGGGAGAACTGTGGGTATAAAAAGCAACATAAGAATAAAAGACTTCTTTATGGCTTTCCTCATAACCTTTAACAATTTAAAGCCAACCCTGGCACAATCTGTCAAGATTACCTAGTGAGCCAGACGTTAACTTTACTTCTCCATGCTTAGCAACATCAGCTGCCGTCTTCTGTATGTCGTCTTCAATTTTCTTCAATTTACTCTGTTGTGCATCATTGTTTGTTTTATGAAATGCTTTCATAGTTTCAGCAACTTTCTGTGAAAAGAAGAGATTTTGCAGTGAAACGCACAAGTTTGTTTCTTGTGTTGGATCTATCGGACCCATCCATTAAGAGGCTGACGCTCCTCACCACCCACTCTCATATCCCACAGGTCGCTGTTTACAGAAGGCTTCGAGAATGAATATCCACCTTGCAGGGTGTGTCAGCTATTCTGTGGGCTATTGGCTCATCTCTGGCTGAAACTCTCCTTTATGCTTTGGCACATTTTTCAATAAGAAATTAATAAGCTGAAAATAAACAAAAACTGCAGACGCTGGACATCCGAAATAAAAGCAGAAAATGCTGAAAACATTCAGCAGGTCAGGCAATAAGGTGTTTCAGCTCTTGTGCTCAAATGTTGCTTTCCTGATTGACAATAGAACATCCTAAACCTGAACCATTTACTGTTTCTCTTCCCACAGAAGCTGCCTCACCTGCTGAGTTTTTCTGGAATTTTCTGTTAATTAATAATTTTGTAGTTAAGGAGCCTTCAGGGAAGAGTGGCCATTATATTACCAAATTTAATACAAAGATTGGAAGTGATTTCCAACAATGGAAAACCAGGGTCTTAAACCTAAACAAAGCAAACTATGAAAGCATTATCCTCGCTGCTTCACACTAAATGAGCCCCATTCTCAGTGTGTTCTTCATTGTGTGTGGCTTTTCATCAGTTTCCAAATCTCTGTCAGAACTACAGTGAAACAATGACCCAACTGAAATCTGAGAGATCTTTCATCAGGATTGGGAAAAGTTCGAAATAAAACCAATTTCAATTGAAAAGAAAGATAGGAGGGAGGAGAAAACAAACCAGAATATCCCTGATAGGGTAGAGACTGGATGAGATCACAGCTCCAGCTCTGAGCCGTGAATTGATTATGGGGTCAGTATTAAAGTTAAAACCCAACAGGAAAAGTGGTCCAACTGCAGCTAACAAGAGAAGCAAAAGTTAAGGTAAGATCACAGTATGATGGTGCGACAGTTAGTGCTGCCGATGCAGTCATGAGCCACAAGCATGGCTGAAGTAATTTCTTGGTTAGATATGCATAAAGTGACATTGTTGCTTGGGAACCTTCTTTTTGGCACAGTGGAACAGTGCACCACCTTCCGAACTACCCCACCCACCTGTCCATTGGGCACCTCCTGCCCCATCTGTGAAAGAGTCTAGGGTTGGTCCCACTGGTCACTTCAGAACCTATAGAACTGAAGCAAGTCATCCTCAATCCTCAAGGGATTGACTGAGAAGAATAAAGATTGTCATTTATTTAAATACCAGAGAACATCTGTTAATTTAAACCAATAAGTGCTTAATGACATGTAAACATAAAGGCCACCTGGCACTATGAACCTGTTCCATCATTCATCAAGATCTAATCTTCTACCGTTTTCCTCAGTGACTGAGTTCCACAGCTCTCCACAGTAAAGAACTCCAACGATCTGTGAGAAAAAATTTCCATTCCTCACTCCTAACTGGTCTACCTCTTATTCTGAGACTGTATCTGCTTAGTTCTAGTCTCCTAGGCCAGGAGGAATATCTTCCTAGCATCCAGCTTGTCAAGCCTTAAGAATTTTGTAAGTTTCAGTGAAATCACTTTTCATTTTCTAAACTCCAGGGCATACAGTCCCGTTCTACTCAATTTCTTTTTGTGTGGCAAACCTGCCATCTCTGGAACCAGTCTGCTGAACCTTTGCTGCACTCTATCAACAGCAAGTACATCCCTTTTCATTTAAGGAGAGCAAAAGTGTACTCAAATCCTCTTGTAGTACAGGCCAATGTAATATTGGCCTTGCTAATTCCTTGCACTACCTGACAGGCTTCACTGAGCTGTGTATAACTACATCTAGATCCCCTTTAAACATCAATGTAACCCAATCTCTCATCATTTAAAAACATTCTACTTTTCTGTTTTGTGTACGAAAGTGGATGACCTCACATTTTTTTCACATTATATTCCACCTGCCATGTTGTCACCTACACTAGGAATCCATATCATTCTTTCTGTTGGTTGTTCTGTGGTTACATCATTCATTATAGATTCTAGTACGTTCCCTACCACTAAACTTAAGCTAACAATTTGTTAAGTTCCTGCGTCCCTCTCCCTCTTTTCTTAAGTAATTCGATTGCATGTGTTATTCTCCAATTCACATGAATCATTCCAGAACCTTTAGAATTTTGAAAGTTGACACCAATACGTCCATTATCTCTACAACTGTCTAAACTCTGGGATGTAGATTATGAAGGCATGGCATGTTGGTGATACCTCTCCAGTCAAAAGTTTGCAGCAGGTTATCTCTTTTTCAGCTGGTGTGTAATATGTCTGCATCTGTCACAGTTCTGCTTAGGTGTGCTACAAGCTGACCTCCTGCTGGTTTGCTGTTCCAAGACTGCTTTCTGAGACATTGCATCTGACATCAGTACCTTCTTATCATCAAAATAAATCACAACACAGGCTCCCCTGTCACTGTCTCCTTAACTGGATTGGCTGCTAAGCATAAACCTGATATCGTTCCTCATCCTTGGTGACTTGCACATCTCACTCTGTAGAGCAGGAAATTGCCCAGGTAATTGTTGAATCTCAGAAAGCATTGCTACTTCTGGAGCATCCACCAGGATTGGCATCTCCTTCACTGCCTTGCCTTTTGCTGGATCTGGCATCTCCATGGTCAAATAACCCATGGAGGAGGCTTCCTTCAGTTTGAACATCAATGTTTGTTCTTCAGGGTTCTCAGCTTCCAGCCACAGTCTAACATTGGTCTTGCCCCATTTTTCCTTCTCCAATCACAATATAGCAGATGTCATCTTTACCCCACAGAGATCTTTAAGTGCAGGATTCATTGATGAGATTCCTCTGGCATTGTGGCGATTCTAATTGGTTTTCTTCTTCAACAGTTTCTACTGAATGATGTGCTAAAACGGGTTAAATATGGGCTCTCTCCATCAAGCTCTACATGCTAGAGCCTATTTTTTGCATACAGCAGACTGAAAATTTTCAAGCCTGGCTAAACATCTTGTTGTTTTCATGGAGTAGTGGATCCCCTTCAGAGATCTATTAACGTGCCTTTGCCCAGACAAATTCTGCACTTGCTGCTTGACTTCTCCATACACACCAAGGAGGGTGGGTGCCGACTGCCTCTGGCTCAGGTATTTTCTCCAACTAACTATGTTCTCCTTGAGAGCCACTGGAACACACTTGGTGCTGTACAACTCTATGACTATAGTGCCCAAAATACTGGCTACTTCCTCTGATTCAGGACTAGATGGTGTTTGCCTTCTGGTGGCCCTGACCCATGAAAACTGTAGGAATTTGTACATACAAGTTATGTAGCTGATGTGATCACTTGCATTGAAGCCATTTCCATGATGTTCCTTAAGGAGTATTGTGGGTATACCCACACCTGAAGGACTGCAGCAGTTCAAAAAGGCAGCTCACCACCACCTTCTGAAGGGCAATTAAAGATGGGCAATTAAATGCTTGCTCAGCCTGTGAAGTCCACATTCCTTGAATGAATTTTTAAAAAAATCAGTCCTAAATGATATCTTTCTGATCTATGATAAAATCCCCATCATAGCTCTCGATTCCTAGAAGTCACCACCACCAGAGAGCATCCAGCTATCTTCAGTGTAATGTTATTATACATATAGCTTATTGATTTCAACTGTACAGTGCTGAGACTGATGGCTTGCTTCCAGAAGGCATTATACATTCTCTCTGACTGGAATTGAAATGCCTCTGGTTGTTGAGATGTCCGAGGTGAAGTTATTCACCTTATTTGGCACCAGATACATTGTTTTCAACTGGTATCACGAATCTGACCCTGCACAACTCATTTCATTGCTCCATGGACTTACGATGTCCTGTTCCTCATACCCCATATGTAGAAACAATTTTCTAATCCACAGCAGGCGTGTATTTTCCTGGATTAAGGCATTTCTTTCTCAGCCACTCAAGTTTCCTATCCACCAGTAAATTCATAGATTCATAGAGTTATACAGCATGAAAACAGGCCATTCAGCCTAACCTATCCATGCTGACCAAAATGGCTATCTGTACTGATCTTATCTGTCTGGCCCACTACTATCCCTGTACCTGTCCAAATGTCTTTAAAGTGTTGGAATTGTACCCATCTCTACCACTTCCTCTGGCTGCTCATTCCATTAAGCCACCACCCTCTGTGTGAAAAACTTGCCCGTTAGGTCCCCTTTTAATATTTCCCCTCTCATCTTAAACCTGTGCCCTCTAGCTTTAGACCCCCCCCCCCCACTACCCTGGGAAAAAGACTGTGACCATCCACCTTATCTGTCCCCCTCATGACTTTATAAACCTCTATAATGTCACCCCTCAGCTTCCTTCGCTCCTGAGAAAACAGTCCCAGCCTGTCCAGTCTCTCCTTATAACTCAAGCCCTCCAGTCCCAGCAACATTCCTGTGAGTCTTTCCTGCATCCTCTCCAGTGCAACCATATCCTTCCTGTAGTGCGGTGACCAGAACAGCACACAGTTCTCCAAGTGCGACCTAACCAACAATTTGTTCCATGCTGTTGGCCATCAGTATTTATCGGCTGCCCTGTGATAGCTCCATAGATTTGCACATCTGCATACACTTTTTTAGTTAACAGGCTCCAGATGTTCCCTCATGCTGGAGTCCTGAATTCCACAAGTATTCCAGTCTCTGACAAGTGGGTCATGCAAATTGTTGAAACTGCAATTATCTGCTAACAGCCTTGGCTCCATTAAACAAGCATCAAAGTTCCAAATAATGAATGGTTAATGGCCAGCTCTTTCACATCCATTTGAGCTGCAATCTACATGTAATGCATCTAACTCTTCCTCTGGGATTTCATTTGAGGGCAATACAACTGGAACAATTATCTCACCTATGAATGCAATAAAATCATG
Source organism: Pristis pectinata (assembly GCF_009764475.1). Classification (NCBI taxonomy): domain Eukaryota; kingdom Metazoa; phylum Chordata; class Chondrichthyes; order Rhinopristiformes; family Pristidae; genus Pristis; species Pristis pectinata. The sequence goes on from NC_067435.1 coordinate 306,095, forward strand.
GCTTTCATCTGTCTGATTTACCTGCTGCAGCCAGCTCAACACAAAGTGTAAAATCTGCACTCTCTTGTTCTTTAGTCAGATTACTTGCCTGGAAATCTCCTGCCTTGGACAGCTTTATCTGCTCCATGGTGTGCCTTGCTGTCTCTCAGCACATTCCTTTAGGTAGGAATTCAGATCATGCCTGGGAGCTGACAACGCAAGTCAGACATGGTATTCAAATTTCCTAGTTTCATTAACCAGCAAATTTGACACCAGGTCAGAGTACTTCCTGTTATTAATTCTCTAAGGTACTCAAGCCCACAAAACTTTTTTATGCTTCAAAGAGACCACCTAGACAGTATAGGCCCAAGTCTACTAATCCCTTCTCAAACAAACCACCATCCCAGGAACCAATGTGGTGAACCTGGTGCATTTCTATTCCTTAGGTAGAGAGACCAGACTGGACACAGTATCCCTGGTGCAGTCCTACCAGGGTCCTATGTAATTGCAATGAGACACCTTTACCCATGCACTCAAATCCTCATACAATAAAGAATACATACAACTTGCTTTCCTAATTAGTTGCTTTACATGCATGCAGGTTCCAATGATCACCAATACCTTTCAACCTCTCACAATTAAAAAAATTCTCCACTTTTCTGATTTTTTTCTACCAAAGTTATATTCCACATTATATTCCACATTATATTCCACCTCTCATGTCTATATCCTCCTAAAGCCTCTACATCTTCCCACAATTCGCACTACCATTCAGCTTTTCAGGATTGCATCATCAGCAAAGAATTGGTTAAATATTTGAAAAGGTAAGAAAATGTTGCAGATGAATGGGATAAGAATGAGGGAGTGGGGTTAATTATATGAACATAGGTGTACTAAAGCTCCTTCATTCATTTCTAATTTGAAAAACAGATTACATTCCAGTGTCATGAATAAACTCTGGCACTCAATCACAAGTGAAATTGACAGTACCTCAACTGAATGGATTCTCTGCAGTACAATGAATGTGGACAATTGATTGTAGCGGCAGCTAATGGATCTGTTTTCGACGGAATGCACAGAACTGTTATTTGATGACCACACAGCAGTACAATTTTCTATGACCAAGTGGGCACAAACAACATCTTCTTTCTTCAGTTCCTGTCCAAAATAGAAATAGTTGTAAAATAAGAAAATGCTTTTGTTGACTACTTTTGATGTGAGAATTGCAGGCAAAGGCACCGGACAGTAAAACAAGACATTTAGGTGAAGTTTACTTCTGCCAAATGGAGGATAATGTGGGGAGATGTGAAATTGTGTTCATTATGGCAGGAAAAATAAAATACACATATAATCTAAATGGTGAAAGATGGATCAGATGGATCAGGTGTTCTTGTGAATAATTCATAAAAGGCTAGCATGCAAGATAGCAGGTCATAATGAAAACCAAAATAATATTATTATTGATTGCCAAGACAATTGAATACAGAAGTATACATTAAGAGAGTTTCAGAAAAAAGTTCACTAAACGAGCACTTGGGGTAGGGTTGGCTTATGATGAAAGGGTAGATTGATTGGGCTTCTATTTACTGGAATTTAGAAGAGTGATAGGTGACATGATTAAAACATACAAGATTCTGAGAGTCTTCACAGGGTGGATGTTGAGAGAATGTTCCTCTTGAGGGAGAATCTAGAACCAGAGCTTACTGTTTAAAATAAGGGCATTTATGATGGAGATAAGATAATTATTTTTTCCTCAGCGAGGGTCCCAAGCCTTTGGATCTCTCTTCTTGAGAAAACAGTAGAAGCAGAATCATACAGTCACACAGCACAAGAAAGGCCCTTCGGCCCAACTGGTTCATGCCGACCAAGATGCCCATGCAAATTAGTCCTATTTGCACGTGTTTGGCCCAAAACCTTCCAAACCTTTCTTATCCACATCCCTGTCCAACTGTCTTTTTAAAGTCCTAGAGGGACACAGCTCAGAAATAGGCCCATCTGCTGATTGTCTGCACCAGCCATCAACCACATATTTTAGACCAATCCTACATGAATCACATTTTTTAAAATTCTCCCCATATTCTGGTCAACACCTCCCCCCCACCACCACCACCAGATTATACCCCTCACCAACACACTAGGGACAACTTACAGCTGCCAATTAACTTACTGACCTGCATGTCTTTGGGATGTGGGAGGAAACTGGAGCACCTAGGGGATACCCACAAGGTCACAGAGAAATGTGTAAACTCCACACAGGCAGCGCCCGAGGTCAGGCTTGAACCTGGATTTCTGGTGCTGAGAGTCAGCAGATCTATTTGCCACACCGTTGTCCACCTGAGTATTTTGAAGGCAGCGGTAGATGGTAAGCGAGTGGTGAAAGGCCACCATGAGTAGTTGGGAATAATGAGTTCGGCTACAAAAAGATCAGCTGGGACCTTATAAAGTGGGAACAGGCTGGAGGGGCCGAGTGGCCTACCCCTGCTCTTAATTCATATGTTTTTGTACATCCCATAACAGCCCCTGGCCTCTCCCCTGTTCTGGTTAGAACAGGCAGATGAAGAGTGGTTGACCCTGGAAGTCTTGGCCCTCATGCCCCTGCCAGCTGTGGATTTGCACAGCTGCTCAGTTTGAGGGCACTTGGCAATCTTACATTGTGTGCACCAAGGGGATCTCGGTCACGGGCAGAGTAATGGAGAGAGGTCACAGATGACTTTGCTGAATGCCGCAAATCATTTTCTAGACTTATTTATTCATTTTTCAGGATGTGAGTGTCGCTGACAAGGCCAACATTTATTGCACCTCCCTAACTGCCTTGCACTGAAACAACCTGTGGCTTCTCATGATCAACCAGTAACATTTCCTTTGTATTCAACAAAAAAAGTTCACCAACCTTGTTGCTTTTGAAAGTTATGTTGATTGGTTGAGTAACAATATTTCCCAATTCACCGGTGTTTATGACCGATACCACATTAGTGGCCATTGGGAGGGTGTAGGCGCTTCCATTAGTGCTGAAGAGTATGTGACTTTTGTTCTTCCATTCACCCCAGTCGAAGAAAATAACACTAGCATTCCCTGCACAGAAGGGGTTTGCAAATATCATTAACAGGCACTTGTTCTTCCAGCACACTTTAATGGATGGACTTGTATCATGCTTTGGGTCACTGAGGGAAAGTGCTATACACATCTTCAGGATGGTTAAGTATCCAATGGCTACTTATAGCCATCTCTTGAAATGTAACATCACAAGAATAACTAACATCTAGCCCCAAGGATGATCGAAACTGAAGGAGCTGTCAAGGGTCCTGACATTAACTGTATACTTTCCCCTTACACTTCACCTTACAAAGCGCAACACCTCACACATGCCCGGATTAAACTCCGTCTGCCATTTAACCACCCATAACTGTAACTGATCTGTATCCTGCTGTATCCTTTGACGACTTTCTTTGTCATCACAAATCTACTAATTTTTCTGTCATCTGCAAACTTGCTAACCCGCCCACCTACATTTTCATCCAAGTCATTTATATCTATCACAAACAACAGAGGTCCCAGCACTGATCCCTGCAGAACACCACTGGTTATGGACTTCCAGCCGGAATAACACCCTTCCACCACTATCCCCTCTCTTCTATGGGCATGCCAACTTTGAATCCAAATTATCAAGTCACCGTGGATCCCAAGCATCTTATTCTTTCAGATCAACTTACCATGAGGGACCTTGTCAAGTGTCTTAATAAAGTACATGTAGACCACATCCATTGCCCTACCCTCGTCAGTCACCTTTGTCACTTCCCCAAATAACTCAACCAAGTTTGTAAGACATGACCTGCCCTGCACAAAGTCACATTGACTGTTCTTCCAAATGCAAGTAAATCCTATCCTTAAGAATCCCCTCCAATAGCTTCCCTACCACTGATGTAAGGCTCACCGGCCAATAATTTCCTGCATTATTTCGATTTCTCTTCTTAAACAAAGGGACAACATTGTCTACTCTCCAATCAACCGGGACATCAGCTGTGGCTACAGAGGATACAAACACCTTCATCAAGGCCCCAGCAATCCCCTCTCTTGCCTTTCTCAATTAACTGGGATAGATCCCATCAGGCATTGGGGATTTATCCACCTTCATACCCAACACCATCTCCTTCTTGATGTCAAAATGGCCCAGCATACTAGAGTACCCCACATCTCAATGTCCTTCTCCACAGTGAATAGAACATAGAAGATTACAGCACAATACAGGCCCTTCGGCCCACAATGTTGTGCTGACATTTTATCCTGCTCTAATATCTAGCTATCCCTTCCCTCCCACATAGCCTTCCATTTCTCTATCATTCATGTGTCTAAGACTCTCTTAAATGTCCCTAATGGATCTGCCCCTACCACCTCTGCCAGCACCCACCAGTCTCTGTGTAAAAAAACTTAACCCTGATATTCCCCTTATATCTTCCTCCAATCACCTTAAAATTATGTCCCCTTGTGTTAGCCATTGTCGCCCTGGGAAAAAGTCTCTAACTGTCCACTCGATCTATGCCTCTTATCATCTTGTACACCTCTATCAAGTCACCTCCATCTATCCAGGTGATTAGGAAACTAAAGGTAAAGGAGCCATTAGGAAGTAGTGATCATAATATGATTGAGTTCAGTTTCAAATTTGGAAAGGAGAAGCTGATATCAGATGTATCAATATTTCAGTGGAACAAATTACAGTGGCATGAGAGAAGAACTAGCTCAAACTGATTGGAAAAGAAAGCTAGTGGAGGGATGGCAGAGCAGAAATGGATGAAATTTCTACAAGAAATAAGTGCAGGATAGATACATTTCAAGAAAGAAGAAGGTTATGAATGGAAACGGTGCAAATGTGGCTAACGAGAGACATTAAGGCTAAGATAAAAGCAAAATGGAGGGCGTACAAGGAAGCAAAAATTAGTGGGAAAGCAGAAGACTGGGAAACTTTTTAAAACTTACAGAAAGAAACTAAGAAGGTTATTAGGAAAGAAAAGATGAAATATGAAAGGAAGTTGGCAGATAATATACAAAAGGATACTAACAGTTTTTTTAAATATATGAAGAGTAAAAGAGAGACACGGGTAGATATAGGACCAATTGAAAACAGTGCAGGAGAGATTATAATGGATAACAAAGAGATGGTAGAGGAACTAAATGAGTACTTTGCATCAATCTTCACTGTGGAAGACATCAGCAATACTGTATGCCTGATAGTCAGGGGCCTCAGGGGATAGAACTGAGTTCAGTCAAGATTACTAGAGAGAAGGTGCTCAGAAAGCTAAATGGACTAAGGACAGATAAGTCTCCTGGACCGGATGAAGTGCACCCTCGGGTTCTAGAGATTGTGGAGGCATTGGAGATAATTTTCCAGGCATCAATAGACTCTGGCATGGTTAGGGAGGACTGGAAGATCAGAAATGTAGTTCTGTTGCATAAAAAAGGTGGGAGGTAGCATAAGGGAAATTACAGACCTATTAGTCTGACATCGATGGCTGGAAAGTTTTTGGAGTCGATCCTCAAGGATGAGGTTATGGAATACCTAGAGGTGCATGATGAGGTATGTCCAAACCTGCATGGTTTCATGAAGGGAAGATCCTGCCTGACCAACCTATTGGAGTTTTTTGAGGAAATCTCAGGTAGGATGGATAAGGGAGAGGCTGTGGATGTTGTGTATTTAGATTTTCAAAAGGCCTTCGACAAGGTGCCGCACAAGAGGCTGCTTAATAAGATGAGAGCCCATGGAATTACAGGAAGGATATCAGAATGGGTGGAGCATTGGCTGATAGGCAGAAAGCAAAGGGTGGGAATAAAAGGATCCTGTTCTGGTTGGCTCCGGTTACCACTGGTGTTCTGCAAGGGTTGGTGTTAGGGCTGCTTCTTTTAACACTGTATATCGATGATTTGGATTATGGAATAAATGGTTTTGTGGCTAAGTTTTCAGATGACACCAAGATAGGGGGAGGAGTAGGAAGTATTGAAGAAACAGGAAGGTTGCAGTTTAGACAGTTTAGGAGCATGAGCAAAGAAATGGCAGATGAGATTCAATGTTGAGAAATGTGCGGTTGTACACTATGGAAGAAGAAATAAATGGGCAGATTATTATCTAGAAGGAGAGAAAGTTCAAAATACAGAAGTGCAAAGGGACTTGGGGGTCCTCGTGCAAGATACCCTAAAGGTTAACCATCAGGTTGGATCAGTGGTAAGAAAAACGAATACTATGTTGGCATTTATTTTGAGAAGTATAACATATAAAAGTAAGGATGTGTTGATGAGGCTCTATGGGGCACTGATGAGACCTCATTTGGAATACTATGTGCAGTTTTGGGCCTCTTATCTTAGGAAGGATGTACTGATGTTGGAGAGGGTTCAGAGAAGAATTACGAGGATGATACCCGGCATGATAGGGCTTACATACTATGAGCGATTATCAGCTCTTGGACTGTATTCATTGGAGTACAGAAGAATGAGAGGGGACCTCATAGAAACATTTCGAATGTTGAAAGGACTAGACAGGGTAGATGTGGCCAAGTTGTTTTCCTTGGTGGGTGAGTCTAGGACTAGAGGGCAGAGTCTTAGAATTAGAGGGTACCCATTTAGAACAGAAATGAGGAGAAATTTCTTTAGCCAGAGGGTCATGGATTTATGGAATTCATTGCCACATACAACTGTGGAGGCCCAATCATTGGGGGTGTTTAAGGAGGAGATTGATCGGTATCTAATTAGTCAAGATATCAAGGGATATGGAAAAAAGGCCGGGAATTGGGGCTAGATGGGAGAATAGTTTAGCCAATGGTGAGGCAGCAGAGCAGACTCGATGGGCTGAGTGGGCTACTTCTGCTCCTTTGTCTTGTGATCTTGTGACCTCACATCCTCCTTCTCTCCAAAGAGAAAAGCCCTATCTCACTCAACCTATCCTCATAAGACATGGTCTCCAATCCAGGCAACATCCTGGCAAATCTCCTCTGCACCCTCTCGAAAGCTTCCACATCCTTCCTATCATGAGGCAACCAGAACTGAACCCAATACTCCAAGTGCGGTCTAACCAGAGTTCTATAGAGCTGCAACACTACCTCGCAGCTCTTGAACTCAATACCTTGACTAATGAAGGCCAACACACCATACACCTTCTTAACAACCCTATTGACCTGCGCAGCAACCTTGAGGGATCTATGGATGTAGACCCCAAGATCCCTGTTCCTCCACACTGCTAAGAGTCCTGCCATTAACCTTATATTCTGCCTTCAAATTTGGTCTCCCGAAGTGTAACACTTCACACTTATCCAGGTTGAACTCTATCTGCCACTTCTCAGCCCAGCTCTGCACTCTATCAATATCCTGTTGCAACCTACAGCAACCTTCAATACTATCCACAACACCACCAACCTTTGTATCATCAGCAAACTTACTAACCCCCCCCTTCCACATCCTCACCCAAGTCATTTATAAAAATCACAAAGAGCAGGGGTCCCAGAACAGATCCCTGCGGAATACCACTGGTCGCCGACCTCCAGGCAGAATATGTTCCATCTACCACCACCTTCTGTCTTCTGTGAGCGAGCCAATTCTGAATCCACACAGCCAAGTTTCCCTGTATCCCATGCCTTCTGACTTTATGAATGAACCTTCTATGAGGAACCTTATCAAACGCCTTACTGAAATCCACATACACCACATCCACTGCTTGACCTTCATCAATGTGCTTTGTCACATCCTCAAAGAATTCAATCAGGCTCTTGAGGCACGACCTACCCCTCACAAAGCCATGCTGACTGTCCCTAATTAGCCTATGCTTCTCCAAATGCCCATAAATCCTGTCTAAGAATCTTTTCCAGTAATTTGCTCACCACTGAAGGAAGACGCACTGGTCTGTAATTCCTAGGGCTATTCCTACTCCCTTTCTTAAACAAAGGAACAACATTTGTCATTCTCCATTTATCTGGCACTACTCCTGTGGCCAGTAAAGACACAAAGTTCATCACCAAAGGCACAGCAATCTCTTCCCTCACTTCCCATAATGAGCTTGAATATATCCTGTCCAGCCATGGTGACTGATTGATCCTAATGTTTTTCAAAAGTTCCAGCACTTCCACTTTCCTCACGTCGACATGCCCTACCGTATCAGCCTGTCGTACGCCATCCTCACAAATGGCAAGGTCTCTCTCTCTCTGGTGAATACCAAAGTAAAGTATTCATTAAGGACCTCCCCTACTTCTTCTGACTCCAGGCACGTTTCTTCTTTTATCCCTGATCGGTCCTACCCTCACTCTAGTCATCCTCCTATTCTTCACATACTTGTAAAATGCCTTGGGGTTTTCCTTGATCCTACTTGCCAAGGACTTCTCATGCCCCCTTCTAGTTCTCCAAAGTCCATTCTTAAGATCCCTCCTGGCTACCTTGTAACTGTCCAGAGCCCTGTCTGATCAATGCTTTCTAAACCTCAGGTAAGCTTCTTTCATTCTCTTGACAAGATATTCTACATCTCATGTCGACCACGGTTCCTTCACTCTACCATCCTTACCCTGCCTCAATGGGATAAACATCCAGAAACCCATGCAAGTGTTCCTTAAACAACCTCCACATTTCCGCTGTGCACTTCCCCAAGAACATCTGTTCCCAATTTATGCTCTCAATTTCCTGCCTAATAGCATCATAATTCCCCCTCCTCCAGTTAAATACTTTCCCATATCATCTGCTCCCATCCCTCTCCAAGGCTATGGTGAAGGTCAAGGAGTTATGATCACTATCTCCAAAATGCTCTCCCACCAAGAGATCTGATGCCTGATCAGGCCCATTGCCAAGTACCAGGTCCAGAATGGCCTCTCCTCAAGTTGGCCTGTCCACATACCATCAGGAGTCCTGCGTGTACACACTGAACAAACTCCGCCCCATCTATCCCCTTTACACTAAGGAGGTGCCAATCAATATTAAGGAAGTTGAAATCACCCATGACAACATTCCTGTTATTTTTGAACCTCCCCAAAATCTGCCTCCCAATCTGCTTCTCAGTGTCTCTGCTGCTGTTGGGGGGGTCTGTAGAATACTCCCAATAGAGTGATCACTCCCTTCCTGTTTCTGACTTCCACCCACACTGACTCAGTAGACGATCCCTCCAGGACATCCTCCCTTTCTACAGCTGTTTCACTGTCCCTGATCAGCAAAGCCACTCCCCCACCTCTTACCTCTGCCCCTGTCCCTTTTGAAACATCTAAACTCTGGAATATCCAGCAGCCATTCCTGCCCTTGTGACAGCCAAGTCTCTGTAATGGCCACCACATCATAGTTCCACATACTTACCCAAGCTCTAAGTTCATCACCCCTGTTCCTGATACTTCTCACATTGAAGTAGACACACTTCAGCCCATCCAACTGACCGCAATTTTGCCCTTTCAACTGCCTATCCTTCCTCACAGTCTTTCTACACTCTGCATCTACTTGTACACTAAATGCACCAACCTCTGACCTATCAGTCTGGTTCCCATCCCCCTGCCAAACTAGTTTAAACCCTCCCCAACAGTTCTAACAAACCTTCCCGCAAGAACATTGGTCCCCCTCCAGTTCAGGTGTAACCCATCTCTTTTGTACAGGTTGTACCTTCCCCAGAAGAGATCCCAATGATCAAGAAATCTGAAACCCTGCCCCCGCACCAGTTCCTCAGCCATGCATTCATCTGCCAAATCATCCTATTCTTACCCTCACTGGCACATGGCACAGGCAGCAATCCAGAGATTACTACCCTTGAGGTCCTGCTTTTCAGCTTCCTACCTAGCTCCCAATATTCCCTCTTCAGGACCTCATCTCTTTTCCTACTCATGTCATTGGTACCAATATGTACCACAACCTGTCTGTTCACCCTCCCCCTTCAGAATGCTGTGGACCCAATCCAAGACGTCCCAGATTCTGGCACCCAGGAGGCAACATACCATCTGGGAGTCTCTTTCATGTCCACAGAGTCTCCTGTCTGCTCCCATTACTATGGAATCTCCTATCACTACCGCCCTCCTCTTCTCCCCACTTCCCTTCTGCACCAGATAATCAGGCTCAGTGCCAGAGACCTGGTCACTGCAGCTTTCCTCTAGTAGGTCCCTCCCCCGCCCCCCCCAACAGTATCCAAAGCAGTATACCTGTTATTGAGGGGAACAGCCACAGGTGTACTCTGCACTACCTGCCTATTCTCCATCCTTCTTATGACAGTCACCCAGTTACCTGCCTCCTGCAGCTTAGGAGTGACTACCTCCCTGTAGCTCTTATCTATGTACTCCTCATTATCCCCAAGGAGCCGAAGGTCATCTAACTGCAGCTCCAGTTCCCTAACACGGTCTGTAAGGAGCTGCAGCTGGATGCACCTCATGCAGATGTAGTTATCAGGGAGACTGAATGTCTCCCAGAACTCCCACATCTCACAACTCCCACACAGCACTGACCCTGGAGCCACTCTCACTACTCTGGCCTGGTACTAAAGGAAACACCAAAGCAAAGAAAGAAAGGAATTTACCAGAGACTTACCTTTGCCTCTTCTCACCAAAGCCTCAGATCCCCACTCTAACGCTGACCACTCACACAATGGCCACTCTGCTTATACCTGCCTTCCCTTTATTTGCTGCTGTTAATAAGCCAAACAACTGGTAACAATTTGCAAATGTGCCTTGTTTAGACTCTTGCAAGGTGAAACTCACAAGCACAGGCACAGAGACTCACCTCTTTTCAAAGGTCCCGCTCCAAATCTCGCTCCAACTCCCGACTCTACAAGGTTAAACTCACAAGCACAGGCCATCATGAATACCATTGCAAAGTACTTGTTTGGCACTTTACTGATATCCTCTGACTCTGTGCATAAATTCCCTCCTTTATCCTTGAGTGGTCCTACCCTCTCCCTATTTACCCTCTCATTTTTAATGTACATAAAAAATGCCTCAGCAAGTAGGATTAAAGAGAATGCTAAGTATATTTCATGTCCCCTTTTGGCTCTCCCAATTCTTTGCTTGAGTTCTTCCCGGCTTTCTTTATATTCCTTAAACGCTCTGTCTGACTTCAGCTTCCTAAACCTGATAAATGCTTCCTTTTTCTTTCTGATTAAATTTGCAACCTCTGTCGTCATCCAAGGTTCCCTTCCCTTACCATCTTTGTCCTTCCTCCTCACAGGAACATGCCAGTCCTGAACTCTGGTCAGCTGGTCTTTAAATGACTCCCATGTCAGCTGTGGGCTAACCTAATAACAGCTGCTCCCAAATTACACTCCAAAGCTCCTGCTTAATAATGCTGTAACTTGCCCTGCTCCAACTTAATACTCTCCCCCTAGGTCCAGATTTATCATAGAACACAGAACAGGAACAGGCCCTCCAGCTCACAATGTCATGCCTAAACTAAACCCTTCTGCTTAAACAATGTCTATATCCCTCCACGTGCTGCACATCCATGTGCCTATCTGAGAGCCTCTTGAACGCCTCTATCGTATCTGCCTCCACCACCACCCCAGGCAGCACATTCCTGGCACCCACCACTCTCTGTGTAAAAAGATTTGCCCGCAAATCTGCTTTGAACTTGCCCCCTTTCACCTTAAGTGTGTGCCCTCTGATATTAGACATCTCAACCCTGGGAAAAAGATACCAGCTGTCCACTCTATCTACGCCTCTCATAGTCTTATAAACCTCTATCAGGTCTTCCTTCAGCCTCTGCCACTCCAGAGAAAACAACCCAAGTTTGTCCAACTTATAGCACATGCCCTCTAATCCAGAGAAATTTCTGGTAAACCTCTTTGCACCCTCTCCAAAGCCTCCACATCCTTCCTACAATGGGGTGACCAGAACTGTATGCAATACTCCAGATGTGGGCTACCTAGAGTTTTATAAAGCTGAAACTTATTCATAGCTATCTTTGAGCTTAAGGAGTATAATCATGGTTTCCAATATGCTCTCCCACTGAAATATCAGTCACCAGGTCAGGCTCATTTCCCAACACAAGGTCCAGTGTGGCCCCTCCTCTAATTGGACTATTCACATACTGATTTCAGGAAACCCTCTTGGATGCACCTAACAAATTCTGCACAATCGAAGCCTCTTGTACTAAGAGAGTCCCAGTCAAAGTCAAAGTCTATCCCTGCCCCTCATGATGTTACATACCTCTATCAGGTTGCCCGTCAGCCTCCTACACTCCAGGGAAAACAGTCCAGCTTATCCCCATAACTCAAACCCTCCAGTCCCAGGAACATCCTTTGGAATTTTTTCTGCACCCTTTCCACCATTGTGCAATGCCAGGTTATGGGTGCACTCATAAACTAAATCCTTCAGAAGCGTCTGATCAAGGTCAGCATGTTCTGCCTGATGCAGGAACTTGACCTGAAACATTGACCATCCTTTGTCTCCACAGATGCTGCTTGACCAGTGAGTTTCTCTAGCAGTTTCTTTTTTGTTCAAGATCCAACTACAACTTGTACATCAGTAACATAACTACCAATCCTTCTACTCTGGTCTCCAAGATGGAAAAGCTAACAGTCCATCAGCTACTGCTGCAGAAGCTAAATACAGGAACAATTTTGGATTACAGCATTTCCCCAGAGATGGTTGCATCTCTCCACATGGGTTTCCTTGCCTATACAAACACGATCAACGACCTGTACTGGAGTACAAACATGTCCTCCTGTCTTCAGCATCTGGAACTGAAGACAGGACACACCAGCTTATACCCACCTGCATGTTGAGAAGTTAAACCAGACCAGGACATACACAGTGAATGGTCGGGCCCTGGGGATTGATGTTGAACAGCGAGACCTTGGAGTACATGTACCTAGTTCCCTGAAATTGGCAACACTGAGAGAATGAGAAGGCGGCATGTGGTATGTTTGTCTTCTTCAGCCAAGGAATTGTCTATGGGAGTTGGGACGTCATGTTACCACTGTACAAATCATTGGTTAGACCACACTTGGAGTATTGTGTGCAGTTCTGCTCATCATACTATAGGAAGAATAAGAATTAACTAGAGAGTGTGCAGAAAAGATTCACAGGACTGTTGTCTGGACTGGAGGGCTTGAGTTAGAAGGAGAGACTGGATAAACTGGAACTATTCTTGCTGGAGTGAAGAAGGCTGAGGAATGATCTTATAGAGGTTTATAAACTTATGAGGGGTGTAGTGGTAAATCGGTTTATTATTGTCACGTGTACCGAGGTCCAGTGAAAAACTTTGTATTGCCTGCCATCCGTACAGTGTATTGAGGTAATACAATGGCAAACAATATCAGAATGCAGAATAAAGGGTCACAGCTACAGAGAAAGTGTAGTGTAGGCAGATAATGAGGTGCAAGGTCATAACAAGGTAGATTGTGAGGTCAAGGGTCCACCTCATTTACTAGGGGACCATTCAATAGTCTTATAACAGTAGGACAAAAGTTGTCCTCGAGCCTGGTGGTACGTGCTTTCAGGCTTTTGTATCTTCTGCCAATAGGAGGGGGGAGAAGAGGGAATGTCTGGGGTGGGTGGGGTCTTTGATTATGTTGGCTGCTTTATCGAGGCAGCGAGAAGTGTGGACAGAGTCCATGGAGGGGAGGATGGTTTCCATGATGTGCTGAGCCGTGTCCATGACTGTTTCTTGCGGTCCCGGGCAGAGCGGTTGCCATACCAAGCTGTCATGCATCCGGATAGGATGGTTTCTATGGTGCACCGATAAAAAATGCTGAGGGTCAAAGGGGACGTGCCGAATTTCTTTAACCTCCTGACGCACTGGTGCGTTTTCTTAAGCATAGCGTCTACATGCTTGGACCAGGACAGGTTATTGGTGATGTTCGCTCCTGGGAACTTGAAGCTTTGAACCCTCTCAACCTCAGCACCATTGATGTAATCAGGAGCATGTGCACCATACCCCACCCCCCACACTTCCTGAAGTCAATGACCAGCTCTTTTGTTTTGCTGACATTGAGGGAAAGGTTGTTGTCACAACACCATGTCACTACGGTCTCTATCAATATGCTCTCTAGGAGCGGATTGTGTGTAGTTCTGGTCACCCCATTGTTTGGAGGATGTGGAGGTTTAGGAAAGGATGCAGAAGAGGTTCAGCAGTATTCTGCCTGGGTTAGAGGGTATGAGCTATAAGGAGAGGTTGGACAAACTTGGATTGTTTTTTCTGGAGCATTGGAGGCTGAGGGGGGACCTGATAGAGTTTTATAAAATTAAGAGAAGCATAGATAGGGTAGACAGTCAGAATTTTTTTCCCAGGGTAGAAATGTCAAATACTAGAAGACATGCATTCAAGGTGAGAGGGGGAAAGTTTAAAGGAGATGTGTGGGGCAGTTTTTTTTTACAGAGAGTGGTGGGTACCTGGAATAAGCTGCCAGGAGTGGTGGTGGAAACGAATATGATAGTGGCATTTAAGAGGCTGTTAGACAGACTCATGAATATGTAGGGAATGGATCACGTACAGGCAGAAGAGATTTAGTTTAATTCAGCATCGAACTCGGCACAGACATCATGGGCTGAAGGGCCTGTTTCTATGTTGTACCAGTCTTTGTTCTATGTTCATAGATAAGATCATGGAATTAAACAACACAGAAACCGGCCCTTCGGCCCAGCTCGTCCATGCTGACAATGAATGGGATGGAACAATAACATGGAAGACAAATCTAGAAGCAGGAGCAAAAAAATATTTAACTATTTCTTAACAAGAGAAAACTCCATGGCGGTATGTCCTATTCCTGCTTATCATATTCCAGCACTTGCTATAGAGCATGATGTGAAGGCAGAACACAGGAAGCTCTGCTCCACTCAACATGATGCCTGAAAGGGAGACATCCCAAATTTGCTGCGTAATAAGAATCAGTCATCCCAATGTGGCTCAAGTTTCCCTTCAGAACATCCAGGCCTGGAACTAATTTGCTCTTGAAATTCTGGCCATACCTCAATATTTTATGCACTACTCAATCTAATTTTATTGGAAATCCAATCACATTCATGACGTATGTGTACAGCTTGCTCTAAGAATGTTTGTGTGGTCCCACACACACATGATAAGTATACATTGCAAAGCATCGATCTACATAATATGACCGGCATCATGCACCATCTTTACTTTAGATATGCAACTTGTGTATAGCATGGACCATCAACACTGCAGCACGTCTTGAGTTTCTTAAAGGGCCTGACCACAGCTGGGGGAGTAGGGTATTCTCACAGGAAAGTTAGCTTTAAGTTCTTATTTTCCATTCTCATTCTGATTGTCCTGCAACATCCTCTTCTGTGTTCCACACCCTCCTCCACTGATTTCCTAGCCTTCCCCAAAATTATTCCTCCATTCACATCATCTTTTCCCCACTCCTCTGATCAAATCATAATCATCTGTTGTGAAAACAAAGAATTTCTAGTGCAAAACAATTGAAAATGTCAATGAAGAAGTTTAGTGCCATGTGTATAAAGCACTCTTACCGTTATTAGATTGATTGAGATTCAGCCTCATTTCCAAGGTGCTACTGTTCAGCGACAGCTTCACTGTTCTATTTGCTCTGACAGTTATGTCAGTGAAATTGAAAGAATGAACTGAAATACAATTGTCACCATATGATCATTACATGAGGCCATTAGTAATATGCATACATACATACACCACAGATATAAACCACCCCTTACAGATACACAAATCCCCCAAAGATTACACTTACACACACACACACACACACACACACACACACACACACACACACACACACACAAAATAGGTATACATATATAGACACACACCACAGACACATCACACACACCCTCTCTTTCTTTACTCCAGTGAATACAGACTCGCTCGGCTCTGTCTTGCTTTCCCCATAAAACAGCCTTTCATACCAGCAGCCAATGTCACATCTGATTAAACCCCAGTGTTTTTCAGACAGAGAAGTATCAAGATCAGGAGTTAACTGCTAAGTGTTAAATGTAACCATGGCTACTAGTACATAATAACAAATAAAATAAGATTACAATGGACATATAGCCAGAATCAGACCATCTCGATCCTGTTGATGTTTATGTTCCTCTTGCCTCCTCCAATCTTTCCTATCTAAGCCCTACCAACAAGACCATCTACTCCTCCTTTTTAACACGTTTGTCCAGCTTCCTCTTAAATGCATCAATGTTATTCTCTTCCATCTCTCCACACTTGTGTCACTTTTTGCTAAAGAAGTTTCTTAATTCCCTGTTTGATTTCTTGGTTAGTGGATGATCTTTAGTCATGTTCTTCCCAACAAGTAGGAACTTTACTTTCCTACCCTTATTTCACAAACCTTTCATGATGTTAAAAACCTTTATTCATTCACTCCTCAGTTTTCCTTTCTCAAATGAGAAGTGATGCAGTCCGTTCCAGATATACGGACCTGCACATTTCTGATCTCCTCCGTCACTGCACCCTTTATAAGATCTAGGCGAAAATTAGGCTATTCGACCCATGGAATCTACTCCGCCACTAACTCATGGCTGAATGTTTCCAACCCTATTTTCCTGTCCTCTCTCCATAACCTTTGACCCCCTTATCAATCAAGAATCTGTCAATCTCTGACTTAAAAACATCCAATGACTTTGTCTCCACAGAATTCCACAGATTTGCCACCCTCTGGCTGAAGAAATGCCTCCTCATCTCAGTCTTAAAGGGATGTCCCTTTATTCTGAGACCATGCCCTTGGATTCCAGACTCCTACTGATGGAAACATCCTCTCCATGTCCACTCTATGCAGGCCTTTCAGTATTTGGTAGGTTTCACTGAGATTCCCCCCTCATCCTTCTGACCTCCATTGAATACAGGCCCAGAGACATCAAATACTCCTCATACGTTAAGCCTTTCATTCCTGGGATCATTCTTGTGAACCTCCTCTGGACCATCTCCAATGCTAGCACATCCTTCCACAGATATGGAGCCCAAAATTGCTCGCAATATTCCAAACGCAGTCTGACCAACACCTTATAAAGCTTCAGCAGTACATCCTTGCTTTTAACTTGGGAATTTGTCCTGTGAAGCCATATGGGTAGAATTTAGAAACAAGGGGAGGGTTACTCTATCGGGGGTGTATTATAAACCCACAATAGTCAGGGGAACTTGAGGAGCAGGTGTACAGAGAAACTGCTCATAGTTGTAAGAATTGAAAGATCGAAAGAGGCTGCAGAGAGTTGTAAACTCAGCCAGCTCCATCATGGGCACAACGCTCCCCGCCATCAAGGACATCTTCAATAGGCGGTACCTCAAAAAAGCAGCATCCATCATTAATGACCCTCACCACCCTGGACGTCCCCTGGTCAAATTACTACCAGAAGGGAGGAGGTCCAGGAGCCTGATGACCCAAACTCAACATTTCAGGAACAGCTTCTTCCCCTCTGCCATCAGATTTCTGAACGGTCCATGAACTCATGAACACTACCTCGTTATACCTCTTTTGCACTATTTATTTACTTTTGTAACTTATAGTAATTTTTATGTCTTTACGTCTTGCACTGTACTGAACATAGAACTTAACAGCACAGTACAGGCCCTTCAGCCTACGATATTGTGCTGACATTTTATCCTGTTCTAAGATCTATCTGACCCTTCCCTCCCACATAGCCCTCCATTTCTGTATCATTCATGTGACTATCTGTACTGCTGTACTACAAACTGTACTGCACTATACCACTGCTGCAAAACAACAAATTTCATGACATATGTCAGTGATAATAAACCTGATTCTGATTCGGAATAATAGGTATTGACTGGGTCACCCAGGACCTGGACGGGGTGGAATTTGTGAAATGTGTCCAAGAAAGTTTCTTGAGTCAATATTTTGAGGGCCCTACTCGGCAGGGTGCAATACTGGACCTCCTCTTAGAGAATGAGGAAGGGCAGGTAGCTGAAGTGGCAGTCAGGGACCACTTTGGCTCTCATGACCATAACTCTATGACTGATGGAAAGGAATAGGACAGGTCCACAGGTTAGGGTCCTAAACAGGAACAGGACTAATTTTGGGGGAAGTAGGCAGGATCTAGCAGAGGTCGATTGGGAGAGCCCATTTGAAGGGAAAGGAAAGAATAGCAAGTGGGAGGCTTTTAAGAGTGTGAACTCAGGAGTCCAGGGGACAATGTTCCTGTTGGGGTTAAGGGTAAACCTAGCAAGTTTAAGGAACCTTGGCTGACGAGAAACATTGAGGCTCTGGTCAAGAAAAAGAAGGAAGCATACATTGGGTTTAGGAGGTAAGGGTCAAGCAACTCCCTTGATGACTATAAATAGATTAAGAATACCCTTAAGGGGGAAATCAAGAGAGCAAAGAGAGGGTACGAGATGGATCTGGCAGGTAAGGTTAAGGAAAGTCCCAGGAGGTTCTATAGATATATTAAGATTAAAAGTGTGAGAGAGAGTAGGTCCCCTTAGAGATCAGCAAATAATTACTTCTCATCTGTATCTACCATGGAAAAGGTCACGGAAGCTATGGAATTCAAGAAAGACAACAGTGATGTCCTGAAACATAATGACATCATGAAAAAAAACGGAGCTCATGGTCTTAAGCAATACACAAAAAATGCTGGTCAGGCAGCATCTACTGAGGGAGATAAACAGTCAATGTTTCAGGCTAAGACCCTTCATCAGGACTGGAAAGAAAGAGGGCAGGAGCCAGAATAAAAGGGTGGGGAGAGGGGGAGAAGCACGAACTGGCAGGTGATAGGTGAGTCCAGATGAGGGGAGAAGATAGGTTGATGGGGGGGGGGGGGGGGGCGCCGGGAGTGAGAATGATAGGTAGAAGAGGAAAAGGCTGAAGAAGATATAATCTGATAGGAGAGGACAGTGGACCATGGAATAAAGGGAAGGAGGTGGGGAACCAGAGAGAGGGAAGGTGTGGGTGATGGGCAGGTTGTGAGGGCAGGGAAGGGGAAAGAGAAGGGGTAATGGGGCCCTCACGGCCTCCACCTTCCTCCCTCTGGTTCCCCACCTCATTCCTTTTATTCCATGGTCCACTGTCCTCTCCTGTCAGATGCTGTATGTCTATAACATCAGAAGAATTGTACTTCATTGAACTAGATATTGAGTTATTGATTTGATCTTCAATCAAATATACATTTATGTAGAAGATTATGGGTAGAGGTTTTTTCATTGCAGGGCTTAAATGAAAGGGTTTGCATTGGTCATGCATTATATTCAATCTACTGAAACAAATGAATTGAATGTTGAGAAGATGTGATCATATGGTTATCACTGATAGGCACCAGATGCATTTCTGTTTATTAGATAAGTGTCAACAGTACACCATTGGTAATAAGGATTTGTGAAGTTTTACCTGAATTGTTGGCAGAAGTTGTAAATAACATAACCTGCTAAGACAAAAATACATCAATTAAACTAGATTTGAAAGCAATCTGTAGGTTCAGTTAAAAGCTGCCAGCTATTCTCACACTCTTATTCTTTGTATTGGTGCTCATGATGGCACACACACAGACTGCTTGACACATTAGTGACAGCACACACACAGACTACCTGACATATTAGTGACAGCACATACACAGACTATAAAGGATATAGATAAGTGGGTGATCTGGGAAATGGAATGTATTGCAGGAAAACATGGAAATCCATTTTGGCAGAAAAACATGAAAAGGCAACATATTATTTAAGTAATGAGAGGTTGTCGAATTCTGAGGTGCAGTGTGATGTGGGTGACCTAGTGCATGCAGGTATTGCAAATAATCGGAAAGATGAACAGAATATTGTCTGGGGAACTGAATACAAAAGTAGGGAGGTTTTGCTCCAGTTATAATGGATTTGGTCAACCACAACTGGAGTACTGTGCACAGTACTGGGCTCCTGGTGTCATTGAGACTTTGACTGCATTCTTGAATCATTTCCCCCGTTGACCAGTAATCTACTTTCCCTCTTTGGAATAAAATGTCTACTTCAGGTGTCCGGTACCATGCACATGAATGACGTGGCCTATCCATTGGAGCTGACTGATGACAATTTGACCCTCAGCACTGGGTATGTTGGCCTGGAAGAAGATACTGATGTTGATTCTCTTATTCCTCCGATGGGTTTGCAGCATATTGCAGAGATACCTTTGACAGCATCTCTCCGTTGCCTTGTGATGTCTACCTAGGAGGGCAGGGATCACTGATGTCCAGTAGATCATGAGTTTTATGCCAGGTTTGAGGTTTGGATCTTCAAACATTCTTTTCCTGTGTTGGCCAGAGTTTGTGCCGGTGCATTGAAGATGATGGTAAACGTCAGCAATGCCTGCCTTTGCACAGAAGTGACTCCTGAGACAAGAGATGAGGTTCACATTTTCTAGGATCTCATCACAGGCCATTTTTGTCAGATGGTGAAGATGCACAGTGATGCATTGAGCTGCAAGATGCAGATGACGCTAATGTTTACACACTTTCAGAAGCCAATCTCCAAGTTAGGTGATTCACTCACTGAAACATGCCATAGAATGGGCCTCACACTTCATGTCTGCAAAACAAAGATCATCTATCAACCTGCACTGAAGGTCCAAGCCACCCTCTGACACTTTACCTACCATTTGTAAGAAATGACCCTGGTGCCAACCAGAAAATGTTCATCCACTGCACAAGCCAGCAGTGTGTTCCAGAACAGCAGTGTGTTCTAGCACTCTGTCACCCGATGGAAAAGAATCACTCTCTGTCTCTACAGCAAAAAACAAATTGCTGGAGGAACACAGGGGTTAAGCAGTATCTGTGGAAGCAAAAGAATACTCCATGTCTCAGATCGAGAATCAGGACTCTCTGTATTGAACCTAGATCCATTCTTACAGGGCAAAATTATGGGTTCAGGCTAATTCTTGCCAACTGAGTTCCAACAGGGAAGGGATATTGGGAGCTCCTCTGTGGTTCTGGATTCCAAACTTGGGACCTGTGGCTAATAGGAGATTTGAGCTAAGGAGGCATCTTCAGGTGTAGGGTCACCTCTAGGCCAGACTGGGTAAGAGCAGACTTGCTTCAGAGGCCTTCAGTAAACGAAAAGCACACAACTGATTATTCCTACCTCAATTCATGTGTGAGAAAGAACTACCGGGGGGTAGGGTGGGGTGGGTATCAAGGTTTCCTGCTGAATTCCTAGAACGACGTGATTTGGGGCTTGCTGCCTGTATCTGAATGGTGACCAATATTTTACTGGAGATCCTGAAGCTGAGCCTCTGCTGTAGTTATACTGCATCTTTAACACAGTAAAACCTCCCTGAGGCTTCACAGAAGTGTTACAAGACAAAAGTGGACCCTGATCAAAATAAGATTATCAGCAGTTTGATTCCACTCAACAGATGCTTGGGAGAAGGTGGGGGTGATGGCACAGAATGTGGATTCCACCTTCCCAATACTTAATGGCCTATCTGCCACGTGGCACTAGTGTTGGTGAAGGACCCTCAGGCAGGTATTGGATCCTCTATTTTGCTCCTGCAACAGGGTTGCTGGCAAAACCATCTTCCATACAAACAGGGAGCAGGTCAAAATCTGGGCTGGAAAAGCAGCCAAAAGGAGAACGATTACAGTCAACCACAATAAGTGGGATGGGTAGAGACACAGGCCAGGCCTGCTACTTTTACTTACAGTTGATTTGTAAATTCTTCTCAACTGTTCCTCAGCTTGAAGGGAAATAAAATTGAGATCAGATCATCAGTTACAGCGTCCACTGACCACCCACCCCACAACTCACTGACCACAGCCTCCACTGACCTCTCCCCCAACTCACTGACCACAGCACCCACTGACCACCCACCCCCAACTCACTGACCACAGGATCCACTGACCACCCACACCACAACTCACTGACCACAGCCTCCACTGACCTCTCCCCCAACTCACTGACCACAGGATCCACTGATCACCCACCCCCAACTCACTGACCACAGCACCCACTGACCACCCACCCCCAACTCACTGACCACAGCACCCACTGACCACCCACCCCCAACTCACTGACCACAGGATCCACAGACCTCTCCCCCTCACTGACCACAGCCTCAACTAACCTCTCCTGCAACTCACAGACCACAGCCTCCACTGACCTCTCCCCAACTCACTGACCACAGTCTCCACTGACCTCTCCCACAACTCACTAACCACAGCACTTACTGACCACCCACCCAACTCACTGACCACAGCACCCACTGACCTCTCACCCCACTCACTGACCACAGCACCTACAGACCACCTACCCCTCAACTCACTGACCACAGCCTCAACTAAACTCTCCCACAGCTCACTGACCACAGCCTCTACAGTCCTCTTCCCCCAACTCAGTGACCACGGTCTCCACTGATCTCCCCCCTACTCAATGACCACAGCACCCACTGGCCTCTCCCACAGCTCACTGACCACAACACCCACTACCACCCACCGCCAGCTCACTGACAAGAGCACCCACTGACCTCTTGCCAACTCACTGACGACAGCCACTGCTGACCTCTCCCCCAACTCACTGACCACAACACCCACTGACCACCCACCCCCAACTCACTGACCACAACACCCACTGACCACCCAGCCCCAACTCACTGACCACAGCCTCCACTGACCTCCCCAACTCACTGACCACAGCCTCCATTGACCTCTCCCCAACTCACTGACCACAGCACCCACTGACCACCCACTCCCCATCTCACTGACCACAGCACCCACTGACCTCTCCCTGTTGCTGACCACAGCACCCACTGACCCTTCCCCAACTCACTGACCACAGCACCCACTGACCCCTCCCCCAACTCACTGACCATAGCCTCCACTGACCTCTCCCCAACTCACTGACCACAGCACCCACTGACCTCTCGCCGTCTCACTGACCACAGCCTCCACTGACCATTCACCATTCGCATCCTTCCCTAATCTCCCAAACTCACCAATCACAGACTCCAACATTTGTGTCTCAATCAGCTGACCAGCAAATAGAACCTCCTCACCCTCACCAGACTGGGCCTCTGTCCCTTTGAAGCTCTAGGCCTGCCCTAAAGTGAATGGATTCCCTGTGAGTGCTCTGTCCTGACAGGTCTGTGCCCTGCTGTCTGCCCTGTACCCCAGCCCAGAATAGCCCACCTTAACCTGACATGGTCTGCCACAGCACAGCTGTCCCTGGCCCAGAGCCCCCAGCAGATCTGATAGCCTCTGTGGAGAGATGTTCTGTCTTCTTCCTGTTTCTCACCTTACAGAAACCTCTTTATCCACAAAGGATTTTCCAGCATGTTCTGTGTTTAAGTTCAGATTTCCAGCACATTTAGAATCATTATTTCATAGGGTTGTTGGAGCACAGAAGACCATTTGGCTCATTGAGTCGGTCCTGGCACCTTGGAGAGTGATGTATTCAGCTTATTGCTACACTGTTGTCTGGTAACTCTGTTAATTAGTTTCTCCCTGGCACCCATGTTATTCCCCTATGAAGGGTCTGCTTGGCTGATCCAGCACCCCACACAGGTTCCAGACCCAAACTACACTCTGCTAAAGGACATTATTCCTCAATTCTCCTTTGTAAAGAGTTAATTCTGTCTCCCTGACCCTCAAAACACATGCTGGTGCCAACAGCTTCACTCTGTTTTCCTTTACTGAATCTGTCCTTTGGGTCCACTTCAATCAAATCTCAACCTTTGCTCCAAGAACGTTCTCCAGTCTAACCCCAGGGCTAAAATCCCTCACCCCTAGGACTGTTCCAGTAAAATTCAATTTCTATTGGAAGGATGTTATTTAACTGGAAAAAGTGCAGAAAAGGTTTACAAGGATGTTGTCAGAACTTGAAGGAGTTACTGGGAGAGGTTGGACAGGCTGGGACTTTTTTCCTTGGAGCATAGGAGACGGAGGAGTGATCTTTATAAAGGTGTATAAAATCATGAGGGGCATAGATAGGGTGAAAGCACACATCCTTTTCTCCAAGGATTGGGGAACCAAGAACTAGAGGGCAGAGGTTTGAGGTGATAGGGGAGAAGTTTAATAAGAACTTGAGTGTCAACTTTTTTAATTTTACACAGAGGGTGGTGCATGTATGGAACAGGCTCCTGGGGAAGGTGGTTGGGGCGGGTATAATGGCAACTTTTAAAAGACACCCAGACAGGTATATAGATAGGAAAAGTTATTAGAGGGATATAGACCAAACATGGGCAAATGGGATTAGCTTAGATGGGCATCTTGGTTGGCATGGACCAGTTGGGCCGAAGGGTCTGTTTCCATGCTGTATGATTCTATAATTTGCATACAAATAAATAGAGCCTCTATTACAAATTGTGGCTTACCTCTGTTTGTTGCATTTGGATTGAAAATGCTGCAACAAATTAGACCTGAAACAAAAGCAATGCAGAGTTAGCTCACAAAGCAAACCTGTGCACATGTCATCAGTGTGGAAATAAGATTCACTAACTCAGGAGAAAGCATAATCTAAATGGCATGAAATAGAAACTAACATCATCATGTGAGATTTTAAAGTTTCCCATACATTGGAGAGGGGTAATATTCCAAGCACAAAGAGAGGGAATTCTTTAGTAATAAGACTGCAAGAGAAAAGACATCGTAAAGCAGGCACACAGTGTGTCAACAGGATGCACACAATGAGGATTAGCTACAACATAATGGAGTGCAAAACTTTAATATCATCTCTGTTTTCCAGCTCCACCTTCGAGCTTCTGAAGTAGGGCTGGTGAAGGTTGAACAATTTCTCACTAATCCCGCAGTTTTGTTCATCTCCAGCAGGAGACTTGTTGGAGGGGCAATTCAACATTGCTGTGAGAAAGACAGGAAAAAGCATTGGGATGATGACACAATCTTAGTTGGTTTCAGTCTGTGCTGAGATTGGGTCTGCTGAGGACCATTGGTTAGAATCACAGCTTGTATCCCTTCATGAAGCAAACAAAGGCCCTCTACCAACCTTCACCTGACATACAACACTTCTGTCCAACAATAAGGATCCATGGCAAGACACAAGAAGATATAGACCACTTTCCATGTCTTGGGAACATCCTCTCAACAAAAACTTATCAGTGATGCAATTCGCCAATGCCTTTGGCTATCTGAGGAAAATAGCCTGGCACAGAATTTATTTTCAACTGCACAGTGGTGATCCTTGGTTACCAGTAAAAACCAGACAGTATGAATAAATGGGTCCTTTTCCGGGTGGCAGGCATGGGCCCTAGCTACTCACAATACATATTATTGATTTGATATGATAAGATATCTTTATTAGTCACATGTACATTGAAACACACAGTGAAATGCATCTTTTGCACAGGAGCATTTTGCAAGTGTTGCCGCACTTCCGGCACTAACACAGCATGGATTATTATCGGAATAGATTTGGAAAATAGAAGGCGCTTGAGACTGCGTGTTCACCAGTGACTGGAAACAGGTGTTGATGCAGCAAACAGTTAGAAAAGTATTGTAGAATTAGAAAGGCATAGAATAGAAAGGAATATTACAGAATTATATAGTTAGAAAGGCATAATATAGAAATGCTCGACCCACTGAGTTCCTCCAGCAGATTGTAAACTCTGGAACTCACCTTTCATCCTACTTGCCTCCACATCCAGCACATCATTCTTCGACACTTCTGCCAGCTGCAACCTGATCCTACCACCAGTCACATATTCCCCTTACCACCCCTTCCACAAGGACCACTCCCTCTGTGACATCCCTCCCCACCCACCTCTCCCTGACACCTGGCACTTTCCCTAACAACTACAGGAGGTACAACATCTGCCCCCACACGCCCCCCCTCACCACCATCCGGGTGAGGCAAAGATTCACCTGTACCTCCTCCAACCTCATCTACTGCATTCAGTGCTCCTGCTGTGACCTCCTCTACATCAGTGAGACTATAAGTGCAGAAAAGGCAACCACTTTGCCAAGCACCTGCTCTCTGTTATGGCCATCCCAAGTTCCCAGTTGCACATCATTTCAATTCCTTTTCCCACTCCCACACCAACCTGTCCATTCTTGGCCTCCTCCACTGCCAGGGTGAGGCTGAATGCAAACGAGAGGAACAAAACCTCATGTTCCTCTGGGGTGGTCAAAAATCCAATGGTATGAACATTGAATTTTCCAATTTCAGGTAACACTTACCTCTGGTCTGTTCACCCTCCCCCTCTCTCTCCTTATGACCCTCCTCTGGTCCCCCTATTTTTGTCCCCTTTCCCATACCTCCTCCAGCCCCCATCGCCCATTTTTGTTCCCGTTCGCCTCCTGGTTCCATCTAGCCACTACATACATGTTTCACCCACCGGCTGTCTCCTCCCCCCCCACCACATTTAGTTCTGTTGCCATTTGCCCTTCACCTCCCCCAATCGTTCCCATTATCACCTTCCTTACTTATCAGAGTCCAGCACTAATAACCTTTGTGTTCCTGCTTATCTCCCTCCAACCTTCATCCTTTCCTCTCCCGCCTGTCTTCATCTATCATCCACCTACCCCTGTGTCCCAACTCCACCCCTCCCTTCTGTCTATCTGGTGTGATCTGTCTGTCACCCTTCACCACCCTCCCGCCAGTCCACCAATCACCTCTGGTCTCACCCTCTCTCTCTCCTCTTTGTACTGGCGATCTGTACTACAGGTACAATAACAACATTTAAAAGACAGTTGGACAGGTACATGGATTGGAAAGGTTTAGAAGGTTATGGGCCAAATGCTGGCAAAAGGGTCTAGCTTGCATGGGGCATCTTGGTCAGCATGGACTAGTCGGGCTGAAGGGCCTGTTTCTGTGCTGTATAACTCTTTATGAATTCTGTGATCTCTCCTCTCCACCCCTAGTCCTGATGCAGGGTTTTAATCTGAAATGTCGACAATTCCTTTCCCCCAACAGATGCTGCTCGCCCCACCGAGTTCCTCCAGCAGATTGTTTGTTGCTGCGGTTAGAAAGGTATGTTGGCCTTCTTTGCAAGGATGTCTTACTGCAGTTGTACAAAGCCTTGGCATGACCCTGTCTGGAGATTTTCATGCAGAAGCAGGCCCTTTGGCTCATGATATCTGTGCCGACCATGATACCAATTTAAACTAATCCCGTCTGCCTACACATGGACCGTATCCCTCCACTCCCTGTCTGTTTGTGTGTCTGTCTCAATGCACTTAAACATTGTTATTATATCTTCTTTCACCACCTTCACTTGTGGTGTGGTCCAGGCACCCACTACTTTCTGTGTAAAAAAATTTGCCTCGCAAATCTCCTTTAACTTTCCCCATTTCATTTTAAACCTTTGCCCCCCCAAGTATTTACCATTTCCACCATGGGAAATTTACTAAACTAATTCCTGGATGGAAATACTGATATATGAGGAAAGATTTCATTGATTAGTCCAATATCCACTAGAATTTAGAAAAATGAAAGATAATCTCATATTAACCTGTAACAGGACTAGATACATTGAATCCAGGGGGATATTCCTGATGCTTGGAATGTTCAGAACCAGTGGTCACAGCCATAGGTCCTGGGGTGGGCAGTATAGAACCCCAGCAGAAATGTCTTCAACAGAGGGTGGTAAACCATGGAACTCCCTACTACAGAAGGAAGTGGAAGTCATCAAATGTACTCAGTAAGGAAGTAGATATATTTCTGAATACTAATGGGGTTGAGCTGGATCAGGGTCCTGAAGTGGATGACAATCTGTGATCATATGGAACGGTGGATGGAACCCCAAGCAGCAAATGGCCTACTCCTGCTCATATTTTCTCTGTTTCTTGTCCTCTTGTATGCTTCTGAAACACGGCCTACCTACAGTGGGTGGCTCAAGGCAATGGAAAGGTACCAGTGCACAGACAGGATAAGAAACAGGAGCCTGAACTACAGGAGCACATGGAAGGCAACCAGCTGAATGGCACACAACTTCCCAAAAATCCCACTCACCCCCCTGTCAAACTCCACACCCCACTTGAGGCAGAGTTTGTGGATCCCACCTCAGAACTGAAGAGGAAGCAAGTCATCACAGATCCACGAGTTATACAGCAATAGAAACAGGACCTTCAGCCCAATTCGTCCATGCCAACCGTAATGCCTGTCTAAGCCAGTCTCATTTGCTTGCATTTGACTTGTATCTCTCTAAAACCTTACAATCCTCGTATCGGTCCAAATGCCATTTAAATGTTGTACCTATCTCTATCATTTCCTCTGGCAGCTCATTCCAGATACCCACTACCCTGTATTAAAAACTCAGATCCCTTTAAAATCTTTCCCTCTCATCTTAAAACTATGCCCTCCCATTTTAGACTCCCCTACCGTGGGAAAAAAACAGTGACCATTTACACTATCTATGCCTCTCATGATTTTATAAACCTCTACAACTTCACCCCTTTGCCTCCTATGCTACAGGGAAACAGTTCCAGCCTATCCAGTCTCTTCCTTATAAGCCCTTCAGTCCAGCCAACATTCCTGTGAATCTTTTCTGCACCTTCTCTAGATTAATCACATCCTTCCCATAGCATGGTGACCAGAACTGCACACAATGCTCCAAATATGGTCTAACCGACACTGTACAACTGCAACACAATGTCCCAACTCAATGCCCTGATCAATGAAGGCAAGCATGTCATATGCCTTCTTCACCTCCTTGTCTACATGTGTTACCACTTTCAGAGAGCTATGTACTTGTACCCCAGGTCTCGCTGTTCAACAACAGGGCCCCGCCTTTCACTGTGTCTGTGCTGCCTTGGTTTCACTTCTCAGCACTTCCTCACCCTTGACCATGACGTACTGCCAAAGAGGTTTCTAAACTTGTAATAGGATTGCAAAAGATACAGCAATATCCTGCAATATTTCCACAGAAGATTGACATTAGATAATTTATCATTTGTAATTTAATAATGGTACTAGTAGTACCATTGAATATAACAAAATCTTATACTGTTAAAGTTGGTGACTTTGAATGTAGTGCAGAAACTGAGAATTCTTCAGGAGAATTGGAATATTTGCCATTAGACTGGGAAAATGCCTGCAGAATCTCAACATTGTTTTTTGTTCATTCTGAGTGAATAAACATCGTAAAAGTTCTACAGGGTTCAATAATTTTAAAACTGTATAAATTGCCAGACCTGAATAACATAGGATGTTAAATGAAGGAAGGGAGGATGTTGAAGAGACTCTAGCTACAACTTTTCAATCCTCCACAGCTACAGAGCTGAAAGAGGATTGCTTAAATACAGAGGTGGTATTAACCAAATAATTATGGGTCAGTTACTTTAACCAGTGGTGGACAAATCATTGGAGTTCAATCTAACAGACTGTATAAACCTTCACTTAGCAGGGCACAGATCAATCAGGGACAGCCGGCATGGATCTGTTAAGGGAAAGTTGTGTCTAACAAACTGAATGGTAAATGGATCAAAGGATATGGAGAAAAGTTGCTAACAGGATTGAATTGAATTCTTTGAGGAGGTAATGAGGAGGATTAGTAAGGTAAGTATTTGATGTAATTTACCTGGATTTTAGCAAAGCTTTTGACGAAGTCCCACATCAAGTCAAGACAAATATATTGTCAAGTGTACAAGTACGGTGAGGTACAGGTATGATGGAAACATTGCTTGCAGCAGCATCACAGACATGTAGATACTGACAACACACAGAATATAAATTATACAGGACAGTGAAAAGAGAGAGAGAGAGAGAGAGAGAGAGAGAGAGAGCAAAAAAAAAGACACAATCAGAGACAAGTCTATGGTAGTGCAAGAGGTGGTCCATTGCTGAGGTAGAGTTAGGGTTGTGCAGGTCAGTTCAAGAACCTGATGGTTGCAGGTTGATCACAAGAATGAAAGCTCATGGCTTTCAAAGCAAAGCTGCAAATGACTTAGCAGGAAGAAGCAGAGCATTTGTTGTGAGTGGAAGGCTGTTTCCATTCAGATTCTGCAGGGCTCAGAACTCAATCCTTTGCATTTTATAATATATTAGGTCTGAACAGAGGAAGCTCAGTAAAAAGGTTGGAAGAAGTTTGTGTGGTTGACACTGAGGATGACAGCTTTAGACTTAAGAAAGATAAATGATGGTCTGGACAATTGGGAGAAGAGTAGAATTGGATCCAGAGAAGTGTGGGGAGGTGCAACAAGAGAAGGGAAAAAGATTCCGCAGAGAAGGTCCCGCTCGGGGGGGGGGGGGGGGGGGGGGGGCGGGGTTGCAATACTGGACCTCCTCTTAAGGAACGAGGCAGGCAAATAACTGAGGTGGCAGTCAGGGAGCACTTTGGCTCTAGTGACCATAATTCTATTAGTTTTAAGATATTGATGGGAAAGGATTGGACAGGTCCACACATTATTGTCCTAAACTGGAGCAGGGCTAATTTTGGGGGAATTAGACAAGATCTAGCAGGTCAATTGGGTGTCTTTTTGAAGGGAAAGGAATGAATGGCAAGTGGCAGGCTGTTAAGAATGTGATATCAGGTGTCCAGGAGCAGCATGTTCCTGTTAGGGTGAAGGGTAAATCTGGCAAGTTTAGGGAACCCTGGCTGATGAGAGATATTGAGGCTCTGGCCAAAAAAAAGAAGAAAGCATACAATGGGTTTCAGAGGTCGGGGACAAGTGAATCCCTTGATGATGATAAAAAGATTAAGAATACACTTATGAGGGAAATTAGGAGGGCAAAGGGAGGGTATGAGATGGATCTGGCAGGTAAGGTTAAGGAAAATCCCAAGAGGTTCTATAGATATATTAAGAATAAAAGGGTGGCCAGGGAGAGAGCAGGTCCCCTATATCTTGAGGCACAGAAGATGAGTGGGATTTTTAAATGAATATTTCTCCTTGGTGTTTACTAAGGAAAAAAATCATGCTTGTTCAAGAGATGAGGGAAACAAGTGGAGATGCTTTGGATAACATTCATATTACCAAGGAGCCTTACAGTGCAATAAGGTGGATAAATCCCCAGGACCTGTTTGAGAACATCCTCGGACTTTGTGGGAGGCTAGAGAAGAACTTGCAGTGGCCCTTGCGGAGATGTTTGCTTCATCGTTAGTCACTGGTAAAGTTCCCGAAGACTGGAAAGTGGCCAAAGTTGTTCTGTTGTTTAAGAAGGGTAGCAGGGACAAGCCAGGGAACTACAGGCCGGTCAGCCTGATCTCAGTAGTGGGGAAGTTACTGGAGGGAATTCTGAGAGACAGGATCTACCAGCATTTGGATAGACAGAATCTGGTTAGGAGGAGTCAGCATGGCTTTGTGCATGGGAAGTTCTGCTTGACGAAGCTTTTAGAGTTTTTTGTAGAGGTAACCATGAAGATAGATGAGGGTAGTGTAGTGGATGTTTTCTATTTGTACTTTAGCAAGGCCTTCAACAAGGTCCCACATGGCAGGCTGGTCTGGAAGGTTAGATCCCATGGAATCCTGGGAGAGCTAGTTAGGTGGATTCAAAACTGGCTCAGAGGTAGGAAGCAGAGGGTGGTGGTTGAAGGTTGTTTCTCAGAATTGAGGCCAGTGACTAGTGGTGTGCCACAGGGGTCAGTGTTGGGACCCTTGTTATTTGTTATTTATATAAATAATTTAGATGCAAATGCACAAGGCTTGATCGGTAAGTCTGCGGATGACACAAAATAAGGAGACTTTGTTGATAGTGAAGAAGGTTATCGTAGATTACAGGGGGATCTTGATCAGTTAGGGAAGTGGGCAGAGGAGTGGCAAATGGATTTCAATACAAATGAGTCTGAGGAAGTCCATTTTGGAAAGTCAAACCAGCGTAGGACATACTATGAATGGCAGGGCACTATGGAGTGTAATGGAACAGAGGGCCCAAGGAGTACAAGCGCATAGTTTGCTGAAAATGGCATCACAGGTGGACAGGGTGGTGAAAAAGGCATTTAGCACGCTGGCCTTCATCAGTCAGGGCAATGAGTATTGGAGTTGGCACATTGTGCTGCAGTTGTATAAGTCGATGGTGAGGCTGCACTTGGAGTACTGTGTACAGTTTTGGTCATCCTGTTATAGGGAAGCTGTGATTAAAGAGTGCAGAAAATATTTACGAGGATGTTGCCAGGACTCGAGGGCCTGAGTTATAGGAAGAGGTTGGCCAAGCTAGGTCTTCATTCCTTGGAACATAGGAGAATGAGGGGCCACCTTATAGAAGTGCTTAAAATTATGAGGGGCATAGATAAGGTGGATGGTAACAGTCTTTTCCTCAGGGTAGGGGAGTCCAAACCATTGGCCTGGGGTGAGAGGGGAAAGATTTAAAAGGGACCTGAGTGGCAACTTTTTCATGCAGAGGGTGATGATTATATGGAATGAGCTGCCAGAGGAAGTGGTTGAGGCAGGTCCAATACTATTATTTAAGAAGCACTTGGGTAGCTACATGGAGGGGCAGGGCTTGGAACACAGGAAACTGAGAAGAGCTAGGTGGACAATGTGGTCAGCATGGACTGGTTGGGCCGAAGGGCCTGTATCCATGCTGTATTGCTCTATGACTCAATGAGTCAATGGATCCAGGGTTGGGATACTGTGGAGCAAATCAGAAAAATAAACCACTGGATGGCAAATAGATCTTGCAAATTCATATATTTGGGGAAACAGTGTGTGCCATTATTAACCTCAACACGTTAACCTCAGGACAGTGTATTCATTCAAACAGCTGAAATAAGGAACTAATTCAAACTCTGGATGTAAAGCAGTCGCTATCAGCCAGGTGATCAGGCATCTGTGATTAGCAATGCAAAGAAGATCGGTCTCCACATAATAAGCATTGTATCATAAGCAAATCTCTGGCGTGACAGGGCAATAAGCCAGGTGCACTTCCATCCACCTTTTATCATTACTTTTCACACAAATTGTGGGCAATCTTCTCAAATTCAGCACCTGAATGGGCTCCATACCTGGGACAGCAGAGGATGGAAGGCAGATCCTGGGGATTAGCCAGGGGATGTCACAGGTTCCCAGAGGGGAGGGCAGGGGAAGAGAGTGGGAGGGGTTTCCGTGGTTTCCCAGTGAGTTGGCAGAGAGTTCAGCCAGGTTGGTTCAGTCAGGCTGCCTGGAGCAGGACCAAAGGCAGAGAGAGGGACAGACGTGTGTCAGGAGTTTGAAAGCATTAACGCCACTGTTGAAAGGAGCATTGTCCTTCCACACTGCTTCCCAGAGCAGAGCATTGCCCTTTGAAGTGTAGCCACTGTTATGATGCAATAAACTCATCAGCTCCCAGCTTTTACAGACCATCATACAAACAATCACAAAGCAACAACGAGGTAATCTGTCCTAAGAATGTTTGTTGACAGAACATAGCACAGTACACCACAGAAACAGGCCCTTTGGCCCACAAACTACTTAAGCTAATGACACCTAATTAAACTAATCCCTTGTGCCTACACAATGTCCATATCCCCCCATTCTCTGCACATTCATGTACCTGCTAAGAGTCTCTTGAATGCCTCTATCGTATCTGCCTCCACCACCGCCCCTGGCAGCGCATTCCAGGCATCCACAACTCTCTGTGTAAAAAAACTTGCCCCACACATCTCCTTTGAACTTCCCCCGCCCACCCACCCACTCCACCTTAAATGCATGGCCTTTAGAAGTTGACATTCCTTCCCTGGGAAAAAGATTCTGACTCTCTGCCCTCTTTATGTCTCTCATTATTTTATAAACTTTTATCAGGTCTCCCCTCAGCCTCCACTACACAAGAGAAAACAACTCAAGTTTATCCAGACTCTCCTTAAAGCATAAGCTCTCTAATCCAGGCAGCATCCTGGTAAACCTCTTCTGCACCCTCTCCAGAGCCTCCACATCCTTCCTATACTGGGGTGATCAGAATTGAATGCAATACTCCAGATGTCGCCTAACCAGGGTTTTATAAATCTGCAGCAAACCTTCCTGACCCTTGGGCTCAATGCCTTGACTAATGAAGGAAATATAATGTGAATAATTATTGCTAAAGTACACCAGGGAAATCTACTGTGTTCTCTTGTTATTTTTATGGGAACTGTTAACTTGAGAAGGAAAATGGAAATTCAGTTAATTATGAAGAGGCAGCCTCTGACAGACTGCACTCCAGCCTGTGCTATACTCACTGGATAACTTGTTCAAGGCAAGAACTCAAGCCCACATGCTCCTGAATCAAATGTGAGAATGTTCCCAACTGAGTCAAAGTACTATAAAAGAACACATCTCAGAAACTCAGGAAAAATACAACAGAAAGGAATCTGGAAATATTTCTGAATAAACCAAAGTTCATGTTTCAGTTGGTACAGAAGCCTGAAGTCCCACGCCACCTGGTTCAAAACAGCTACTTCCCTTCAACTATTTGGTTCTTGAACCAGCCAGCACAACCTTAATCACTAGAGTTTAGCAACACTATGATCACATGTCCTTGTGCATATGACAATAAATTTGACATTGACTTTGACTTCAGATACTTAAAGTGCCAATACTTTACCTTGTATCTGTCCACAGCAGCTTCCTGACCCGCTAAATGCTTTGTGACTGGATTTTTCAAGGAATATGTTCCAGCTATTCCAAAGTATTTCTACTGCCTCACCATACCTCAAATATCTGTATCAATCCAGAACCATTCCCACTGCCCTTCTGCACACCAAGTATTCACCCCTTTCTCCCTAATCCCCCCATCACCAAACCATTGAAGAAAAGTCAGTGAAGACAAAAGTGGACAGAGATATAAAATGGCAGTTGTTGGCTAGCTCCAATTTTTATACAACTGTACAAAACCAAGACCAATTATACAGAGCAACAGACATCTTCCCAAATACTTTGCTCAGTCTAGGATCCTTCAGTGTTCATTTTATTTCGATTCTTCATTACTCACCATCTGTGCAAGGAGTTTTCCTGATTAGTTCAATTATAACCTACCATTAGAAATAACCCTGCCACCTTCCCTTCTACTTATTCATAGGACATGAACATTGCACGCAATGTCAACACTCATTCTTCATCTCCAGTTGCCCCTGAACTGGAGGCAGTTCAGAGTCAACCACATTGGTGTGTCTGGAGACACATAAAGACCAGCTATGGGAAGACTTCCGTTGCTACCAGATGGACGTTTTCTTCAATAATCCAGTAATGCTAAAGAGATCATTGCTGTGTCCAACCTCTTTACTCAATTCCAGATTTATTTAATCATTTGAATTTAAATTCCCGTCATCATGGGGAGATTTGAACACAGAACCTCGAACGGTACAGCACAGGAACAGACCTTTCAGCCCACCGTGTCTGTGCCGACCTTGATGCCAATTTAAATTAATCCCATCTGCCTGCACATGGTCTATATCCCTCCAACCCCTGCCTGTGCATCTGCTTGTCTAAATGCCTCTTAAATGTTGCAAAGTGAACCACTACAGAAAGCATTTCCTCCTCACTAAACTAGTCAAAATGATTGAAGTATTTCAAGACCTTTCTCAGTTTTCTATCTTGTTTCTCTATGGTTTTAGATTTTTGTTCATTCATCAAACTAACAACAGAACATGTGAACAGTCAAACTTACCCAGAGTGAAGTAAACAGGGTGATATGTCATGGTTTCTTTCTGCTGCTCTGTACGACACTTCCAGCAATGACAAAGTTCCTCTTTAAACACAGCTAAATCTTTCCCAGGTACAATAGCTGAAGGAAGAGGAATACAAATATGTAGGTTTGAGATTCTTCTGATAGATTGTGATTATAATCAACAGGTGGATCAGGTGACACTGCTCTATTGTTGCACACAATATTAGTTCAGAATTATATCAACCAGCAAAGGGGATAGAGGGTTGTCAGTATCACAGGGTTTATAAAGTTACATGCAAAATGTTTTGTGGTAAATTTTGCCTCCTCCTGAACTGCTGTGCAGGGCTGAGCATCACCCTTACTCACTTAGATTCAGAGCATCAGGTAAACAATCTTTCTTTGTAGTAAGCTGCTTATTTCAGAGAACTGCTCAGAGTTAACCATGTTGTTGCTGGTTTGGAGTCACGTTGACACCATCCTGGGTAAGGATGGCAGATTTCTCCACTGAGGTGCATTGCTGAACCAAACCAGTTTTTGTGACAATCATTGTCATCCATACTAAAACTAGAACATAGAACAGTACAGCACAGGAACAGGCCCTTCGGCCCACCATGTCTGCACCGAACATGACGCCAAATTAAACTAAATTTCTTCTGCCTGTACATGATAAATCTCCCTCCATTCCCTGCACATTCATGTGTCCATCTCTCTTAAATACCACTATCGTATCTGCCTCCACCACCACTCTTGGCAGCCAGTTCCAGGCACCCACCACTCTCTGTGTAAAAAAAAACCTGCCCTGCACATCTCCTTTAAACTTGCTCCCTCTCACCATAAATGCATGTCCTCTAGTACTTGACATTTCTACCTTGGGAAAAAGATTCTGTCTACCCTATCCATGCCTCTCGTAATTTTATTAACTTCTATCGGGCCTCCCATCAGCCTCCAATGCTCCAGAGAAAACAAACCAAGTTTGTCCAACCTCTCCTCTAATGCCCTCTAATCCAGGCAGCATCCTGGTGAACCTCTTCTGCACCTTTTCCAAAGCCTTGCTGCAATGGGGCGACCAGAACTGCACACAATGCTCCAAGTGCAGTCTAGCCAAAGTTTGACACAGCAGCAACATGACTTCTTGACTCTTATACTCAATGCCCTGACCGATGAAGGCAAGCATGCCATATGCCTTCTGCACCATCCTATCCACTTTCAGGGAGCTATGGACTTGGAGCCCAGGATCCCTCTGCACATCAAGGCTGTTAATGATCCTACCATCAACTGTATATTTTCCCCTTACATTTGACCTCCCAAAGTGCAACACCTCATACTTGCTCACATTAAACTCCATCTGCCATTTCTCCGCCCATATCTATAATTGATCTATATCCCACTGTATCCTTTGGCAATCTTGTACACTGTCCACAATGCCACTAATCTTTGTATCGTCTGCAAATGTACCAATCCACCCATCTACATTTTCATCCAGGTCATTACATGCTGTATATCACAAACAGCAGAGGTCTCAGCGCTGATACCTGTGTAACACCACTAATCACAGACCTCCAGCCAGAATAACACCCTTAAATAAACACTATATTTTTAAATTTAGATTTTTAACTAAATCCAAGTTCCACAACTATCAGGATGGATACCTCTGGATTTTTAGTCCAGATCTAAACTTAACAAGTGTGGTAATTTAACCATTACACCTCCATTGTATTGTGTAAATGACTTAGATGAAAAGATGAAATATATTGTAACCAGATTTTTTGACAGTACAAAGATAGGTGGGAAAGTCTGGAAAGAGATGGAAAGGTTAATGCATTGGAAGGAAGGAGGCAGGTGGAGTGTAATATGGACCATGTAAAGTTTTCTACATTGGTACGTAGAACAGTACAGCACAGGAACAGGCCCTTCAGCCCACCATGTTGTGCCAAACTAATTAAACTAATAATGAAATGCCTAACTAAATAATCCCTTCTGCCTACACAGTGTCCATATCCCTCCATTCTCTGCACATTCATGTGCTTATCTATGAGCCTTTTAAATGCCTCTATCGTATCTGCCTCCACCACCACCCCTGACAGCACATTCCAGGCACCCACCTCTCCGCGTGTAAAAAAAAACTTGCCCCACACATCTCCTTTGAACTTACTCCATTTCGCCTTAAGTGCATAAAACATCTGTAAATTGCATCTAAGATATCTTTATTAGTCACATGTAAATCAAAACACACAGTTAAATGCAACTTCTGCATAGAGTGTTCTGGGGGCAACCCTCAAGTGTCGCCACACTTCCGGCACCAACATAACATGCCCCCAACTTCCTAACCCGTACATCTTTGGAATGTGGGAGGAAACTGGAGCACCTGGAAGAAACCCACGAAGACAGGGAGAACGTACAAGCTTCTTACAGACAGCAGCAGGAATCAAACACGGGTTGCTGACGCTGTAATAGCATTACGCTAACTGCTACACTGTCGCGCCTGCCCTCTAGTACTAGACATTTCAACCATGGGAAAAAGATAAGGGCTGTCAACTCTATCCATGCCTCTCATAATCTTATAAACTTCTGTCAGATCTCCACCCCACCTCCGCTGCTCCAGAGAAAACAACCCAAGTTTGTCCAACCTCTCCATATAGTACATGCCCTCTAATCCAGGTAGCATCCTGATGAAGCCCTTCTGCACCCTCTCCAAAGCCTCCACAGCCTTTCTATAAAAGGAGTGACCAGAACAGAATTGAATACAATACTCCAGATTCGGCCTAACCAGAGTTCTATAAAGCTGCAACATAACTTCCCAATTCTTGAACTCAGTGCCTCGACTAATAAAGGCAACCATACCATATACCTTCCTTACCACCCTATCAACCTGTAGAAGGAAGAGAATGCAGAATATAATGTAAACATATAAGTTCAAAAAATGCAGGTGCTGGGAGTGTCCTGCACAAGAGAGATCCTTCTGGTGAAAGGTCATTGCCCTGAAAAATTAACTGTTTCTCCTCCACAGATGCTGCCTGATCTGTAGAATATTTTCAACATTATCTGTTCTCATCTCAAACTTCCAACACCTATAGTTTTCTGCTTTTTCAAAGAAATTTAGAATTCAGGCAAAGTAAGTAATTAGAAATGCAAATGGAATATTGGCCTTTTTTGGCAGGAGGGATGGAGGTCAAATCTTACACCAGCTGCCTAGGGTTTGATGAAAGCAAAGCTGCAGGACAGCATGCTGCTTTGGTTTCCATCAGTAAGGAAGGATATACTTGCCTTGGAGGAAGTGCAGAGAACATACACTAGACTGATTCCTGGAAGAAGAGGTTGTTTTAGAAGAACATAGAAAATAGGAGCAGGAGCAGGACACTAAGCCCCACCATTCAATATAATCATGACTGATTTGCTTTAGGCCTCATTTCTTCTCTGCCAGTTCTCCATAGGCCTCAAATTCCCTGATCTTTCAAAAAAATTATCTATTTTGTCTTTAAAGACCCCAAATGATCCAGCTTCCACAACCCACTGGAGTAGACAATTCACCACCCTCTGCAAGAAGTTGTTCCTACACACTTCAGTTTTAAATGACCACCCCCTAATCTTGTAACTGTGTCCCCTCATTCGGGTTTCTCACCTACCATGCCGCCAAAGGATCTTACAGTTTTCAATAAGATCACCACTTATCCTTTAAGATCCAATGAATATATAATTTCGTTAGGCAACCGTGGTTGACGGGGGAAGTCAAAGACAACATAAAAGCAAAAGAGAGGGCATACAATATTGCAAAAATTAGCGGGTAGCTAGAGGATTGGGAAGCTTTTAAAAACCAGCAGAAGGCAACTAAAAAAGCAATAAGGGGTGAAAAGATGAAATATGAAGGTAAGCTAGCCAATAATATAAACAAGGATACCAAAAGTTTTTTCAGATATATAAAGAGTAAAAGAGAGGCAAGAGTGGACATCGGACCGCTGGAAAATGACACCGGAGAGGTAGTAATGGGGAACAAGGAAATGGCAGATGAACTGAATAAGTATTTTGCTTCAGTCTTCACTGTGGAAGACACCAGCAACATGCCAGAAATTCGAGAGAGTCAGGGGGCAGAAGTGAGTGCAGTCACTACTACTAAGGAGAAGGTGCTTGGGAAGCTGAAAGGTCTCCCCAGGGTTCTGAAAGGGGTAGCTGAAGAAACTGTGGAGGCATTAGTAGTGATCTTTCAAGAATCACTAGAGTCAGGAATGGTCCCAGAGGACTGGAAAATTGCAAATGTCACCCCACTCTTTAAGAAGGGAGGGAGGCAAAAGACAGGAAATAATAGGCCAGTCAGCCTGACTTCAGTGGTTGGTAAGATGTTAGAGTCCATTATTAAGGATGAAGTTTCGGGGTACTTGGAAGCACATGATAAAGTAGGCCAAAGTCAGCATGGTTTCCTTAAGGGGAGATCTTGCCCGACAAATCTGTTGGAATTCTTTGAGGAAGTAACAGGCAGGATGGACAAAGGAGAGTCAGTGGATGTTGTTTGTTTGGATTTTCAGAAGACCTTTGACAAGGTGCCACACATGAGGCTGCTAAACAAGATAGGAGCTTATGGTATTACAGGAAAGGTACCAGCATGGATAAAAGATTGGCTGACTGGCAGAAGGCAAAGAGTGGAAATAAAGGGGGCCTTTTCTGGTTGGCTGCTGGTGACTAGTGATGTTCTGCAGGGGTAGATGTTGGGTCCGCTACTTTTCATTTTATATGTTAATGATCTGGATGATGGAATTGTTAGCTTTGTGGCCAAGTTTGAGGATGATACAAAGATAGGTGGAGGGACAGGTAGTGTTGAAGAAGCAGATAGCCTGCAGAAGGACTTAGACAGGTTGGGAGAATGGCAAAGAAGTGGCAGATAGAATACAACGCAGGGAAGTGTACAGTCATGCACTTTGGTAGAAGGAATAAAGGCATAGACTATTTTCTAAATGGGGAGTAAATTCAGAAACCAGAGGTGCAAAGGGACTTTGAAGTCCTAGTGCAGGATTCCCTAAAGGTTAACTTGCAGGTTAAGTTGGTAGTAAGGAAGGCAAGTGCAATGTTAGCATTCATTTCAAGAGGACTAGAATAAAAAAAACAAGGATGTAATGCTGAAGCTTTATAAGGTACTTGTCAGACCACATTTGGAGTATTGTGAGTTTTGGGTCCCATATCTAAGGAAGGATGTGCTGGCGTTGGAGGGGGTCCAGAGGAGGTTTACAAGAATGCTCCAGGGAATGAAAGGGTTAACATATGAGGAGAGTTTGATGGCTCTGGGCCTGTACTTGCTGGATAGAGTGGACGTGGAGAGATGTTTCCAGTAGTGGGAGACTCTAGGACCAGAGGGCAGAGTCAGAATAGAAGGACGTCCCTTTAGAACAGGGATCAGGAGGAATTTCTTTAGCCAGAGTGTGGTGAATCAGTGGAATTCATTGCCACAGACAGCTGCGGAGGCCAAGTCATTAGGTATATTTAAAGCAGAGGTTCATAGGTTCTTGATTAATAAGGGCATCAAAGGTTACAGGGAGAAGGCAGGAGAGTGGGGTTGAGAGGGAAAAGTAAATCAGCCATGATCGAATGGTGGAGCAGACTCGATGGCCCAATAGTCCTATGTCTTGTGGTCTTATAGTCACTTATGATATGTCAATCTTCATATCCCAAGAATTAGTCTCATGAATCTCTTTTGGACCTCTTCCAATGCCAGTGTATCCTTTCATAAATTAGGGGACAGTACTCCATGTGTGGCCTTGTACCCTGGACAATTGTAACAACACTTCTCCATTTCTAAACTCCAACTCTCTTATAATAAAGATCAATATGCCATTTCCCCAATACTATGAGTTCTTATCTTTTGCATCACCCTTGTTTCATCAAAATAGTTTGAGTAGATTGGGTTCATACTCTCAGCAGATTAAAAAAACTGAAAGGTAATCTTACTGAAGCACATAATCTTGCCAAGGACAAAGTGCATTGTATTAGGTTCTTTTCCCCCAAGAGGCAAATCTAAACTGGACATAGGATCACCTGTTTAAGTGTGAGAAGAAGAATAAGAGTCATAGAGTTACACAGCATGGAAACAGGCCCTTCAGCCTGACTCATCCATACTAACCAAGATGTCCATCCAAGCTAGTCCCATTTGCCTGCGTTTGGCCCAGATCTCTTTCCTATCCATGTACCTGTCCAAATGTCCTTTAAGTATTGTAATTGTTTCTGCCTCTACCACTTCCTCTGGTGGCTTGTTCCATATAGAAGGTGGTGAAACTGTGGAATTCTCTACCCCTGAGACCATGGACACTTGAGTCATTGAAAATATTCAAGTTCATGATATATTAATGTTTGAACTTTAGGCAACTAAGGAGTGGTGGGGATTGTGCAGGACAGTAGATGTGAAGACAATGATTAGGTCAGCCATATGAATTGTTTGGAGAGTATGTGGTTCAAGCTGCTTTCAGAGAACCAATAGGTTGAGCTGAGATCTAACAGTTATGCAAAATATCCTGGAATAAAACACAAAGGTTCCTAAGATACAAAAGAGACTGCAAATGCTGGAAATCTAGAGCAATGAATACAAAATGCTGGAGGGACTTAGCAGGTCAGGCAGCATTTATGGAGGAAAATGAACAGTTGATGTGGATTTCCCTCCATAGATGCTGCCTGACCTGCTGAGTTCCTCCAGCATTTTGTGTTCATTGTTTCACTGTCCCAAGATGTGATTAAACAGTAGTGGACTGGAAAAAGATATCTGAGGCTAAATCAGCGCAAGGGCAGTGAAGGTCTTCACAGAGGAAACTCCTGGGGTTCAGCCATTATACCTGTCTCCATGATATCCACCACTGCTTGCACCTCTGTATTCTTTGCCATCCTCTCCTGTTCTGGCATTTGTGCACCAGACCTTTCTTCACTCTTCCACTGACAGTCATGCCTTCAACTTGAGCTCTGGAATTCTTGGCCTAAGTCTCCAGCTGCTACTTTAATTCAATCCTATTTGTCATTGATTCTAGCTTCACTTTCCGTGACTTGGTATGAAATGTTAAGTAAGGTTGCTTTGGACGGTTTAATATGTAGAGAGGTACAATATAAATGCAACTTGTTGATGTTGTTTTGACACCCTGGGAAAATAATGAGCTATTGTTTGGAGAGTATGTGGTTCAAGTTGCTTTCAGAGAACCAATAGGTTGAGCTGAGATCTAACAGTTATGCAAAATATCCTGGAATAAAACACAAAGGTTCCTAAGATACAAGAGAGACTGCAAATGCTGGAAATCTAGAGCAATGAATACAAAATGCTGGAGGGACTTAGCCTGGTCAGGCAGCATTTATGGAGGAAAATGAACAGTTGATGTGGATTTCCCTCCATAGATGCTGCCTGACCTGCTGAGTTCCTCCAGCATTTTGTGTTCATTGTTTCACTGTCCCAAGATGTGATTAAACAGTAGTGGACTGGAAAAAGATATCTGAGGCTAAATCAGTGCAAGGGCAGTGAAGGTCTTCACAGAGGAAACTCCTGGGGTTCAGCCATTATACCTGTCTCCATGATATCCACCACTGCTTGCACCTCTGTATTCTTTGCCATCCTCTCCTGTTCTGGCATTTGTGCACCAGACCTTTCTTCACTCTTCCACTGACAGTCATGCCTTCAACTTGAGCTCTGGAATTCTTGGCCTAAGTCTCCAGCTGCTACTTTAATTCAATCCTATTTGTCATTGATTCTAGCTTCACTTTCTGTGACTTGGTATGAAATGTTAAGTAAGGTTGCTTTGGACGGTTTAATATGTAGAGAGGTACAATATAAATGCAACTTGTTGATGTTGTTTTGATACCCTGGGAAAATAATGAGCTATTGTTCAGAGAGTATGTGGTTCAAGCTGCTTTCAGAGAACCAATAGGTTGAGCTGAGATCTGACAGTTATGCAAAATATCCTGGAATAAAACACAAAGGTTCAAAATATATCCAGCTTCCTGCTAAACATAGCACAGGGAGCCAATTCACAAGAAATCTGCTTTGTATTTGCAACGTTAATGGCACACGAAACTCTGGGTACTGCCAGGTTAATTCAGCATAGAGTCCAGAGGGTGAGATCACATGGCATTCAGGGTGAGCAAGTCAATTGGATACAAAATTGGTGGTGGAAGTGGAGCGATGTTTTTCAGATTGGAGATCTGTGACCATTGGTACGCCACAGGGATCGGTGCTTGGTCCCCTGTTGTCTGTGTTATATATAATAACTTGGGTAAGAATATAGGTGGCATGATTCTTATTTTGAGGATGTCACCAAACTTGGTGGTGTAGTGGACAGTGACAAAGGTTGTCTAAGGTTACTACAGGATCTAGATCAACTGGGAAAATGGGCCAAGGAATGGCACATGGAATTTAACATGGACAAGTGTGAATTGATGCATTTTGGGAAGTTAAACCAGGTCAGGACATACACAGTGAATGACAGGGCCCTGGGGAGTGCTGTAGAACAAAGAGACCTAGGAGTATAGGTACATAGTTTTCTGAAAGAACACTAGCTTGGATGGGCATCTTGGTTGGCATGGACTGGTTGGGCCGAAGGGCCTGTTTTTGTGCCGTACTACTATACGGCTACATAACTCTATGAAACTAGGTACACAGGTAGACAAAGTGGTGAAGAAGGTTTATGGCACGGTTGCTTTCATGGGTCAGGCCATTAAGTAATAGGGTTAGGATGTCACTTGACAGCTGGACAAGACATTGGTGAGACCGCACCTGAAGCATTCTGTGCAGTTCTAGTCACCATATACTA
Source organism: Pristis pectinata (assembly GCF_009764475.1). Classification (NCBI taxonomy): domain Eukaryota; kingdom Metazoa; phylum Chordata; class Chondrichthyes; order Rhinopristiformes; family Pristidae; genus Pristis; species Pristis pectinata. The sequence goes on from NC_067435.1 coordinate 350,185, forward strand.
GGAAGGACGTGATTACCGTAGAGGAGGATGCATGAAAGATTCACAAAGAAGTTGTTGGGACAGAAGGGCAGACTGGAAAGTCTGGGGCTTTTTTTCCTGATGGATAGGAGGCTGAGGGGTGAACTTAGAGGTTTATAACATCATGAGGATCATTGATAGGGTGGGTGGTCACAGCCTTTTACCCAGATTAGATTGTAGATAACATAGGTTTAAGGTGAGAGGGGAAAGGTTTAAAGGGAACTGGAGGGGTAAGGTTTTCCATAGCAGTTGGTGGGTGTGTGGACCGAGGTGCCAGAGGAAGTGGTAGAGGTGGGTACAGTCACAAAGTTTTGTACAGCTATAAGATGACATCCCAACCCTTGTACTCAATGGCAAGGCCAATGAAGTCAAGCACGTCATATGCCTTCTTCACCAACCTGTCTACCTGTGCTGCCCTGTCTTCCAGCTGATCTATTTCCCACTGTATCCTTAGATAAACCTTCTTCACCATTTTTTGTGTCATCAGCAAACTTACTGATCAGACCACCTATCTCATCCAAGTCATTTATATATATTACAAACAAAGGTCCCAGCACCAATCCATGCGGTGCACACTTGCTACAGAATTCTAATCAGAGAAACACTATCCCTCCACCACCATGTGCCTCTAATCAACAAGCCAATTTTGGATCCAGTTTTCCAACATGCCTTGATCCCATGTGCTTTAACCTTCTGGACCAGTCTACAATGTGGGTCCTTGTCCCAAGCCTTGCTATACTCCAAGTAATTGAATTTGGGAGCTGACAGGTAATGTTGCAGCTATATACGACCCTGGTCAGACCCCACTTGGAGTACTGTGCTCAGTTCTGGTCGCCTCACTACAGGAAGGATGTGGAAGCCATAGAAGGGGTGCAGAGGAGATTTACAAGGATGTTTCCTGGATTGGGGAGCATGCCTTATGAAAGCAGGTTGAGTGAACTCTGCCTTTTCTCCTTGGAGCGACAAAGGATGAGGGGTGACCAGATAGAGGTGTATAAGATGATGAGAGGCATTGATCACATGGATAGTCAGAGGCTTTTTCCCAGGGCTGAAATGGTTGCCACAAGAGGACACAGGTTTAAGGTGCTGGGGAGTAGGTATAGAGGAGATGTCGGGGGTAAGTTTTTTACTCAGAGAGTGGTGAGTGCGTGGAATGGGCTGCCGGCAACGGTGGTGGAGGCGGATACAATAGGGTCTTTTAAGAGAATTTTGGATAGGTACATGGAGATGAGAAAAATAGAGGGCTATGGGTAAGCCTAATAATTTCTAAGGTAGGGACATGTTTGGCACAGCTTTGTGGGCTTTCTCTGCTACCCTTGTCCTAGTAGAGGTCATGGATTTGAGAGATGCTGTTGGAGTATCTGGATCTAATATCATCTGATTCAATGTCAATTTATTTCAATGGGTGCTATTATGGAGGGTTTGAACTACATTGGCAGGGGGGTGGCATCCAAATCAGAAGGGAGGCAGGTGGGAGACTGGAAGTTGAGACAGAATTCAATGACAGTAAGGTCAGTAGATGAGACAGGCTGCAGCATGGCAGAGAGCGAGGAAAGACTGTTGGATTAAATTGCATTTATTTCAGTGCAAGAGGCCTGCCAGACAATGCAGATGAACTCAAAGTGTGGATAGCTATGTGGTACTGGGACATTATAGTCATTACAGAAACATGGCTGAGGGAGGGACAGGACTGGCAGCTAAATGTTCCAGGGGACAGGTGCTACAGATGGCATAGAGGTGGAGGAAAGGGAGGAGGAGGAGGACTTGTGTTTCTGATTAAAGAGAACATCATAGCACTAGTCCGAGATGAAATTACTGAGGGCTTGCCCTGTGAGGCTTTATGGGTGGAGCTGAGAAATAAGAAGGGGATAGTCACCTTGTTGGGATTGTACTGTAGGCCCCCTAACAGTCAATGGGATTTAGAGGAACAAATATGCAGGGAGGTTGCAGAAAGTTGCAAGAATAATAGGGTTGTCACAGTAGGGGATTTTACGCTTCCTTATATAGACTGGTGCTAAGGGCTTAGATGGGCGGACTTTGTTAAGTTTTCAAGAAATTTTCCTCATGCAATATATATAAGGCCCTACTCAGGAGAGGGCAAAGCTTGACTTACTGTTGGGAAATGGGGCAGGACAAATGACTGAGTTGGCAGTGGGGGAGCACTTTGGGACCAGTGACCATAGATTAGTTATGGAAAGGGGAGATCTGGTCCACAAGTTAAAGTTCTAAACTGGGGCAAGGCAAATTTTGATGGTATTAGACAGGAACTTGCAAAAGTTGATTGGAGTAGCTTATGTGTAGGCAAAGGGACGTCTGGCAAGTGGGAAGCTTTTAAAAGTGAGATATCGAGAATTCAAGATCTGCAGGTTCCTCTTAGAGTGAAAGGCAAAGCTGGCAGGAGTAGGGAACCCTGGATGATGAGGGATAGTGATGCTCTGGTCAGGTAGAGGCAGCTGGGCTCAAGTGAATCCTGGAAGAAGTATAAGGGATGTAGGAGTGTACTCAAGAAGGAAATCAGAAGGGCAAAAAGGGAGCATGAGATAGCTTTGGCAGAGAAGATTAAGAAGAATCAAAAGCATATTAAGGGAAAAACTAAAGAGAGAGAAAAGGGCTCCTCAAGTACCAAAGTGGACAAATATTTCTCCTCTGTTTTTACTGTGGAGAAGGACATGAAGACTTCAGAACTTGAGATGGTTAATGGGGATGTCTTAGGGATAGTCCACATTACAGCAGAGGAGGAACTGGGTTTCTTAAAGCCTATGAAGGTAGATAAATCTCCAGGCCCTGACCAGGTATATCCAAGAACACTGTGGGAAGCTGGAGAAGAAATTGTGGGAGCCCTGGCTGAGATATATGCGAGATATATGCAAAATATATGCATCATCGTTAGCGACGGGTGAAGTGCCAGAAGACTGGAGGGTGGCTAATGTTGTGCCTTTATTTCATAAGGGCTGCAAAGAAAAATCTGGAAACTACGGACCAGTAAACCTAACATCTGTGTTAGGTAAGTTACTAGAGGGAATTTTGAGGGATAAGATATACAAGCATTTGGAAAGACAGGGGTTGATTAGGGGTAGTCAGCATGGCTTTGTCATGACTTTGATTGAGTTTTTTGAAGAAGTAACCAAGAAGGTCCATCAGGGCAGGGTGATAACGTAGTCTATATGGACTTGAGTAAGGCCTTTGATAAGGTTCCGTGTGGTATGCTGTTATGGAAAGTAGATGGCATGGGATCCAGGGAGAGCTAGCTAATTGGATACACAATTGGCTTGATGGTGGGTGAAGCTGGAGGGTTGTTTATTGGACTGGAGGCCCTTGACTAGTGGTGTTCCCCAGGGGTTGTTTCTGGGCCATTACTACTTGTCATCTATATCAATGATTTGGATGAGAATGTACAAGGCGTGGTTATTAAGTTTGCAGATGACACTAAAATAGGTAATGTTGACAGTGAAAATGTTTACCAAGATTTACAGAGGGATCTTGATCAACTGGGTAAGTGGGCTGAGGAATGGCAAATGGAGTTTAATTCAGACAAGTACAAGGTGTTGCATTTTGGGAAGACAAATGACTGTAGGATATTCACAGTGAACAGTAGGGCCCTGGGGAGTGCTGTAGAACAGGGTACAAGCACATGGTTCCCTAAAAGTGATGTCACAGGTAGGCAAGGTGGTGAAGAAGGCTTTTGGCACGCTGGCCTTCATCGGTCAGGGCATTGAGTATAGAAGTTGGGATGTTACATTGAAGTTGTACAAGATGTTGGTGAGGCCGCATTTGGAATATTGCATTCAGTTTTGGTTGCCCTGCTATAGGAAAGATGTCGTTAAGCTGGAAAGAGTGCAGGACTCAAGGGACTGAGTTACGGAGAGAGACTGAGCAGGCTAGAAATTTTTTCATGGAGCATAGGAGAATGAAGGGTGATCTTATAGAGATGTATAAAATCATGATGGGTATAGATAGGGTGAATGTACACAGTTTTTTTCCCCAGGGTTGGGGAATCAAGAGGGCATAGATTTAAGGTGAGAGGTGAGAGATTTAATAGGAACCTGAGAGGCAAAGTTTTTCTCCCAGAGGGTGGTCAATATATGCATTGGGCTGCCAGAGGAAGTTGTTGAGGCAGGTACATTAACAACATATAAAAGCCACTGGACAGGTACATGGATAGGAAAGGTTTAGAGGGAGATGGGCCAAATGTGGGCAAATAGGATTAACTTAAATGGGAATGTTGATTGGCAATATGGTCGGAAACATGGGCTATAATGTTCAGGTTCTGTTCCATTAGACCATAAGATATAGGAGCAGAATTAGGCCATTCGACCCATCAACTCTGCACCGCCATTCAATCATGGCTGACTTCTCAACCCCATTCTCCCACCTCCTCCCCGTAACCCTTGACCCCCTTACCAATCAAGAACCAATCAATCTCTGCCTTAAATACACCCAATGATTTGGCCTCCAGAGCCATCTGTGGCAATGAATTCCATAGATTCACCACCCTCTGGCTGAAGAAATTCCACTTCATCTCAGTTCTAAAAGGGACATCCTTTTATTCTGAGGCTGTGCTTTCAGATCCTAGACTCTCCTACTAACGGAAACATTGTCTCCATGTCTACTCTATCCAGGCCTTTCAGTATTCCATACGTTTCAATGAGGTTCCCCCCCCAAGCCCACCTCATCCTTCTGAACTCCATTGAGTACAGGCCCAGAGCCATCAAATACCCCTCATACGTTAAGCCGTTCATTCCCAGTATCATTCTTGTGAACCTCCTCTGGTCCCTTTCCAGGGTCAGCAACTGTTTCCTGTTACAGGGTCAAAAGTTTCTCATCAACGCCTTATAAAGCCTCAGCAGTACATCCTTGTTTTTATATTTCAGTTCTCTTGAATGAATGCTAACATTGCACTTGCCATGCCTTTGCCATTCCCTTACCCTCAGCTCACCAATCAGTGGAAGTAGTTCGCTCTTTCTCAGTGAGCTGAAGGGTTCACTTCCCTGCTATGTGACTCTATCAACTCCCCAGCAAACTGTCCCAAAATCTAAATTCTAATTCAAAGTTAATTGAACCTGCACAGGTTCCATACACAGCACTGACAAGACATTGCCTCCTTCATTGGTTTCTTAGATGTCAACAGGTAAGTGCTGTACTTTTCCAGTGATGCCTGATTAATCATCTACTGCTCTTCTAACAGCATCTCAACATACAGGGAAGTTGCCAAGGGGTTTCCCAAAATGAAATGGTGGTGAGTGGATGGTAATACCATGGTAAATAGCATAAAGACAGATGGTGAATAATTTGCAAAGCAAACAAAATACAATCCACCACTGATGGCATGTGCTATCAGGAGAGGCTGGACAAACTTGGGCTCTTTTCTCTGGAGCGGCAGAGGCTGAGCGGTGATCTGTTGGAAGTGTATAAAATTATGAGGGGCATAGATAGGGTGGACAAGCAATATCTTTTTCCCATTATTGGGTGATCCAATACCAGAGGGCATGCAGTTAAGGTGAGGGGGGTAGGTTCAGAACAGACGTGAGGGGTAAGTTTTTTACTGAGAGAGTGGTGGATGCCTGGAATGCATTGCCTGATAGGGTGGTGGAGGCAAGCTCACTGGGGCTTTCAAGAGGGGCTTGGATGGGCACATGAATGAGAGGAAAATAGAGGGATATGGGCATTCTGTAGTTAGGAGTGAGTAGTTATGTCAGCACAACATTGTGGGCCGAAGGACCTGTTCTGTGTTGTACTGTTCTATGTTCTATGCTCTAAATGTGTTTTTGCTGGGTACTTTAATTGCTGTTGTGGCAGTAGTGACTGCATCACCAGATATGTCACCCAAAGTCTAGAGTAACAATCCAGAACTGAGATCAAATCCCAACATGGCAACAGTGGAATTTAAAATGTTAAAAATACTGTGGACTTCTTCCTCCCCACCCCCAAGAGAAACTGGTCTTAACAATGGTGTTGCATGCTTTGTGTTCTTCATGTCCTGGACAACTAGATACTCGGCAAACGTTCAGTTGGTGGAGCTGAAGATGTGGGTGTCAGATCTTGATCAGCATCCAAATGGCACCATAAGGCTGAGAATCTCGCAGATAGCATGCTTCAGGAGCTGTCGTTAACTCAATGTAATACCCATCCCCTGACCTGCTCCTGTATCCACTGGTATAAACGTTGTTGGTCATCTGGTGCAGCCACATAAATTCTGTGGCCATAACTTTCTGGTCAATGGTGAACTCCCAGGGTATTGCTAGTGGGGACTCAGCAATGGTTGCACTGTGCATAATTTACAAATGCACTGCAGTTTACCCACGTATGCTGCACTGACAGCACCTTCCAAACATGCAATGCCTATCACCAAGAAAGAAGATACGTATTCTTCCACCTGCAATTTCCCCAACAAAGTGCACATCATGCCAGTTTGGAAATATGTCACCATTCCATCATGTCATTGGGTCTAAGCTCTGGAACTTCATATTCAACAGCAATGTGGCAGAAACATCACCAAAGAGACTAGGTGATGGCTCATTAGGGCAATTAGTGTTGGGTCCTACCAATGATGTCTAGATCCTGAAAAATGAGTAAAATAAGCTGCCTCTCAATGGAACATAAAGTGAGGTGTGGTGTAGTCACAAAACCACAACTTGACCCAAAGTGGCAAACAGTAGTTAGACTTCCTTGTTCTCAGCTCTGTGGTCAGAAGGGGAAGGAGTTACAGGTCATTCTCAATTGCTGCTGCAACGATCATAGAGGACATTTCTTCACCCAATCTTTCACAATCACTGAGTTTGCAGAAGAAATTATATCTGAGGAAGTCCTGTTACCCCATCACTGACAACCTACAATGGATCCCGGCTGGAAAAGGTTTCAATTTTAAAATTATCAACTGCCTCTATTGGCTTCCACCCTTCTTACTCTAAAAGCTCTCCCAGGCCTACAGTTCTCTTTCCCCACTGCACCACTCCAGCCCCTTGATCTTCTTTGTTTCCCATGGGCAGCCATGGCTCAATTCATCATGTTTAGTTCCTAGACTATTCAGTTCCGAGCCTTGGCTGCCTTGCAGTCATCTTTCTACTGGCTGAAGCCATTCCCTTTTATTTATATGGGCCAGTGTTGAACTCTGTGGATTGAACTACTTTAGTGATATTGTCACATGGCAGGGGGTCCAGAAGAAAATTTACCTTTGCAAAAACAAATACTTCAGGATTTCCCTTCCAGCCTGCAGCCTGTTTGAAAAGTTCATCACTAACATTGAATTCCTCACAATAACTGAATTGCAGACAAGTTTTGGTCACTTTTTGGTTCACCATGAGCTGTGTGTTCCTACTGAAGACATTTAACTGCAGTAAGGAGAACAAAATTGTACCCAGTACTCCAGACTTGGACTCACCAGGGCCCTATATATTGTTGCAAGAGGGAGTCGTGAAGTCATACATCACGGAAATAGCCCAACCATCAATGACCCATCTACACTGGTCCGTAGACTTCCATTTTGGCAATTCGTGGATATCTCTGTACTTCTCAAATGTTGTGTTCATCTCCACCACCTCTCCAGGCAGCATTTTCCAGAAATTACTCATCTTTACTCTCATGTTCAAATCTTCTTGCTATGGAGATTAACGTACTATCTGCCTTCCTCTTTGCTCATGTTGGGTGTCACCAGTCTTCCGCTGTGGTGAGGGAGTTGTTGACACCACGATCTCCGGTTCCTTCCTGTGCTGTGATAACACTCAAACACTGAAGGATTTGTGTAGTTGGATGTGGACACCTGCAGAGCTGATATGAAGACAGTACTACTCTTGCTGGGTAAGTCTATCTTGTTCAAGTTATTTGATGACCTGTTAATTGTAAGCAGTGGAGGAATTGAGGGCCAGGGAATGGGGTAAGATCTGCACTGTGAACTGAGAATCTCCCTGCACAATTTTTACAAAGTTTGAAAGACAATTGGGAGAAGCACAACGTTTCTGGGTTGAAAGGTTAGTGGAAGGGGTTTCTGAAGCAATCAATAAGCAAACATAGGGAAGATAAAAGATATTAGACAAAATACTTCAGAATAGGACAGAATTTTAAGGTTGGAGGTGAAAAGTTTAATAAGAACCTTTTTTTAAATAAACACAGCAGGTGGTAGATACCTGGAACTAGC